>NW_023416322.1:25062154-25534654 GCF_014108235.1 Myotis myotis | reverse complement strand
CCTGGGACTCCCACAGTTAGTTATCTCTCTGTTTCATAGAAAATAATCAAACGCAAAGCTTTAGTTTCATCACATTTTTAAATGTTTATTTCTTAAAAACTATTTTTCTTAGATGTATCTTGCTTTCTTATTTGAGGTTCCTTCTGAAAGGAAAATTGATTATGCTAGAGAAAAAATGTTAGGAGACAAAACACTTCTCAGACAACTGTGAGTTAAAGACTACATAAGAGAACTAAACATTTTGCCCCCTATCAGTTTGGCTTCACGGGCATTTAGGGTGGAATGGTCATAAATCAAGCATTTCGAAAATCTCCAAGGCAGAGTGAATTGAAATTTAGCTCTCAGTTTCTATACTGATAGGGAGTCAGAAAATTAGGCATAATTTTGAAGAGCAGAGAATCTAAACCATACAACACAGACACACACACGCTGTTAACCATTAGAACAAGTGCTCCTCATCAAATTTACCAAACATTTAATTGTCGTTGTGCCCACTTCACTCATTCATTCCACAGCCATTTAGTTAGCGCCTTCTGTGTGTCTGGCACTGTGTTTAGAGTTGGGTGCATAGCGTGAAACAATCCTGTTCTTAAAGAGTTCCCAATCCACCAGAAGAGACTGATAAGAAAATCATTTACTGTTACCTGGTATTGCTGTAATTGTTACATTAGGAAATAGAGATAAGGGGTACCTAATTACGTTTTCCTACAAGCAAATATGTGGGTCAGAATATGCTTTGAAAAGGGAGTGATGTTTGAGATGACTTTTAAAGGGTAAACTAAAAAATCTGGGAGAAGGCTGAGGTGAGGGGAGTGGATCCAGGCGGAGGATTAGTGTACATGAAAATTCAGAGAAATGAGTGTGTGCTGGGGGAACTGAAGATAGATGGCTATGACTGCATGAGTCTGTATGAAGGTATACAAAGGAGGCTGAGGGGTGGGGACGGAGACAGAGGACCAGTCTTGCTGAGCTTTGTGTGCCATGGACAGGAGCATAGACTTTCTCATAAGAATACTATGGGGTCATTGAAGAAATTTAAACCTGGGTTCATTTTTATATTTTAGTAAGAGTGTACTAAGGGTGAGCAAATTGATTATGACCGAGGACTGAAGATTAAGAAACTTTGCAATGGAAAATAAATGTTGAAATGGGGACAGATAGACTACTTTCAATAAAATGACAGACCAGATATCCTGGTGTACACACCCACACCATTATAGTTAAAATTGTGAATGTAAAATTTGTTTTCAAATGCCTTGCCAAAATGGATTGAGAGGAAAGGATCCCCAGAAGCCAGGAAATGATGTGAAAGTAAGAAACCTGAGATTGTGAGCAAGTGCAAAAGCTGGTTTCATCCCAAAGATTTCCTCCAAACTCTGGGGATGGTGAGCCTTCATCATGGTGACCAAAGAAAGCCTGGGAGCAGGTGTATAACTCAGGACAGTCTTAGTTCTAAGGACTCTACTAGACTGTTACACAGCCTGGCACTATAAAAACTGCAACCTTAGCATAAGGGGATACTATAAATAAACCCATTGTCCAGAGGATGGTGCAATGAAATGATCCTTTATTGACCTTGGCACTAAATGGGAGGAGGGCAGTGGCGGAGACCTGCCTTCAGACAGTATAACCACAAATCTGCCCTTACTTGAGTATAACGTCTGAATTCATTATCGTGTGTTATGAGAAACCTCAAGTACAAAATTTCATTTTCCTGGGTTAGTAATACACCAGAGAAACTAGCAGAAGCAAACATAAACTCTCTACGGGAAAATGCAAGTTTAACCCAGGTCTTGAAGAACTCCCTCTAATAGAGTTCCAATAATGAAGAGCTCACAAGGAAGAAAGGAAGGGGATCAGAAGGAAACAGCTGCTGCTGAGAACCAAGAAAAACAACACACAGTGAAATCAGACCACTAAAGAAAAGATACTGGCATTATTAAGCACAGAAATAAAATTTCAATGTTTAATAAACAAAATAGAAACTTGTAAGCATGAGCAAAAAGATCAAGCAGACTGGCGGGGAGAAACTTCTAGAAATGAAATATAAGCATTGAAATGAAAAAAATCAATTAAAAATTTCCGTGAAGCAGATTAGACATAAGCCAGTTGAGAATTAGTGAACTGGACAATCTGTGGTAATATCAATACACTGACCAAAATAAAGCTCAGACCAGAATAAAACCCACAAAGAAAAAAATTGAGATCATAGTTAGAGTAGGTCTAACATCTATCTAATCAAAGTTCTAGAAGGAGACAGAGCATGGGGAAAAGGCATTAGTCAAGGAAGAAATAGCAGGATGTTCATAGCAGCACTGTTCATAATAGTGAAAATCTGGAAACAACCTAGATGGCCATCACTAGGAAGGCAAATGAATAAATTGTAGAATATTTTCATACGGGAATATTAGCATTCCAAACAAGTGAACTACAGTACATCCAACCAAATGCCTGGGTTAACAATATAAGTGAAATAAGATTTTATAGAGAATATTCCCTTTTTGAAATTAAACATAACTGAAAAAAATAACTCTTTAAACTCCATATAGATGCAATAAAACAGTAATAACAGGAAAGTGAGAGAATGATGATTGTTCTCACTGATGGTTACATTGGGTGGCAAAGGCAGGTGGATTAGTTGGTAAAAGGCACCATATGCAAATTATTTTAAAAGAGGTAGCTAATTCTTTTTGGTAATGAATACACGGGTGCTTATTGCATTATAAAAATAACTAATTAAAAATCTAAACAAAATTGATCCATGCATTGACCAATGATAAGAGTGTGCCATGAGGTACCCTGTATAGTGTGGTCATGCTGGACAAAGAGATGATTCACATTTTTGGTGGGACAGAGAGGGACAGTGTGAGATTGCATCATGCTACTCAGAATGATGCACAATTTAAAACTTATGAATTGTTTATGTCTGGAATTGTTTATTTAATATTTTCAAACTTTAAGAGGTTGACCCTGGTTAACTGAAGGGAAACCAAGGAAAGTGAAGCTGCAGATGATGGAGGACTTTTGCACTGCTTTTCTAAACTGTGCAAACATGATAAACATAGTAGGCAGAAATTTGTATATTTTTACCGTTCAACTAATCACTCTGCCTTCTTTTAAATAGAGAAGATAAAAATAAAAGCTATTATAGAGTGTCTTCCTTCTTCTGATTGGTTGTTGGCAGTTGACTTGGTGTTTCCACTCTTCTTTAGGACTTTTTGGTATGATAATAATATGGTGAAGTTGCTCGAATTTTTCATACCCTTCCATTTTATCTCATTGGCGAGTGTATTTCATATAGGTAGACTATTCTTCCTGCTAGTGATGTAATATGCTGATGATTCCAGGGAACTGGATTTCTTTTCTTTGCTAATTTATATCGCATTCAGACTTTTAGAAGATTGCTTAACTATCACTGTAAAACTAGAGAGAAAGAGAGTACTTAGCTTTGTGGAAAATAAATGTAAAAACAGTTTTCCAAGGAGCACAGCATTGCCTCAAAGTAGATTATTTTTCAGAATCTCGGGGACTGTGCCATGCTACAGGACTGTTCGGAGGAGAAAACAGCTTTGGTTCTTACATTACACTTCCTTTGTGTAAAGGTGTTTGCTCTCCTTTATACAAGACACAATTCGTAAGATCTTTTCATGTCAGCAGGGAACTCATCTATCTGCACATCCATGGGCCCTGACGGCTGTTAACAGCATGGCGTGACACTGCTGAGCAGTTCAGGATGCAGGAGGGGGGAAGGAGTATCCTCCCATCATTCCCAACTGAAACAACACCAGGGAATGTAGGCAGGCGGAGTAGAATTACCCAAAATGGCCCCGGCTGAAATTCCAAGTCTCCCAGAGACAAAAGTACTATTCACCTCTTCTTCCTCCGGACGCCTGAAATTCATTTGCATCCACTGACATCCTTTAAATTATTACCCTCCTGGGAAAATCTGAACCCCCTCAGAGAACACTTATAAACATTTAGTTGTTTCTGATCAGACCATCCTGTGGTATCCCAGCAAGGAGAAATCACAGCCAGAAATATAGCAAATGTTTCCCATCTACATTCTCTTCATTTCGGGGACTTCCTGCAGCAGCTTTAAAGTGGTCGGGATCTACTTTATGCTTTCATGGTCAAAATCCCCAAATTCGGGCTCCTCTCTGACCCTTTCGAACGATAAGTCTAAAAGAACTTCTTGTGTCCAAAGAAGATGTAAAATGGGAATTAGCAGGTTCCCAAAATTCAGCTGCAGCGTAATTGGCTTTCTGCAGATATCTGTTAAAAATGTAATGTAATAAATTTTAGGTGGTGGTGTGTTTTTTTGTGTTTTTTTAAGTAAAATTGTTCAGCAACAAGAATTTAGCATTTTCAAAGCAGCCACGTGGTCTGTTGCCCAGGACTCCCTTAAAGATTATTTTGCGAGGCTGTTCGACATCTGTCAGCATTTTCAGCATAAACCATCAGCTCAGAAAAATTCTTCAGGCTGAAACCTGATACATCAGGTCTCAGCTCAGGACCTTTTATGTGTGTTCAGGAAAATAATTTCAGCTGTTTTTGAGTTAGAGCGATAAAAAAAAATGTCATACGCCATTTCAAGACACACGCTTAGTTTATAGCTAGGTGAAAGGAAAACAGACTTCTCCCCAACTAACACAAATGGGAAACAGCTAAACCTTCTGAGAGTCGTGAAGTCTTCTTCACACCGTATTGCTGAAACAGCATGTCTTTATTGAAACTCTAGTGACCGCATTCTTGGTGGGACAGTATTTGGAACACTGCCCAGCTTTAATTCCGGAGGTCAGAATGTGCTTACCTCTTGGCAGCTGAAGATGAATGTCTTAAGTGACAAATTCCAACCCTTCAGCCCCACAGATCATTGTACAGCCAGAGAGGCTAATACAATAACCAGCAGCTTGCCAAAGGCACTGCGATCCACGGGTGGATTGTGGTTTTGCATGGCTTCGACATACATTACCTTGACGTCTAAAATTACTTCTCAGAGTCCAGCTGTGTGTGTGAGATACTGGACTTCATTCCACTGGGTGATCCCATGTAGCCCACTTACAGCAGGAATGCACTTTTGAACCGAAAACTGTCACCACAAATCTATCTGTGAGTGCAGGAATTCGTGAAGAGTTCCAGTATCTGGTTTGTAAGGATTTGCCGATGAAGGTAGAGAGAATGAGTCTTAAAATTGTTACTGCATTCAAGATGGAAAAAGCATTGCAATGAATGAGCTCTTTGTATTGATATTTTTGAGTTGACTGTTTGGAATGTGAACTTTTTTCCCTTTTTATGTGAATGTTAATTGGAAATAGAAAGCTACAGTCTGAGCAGCCCTGCAGCCTCCCAGCCTTCTGTGCCAGGTGTCTGTATTTTGGAACTTCTCTGAACGAAGGAATCCTAAATCATTACAGCATAACCCTCATGGAAAAAAACTTCAAAACTATATAAAAACAATTAAAACTGTACTAAAATCAAGCATATAGAAATAGAGATATAGATAGATATAGATTAGATATAGATATAGATATAGATATAGATATAGATATAGATATCTCCTTGACTTAATAGGACTTTCTTCCCCATAGAGAGAGGAAAATGTCTGCGTTTTCCTGGTTGATTTATGCTTACTGCATATTGAATTTAGAGTTTCAAAAGCTGAATTTCAGTTCCAGCCCTTCAACTAACATTATAGGAACTTGGAAAAATTAGGCATCTTTTTTGACTCTTAGTTTCTGGAAAAGAAATTTCTAATGTCACAAAGCTGGCCAAAAGCTCAAAACAAGTTATATCAGTAGAACAATTTTCAAATTATACACCTCTACATGTATACAAACTATATGTTCATATTTATACAAATACTACACAGTACTGTTACTAGCATCCAAGGAAAGTAAAAGTCTACAGGTCATGGAATCCAAGTAAAACTTGGCACACACACAAAAAGTGGTGGTTAAGTTATAAATTGCTGCCCTAACCGGTTTGGCTCAGTGGATAGAGCGTCGGCCTGTGGACTCAAGGGTCCCTGGTTCGATTCTGATCAAGGGCATGTACCTTGGTTGCGGGCACATCCCCAGTAGGGGGTGTGCAAGAGGCAGCTGATCGATGTTTCTCTCTCATCGATGTTTCTAACTCTCTATCTCTCTCCCTTCCTCTCTGTAAAAAATCAATAAAATATATATATTTTTTAAAAAGATATAAATTGCTTTTAGTATTAACCTCTCATTCCACTTATTCATGGTTTACAAAGTGTCTTGTAAGATCAATAACTATTCTGAACAGCTAATAATAGTGTCAATACATAGTAGTGCTTAACACAATGTGTTGATGTGCGTATGTTATATGAAACATTTTATTCTGAAGAAAAAGAAGAGACCTAGCACCAATCAGAGCTGGCCATCTTTATTATTCTAAACTGTACTAATCTTAGTAAAGGATCTTTACAATAGACATGTGGAGTTTGATTTTCAGCAGGTCTTTAGGCTAGCCATCTTGACTTGAAAATATCCAGAACTAACTGGGACAGTGTGAGAAGTACTATTTTAAATTCCTGATTGAGCTTTCAAGAACGATGAGAAAACCCTGTGGTGTGGAAATAAAAAAGATTTGGAAAGTAGAGGGGTAAACCTGTGGTGAAGCCACAGCTGTCCATGGGGCACTGGCCATCACTACCTAAGAGCTTTGTGTTTATGCAGTTATATAGCCAATTTTGAACTCCCAGTGTGAGGACAGTGAACATAGACTTGGAAAGAGACATGCACTACTATTTCTTGCATGCTGGTACAAGCCAGTTCCTACACATGGCTGGATGTATAACTGAATAAATTCCCAGAATGCATCACAGAGAGAGAGAGACAGGAAATGTATATGAGCCGTGAAGTACAGCCTGACATATGTTTAATCATCACTTCCAGAAAAGGGTGAACATTTACCTAGAATTGATGTAGGTCATGAATTCTAAGATCTAGCAACACCACAGGTCACATGCAGGTTCACATTGTAATGGAATTGTAGAACACCAAAGACGAAGAGACAATCTTAAAAGCATCCAGAGAAAAAGTAGAAATCAACTTCCAAGGAACAAGAATGAAGACTTCTTAAGAGCAACAATGGAAACCAGAAATAATGGAATAATCTTCCAACTCTAAAGAGAAACATGGTTGACCTAAAACTATGAAACCTAATGAAAGTATTATTGTAAAGTCATGTCAAATAAAGACATGTCAAATAAAAAAGACATGTCAAATAAAAAAGAGTTTACCACAAATTGATGCATGAAAAAGGAACTTCTTAAAGAGCTAATTTTGGAAAAAGGAAAATCATCCAGAAGGAATATAGACAAAGAAATAGGCAAACATTTAGTTAAATCTAAGCCAACATACTAGTAAAAACAACAGCAATAATAATGTCCGACAATTAAAAGTTATGTGAACAGTGAGTTTTATTTGCCACAAATACTAAACAGCTTATTATGCATTTTATTATATTACCACTTATGTAAACAAACAATTGAATAAATAATTGAATAAAGAAGGGAAAGCTCTTCTCTACAGCATAATTCCAGTTCGTACATTTAGAAGTGAAGATGGAAGTAGAAAATCACCATGTGTCAAAAATTTCCTGACTGTCGATCGTGTTGTGCGTTTTTATAGGATGTTAACATTTTGAAGATTCTGGGCAAAAAGTATACTGAAATTCTTTGTATTCACTTTGTGGCCTTTTTCTATGACTGAAATATTTCAAGATGAAATTTTAAAAGTTAACAAAAAACAAAGACAGGGTTATGATCGTTCCCCTCAACCTTCCCATCCTTTGGAGAAAGGCCATTGACTAGTGCGCTCCTCTCACACGCCTATCCCGAGACATGGATGCGGGTGTCAGTAGAAGGGGCCACGTGCAAGGCTCAGAAGGAAGGAAATGTTTGAGCCTGAAGCACAAGGTCCCCGCTGTGTCCGATCAGCGTGGTGGAGGCTATTAAAATGCCATCTTGTTCTCCCTCTCACCCCTCTCTCTTCCTCTACCTCCTCACTCCACATCCCAGGCTACCTTAACCCTATTGGGAGGATATACAAGGAAAAGAAGAAGAAAAAAATAATGGATGGTTGTATTCCTTGGCACACGAATAATAGTTTCCCTTTTGGGGCTTCAAGAATAAAAAATGAGAGGCTTTAAATCTTGCTAACTTGCGCAAGAATGTGTGTGTGTGTGAGAGAGAGAGAGAGAGAGGACGGGAGGGAGGGAGGGAGAGGAGAGAGAGAGATTGAGACTCATGCATAGATAAAAATGTAAAGTACCACCATGGAAAGAATGATTTTCAAAACCTAAAGCAGAAGAAAACATTATTCCAGAATAAGCTGGGTTAGAGGCCAGTGGGAAAAGACCAGCAGAGAATTTTGGCTAGAGCTGGGTGAATTAGGAAATCCCCTTTTCATAGCTAACTCTAAAGAGATGAGCCTTCGTTGCCAAGATGTGTTTATCAAATGTCTGAGCTATCTCTCGGGCGTGAGGTTTGGTTTAGCTGTGTAGGAGAGCTCTGTATTTTTGTTTTAGCGGAATCCCTGCAAGACTCTGAGCTCCCTTCCCTGACTCAGAGCAGAGTGAGTGCTGGCAGGAAGCCTGTTGCCATATAGCTTTGCCTCTGAGCAGGAGCCTCTCAGCCTGATACATTGCTTCTCACAGGCGAGTCCCAGACTGCATTTGTGAGATAAAATAAGTTGAAGTGAGAAAAAAATATTGCCATTGGTAATTCCTTCCACTTACAAAAAAAAAAAAAAAAAGTGGCAAAATTTCCAAGCTCGTCTGGACTCCCTTCTGAATCCAACAGGCTATGGAATTGGCATAAGGAAAAACCACAGAGAGAGGAGCCGGGTGCGAATCCAGGCCACATGCCTGGTGCGCCTGCTGCGTTCTGGAGCATTCTGTGTTCCATGAGCTGTCCTCTCTCGGGTCAATCGCTGGTGACTCAGACAGAGCCTGGGGCATCACAGAATTTACACTAAATATCGGATGGGCGTCTGGACACCTCCACCCCCACCCCAACATACACACTTAATCAGTCTCAAGTTGTTCAGCTTCCTCCGTAGGTGATGGGCCTGCTGGCTGCCGGTGTTGACTTTGGCTGTAGGCCCTCTAGACCAGCCAGCCCCTGTGTAAGCACTGTCTGCCTCAAGTGCTTTGGGGCGAGCTGCCTTCTAGAAGTCCTCTTGGTCTTCATTGTTTGGCCAGCCCTACATTACTATATTTAAAATCCCTCAATCTGTGTTCTGTGCTATGAGATAGTGAGGTGTAGAAAATAGCGGCTCTGTGAATCGTGGAGAATGTTCAGTCTTCATTTCTATAATTTGGGATTAGGATTTTCAACCAATGTGGAACTTATAAAGTTGCTAAGTTTAAACCAGAACTTGGGGGTGGGGATTCATAACAAACTATTCTGCTCGTGCTGTTTTAAAGACTCCTGGTGTACCTTTTTATTTTTCGCTCACCATATGGTCTATTCAGAAAAGTTGTGTGTGTTTTTTTTAAAGTAAAACATTAAGTAGCTCTTGGCAGAAGGTCAAAACCAGCAATGCAGGGAAGGTATTTAAAAGTTTTTTAAGTGTGGCTATTTGTATAAGCAATAACTGAACATTTCTTACGACTCGGGAGGACTGTTTTCACAGTCTTTCATGGAAATATTTCTAGGCGATTTCTGTGGCTCTTTTCCTTGAGCTCATTTATTTGCTTTTGCCTCAGAACAGAGCGTTTTAATGAGTAGTTTTATGAGCCTAACCTGCGTTCTGCAAGCTCCACATGACTGGATTCCTGTTACACATAACCTTTGCCCTATTTTCCATTAAAACACAAGACTTTCCTATAATCGACTCCGTGCTAAGACCTCAAAGGGGGAAAAATGCAACCGATACTTTGGTCTGCTATGCAGACCCTGCGATTAGCATGTTTTTGAAATACTTGTTGTTTCCTCATAGTTTCCAAAATGATACGTATTAATATTTTAACCTCAGAGTCCCTTTCCTAAAATGCTTATACTCTCATCTGTTGCATGCTTTTACCACATCCCTCTGAGTAAATAGCTCATTCAGCTGTCTTGGTAACATCAAGGCAGGTACAAAGCAAGATGAACTCCAAATCATTTTAGGAATATGAACTTTCAAAAAAAATAAACTGCATAGTCTCTCCATATTGTATATAATTGCAGGGTCAGACAGTTCCTTCTTTACAGCCCTGACTCCTTCGGTTTGTGTTTTCATCCCAACGCAGAACAATGATTCCCCTCTTGTACACAGTATCTCAGATATTCTTATATGGAATGGCTTCTTTTTCTTTAACCTGAAAAAAAAAAATCCACATTTGTTTTCTTTTTCTTCCCGACCCCCTTCCCATGCTTTAATCCGTTTTGCTGATATCTGCTCAACATTCAGGTTCTCCCTTTCATTTAAGCAGGGAGCCCCACACAGGATGCGGGGCCCCTGGTGGGATCTGGGCAGCACCCAGAACAATGGAGCCATTGTGAGCAGCCCCTGAGCCCCCTCGGTCATGGTCACGCATTCCAGCCATGTTTGCCTCTTAAAACTACACTGCGGATTTAAGGTAGTCTGCGGTTCTTGTAACACCTAGCTTCTTTCTCTGCCCTGCCAATCTGTCCTCATGTTTAAATCTTACTTTTTTTCTTTTTTAGGACAAGGAGGTTACTTTTTAAAATAGAATGAAGTAAGTTTAGGGCAAATGGAAGGAAATCGACTTCACATAGCAGGTTATAAACTTAAGGAACTCATTATAGTCCCAGAAGGTGGTACTGCAGGAAATGCAATGAATTCAAAAACCTCTTAAGCCCAATTTATGAATGAGATTCATAAATGGCTACTAAAAAAGCCAGGGCTATGCCTGATTTTTACAGTCGAAATCAGAGTGGCTGCAAACCCTCCCTCAGGAGATCTCTTGAGATCTGTCCAGAGGACTGACCTTGAGTCTGGCCATGACAGGATTTCCTGACTGTCCTGTGATGGCCCTTCATCGGTCCCCCTAAGACCTAGACAGACTCCTCAGGCCTCTCCTGGGATAGGCAGTGTTTTGAAATGAAGACTAGAGGGAAGCTTGGTAACTTTTGCTTTACTGTTCAACTATCTGCCTACCACAGTGCCAATTATGACTGTCAGGGAATGGTGACGTCTGCCCAGTGGAAACTCGCTGAGATCACATTTGGATCTTAAAACGTAGATACTTTCTTTTATGTGAAGTCAGGGCCTCCTTTCTCCTGGGAATTGGCAGGCCTGAGACCCTAAATAGCATTTCCACCCCACCCTGCACTCCAGCCTCAGCAGAACCTTCGGGCCCCTGACCCCTTCTGCCTCTGCCCAGGCCCAGATGTCTCAACCCAGGACATTAAAAAAGACAGCTGCTCGGGCCTCAGCCAAGACCAAGTCAATCACCCATGGGTGGGGCCAGGCGTCCGTGCTCTTCGCAATCATCACATCCTGTTCTCAGCAGCCACGCTGAGAGCCAGGTGGTGTTAGGAGCTGTCCTCAGCCTGACTGCCCCGCTCATCATCTCTGTGTCCTCTGGGGCGTCAGTCTGCACGGCCCCCACCTTCCTACCTAAAACATCTCCTAGTGATTATGGTGGACCTGCCAGCAATACGCAACAATGCTGGGGCTACGTGCTGTCTGCTGTCTCTGTCCTTCCAAAACTTGGTGCAAAAATCTGGCCTCTTGTAAATTCATGATACCCAACACTTAATGGACCTTTGCCTCCTCTTCCTCAGCTCTTTGTTCACTCACCTGGCATGTCCTCCAAATATCATCTTCCTACATGTCACACTTTCTGCCAGGCCAGCATACCAACTCTTTTTTGGGGTGGGGAGAACATTAGGGCCAAGCTGATGAAGCAGCCCAATACACTTATCTCCAATTTTGTTAAACTCAGATGTCACTTACCAGTAACTCATGTCATTTATGTCAGGTAATAAAAATGGTCCACCTCAATGGACCCCTTGCTCTGTGGAAGGCATGATGCTAAGTACCTTTCTGATTATCTCATTTATGGTCTATACCATAAAATATATAAGGTGCTAATATTGCCCCCCCTTACAGCACAAAAATTAAGACCCAGAGAGGCTAAGGAACTTCTTAATTTCCCCCGAAGTCATTAAACTAATTATTGACAGAGCCAAGGTGTAAATATAGGTCATCTGATTCCATAGTTTATACTCTTGCTATTCAAAAAGGTCCCCCAGACTGAAGTGGGTTGGGCATTTGGGGTAATCTGTCTACTTGTATTTGAAGAATGCTTTTAATGTGTGTTTGATCCAGGTGTTTTCCTTATAGTATGATGGATGTAATAATTTGAAATTCCCCTGCAGTTTTACATTTGTTAATAATAAAAGCAGGAATTGCTAAAGCACAGGTTACTCTTTATGAACTTGGCTGTTTATATCATGTCTATCCACATGGAGGGGTTAGGCCAGACCTGGTGACAGAACAGAGAGGATGGAGATGGGTTCTTTCTGACTGAGACGGGTTCCCTTTCCCTTAGAGAATGCTGTGAAGTAAAGATAATTCATTAGCCTGGGGCCAGCATAACTACCCACCAGACCCTTCCTGATTTTTTGCTTCTCTGAATTCTTACAGCATTTATAAACTCTACTAAGCAATGTGGCAAAGACCCACTTACTGTCGTGTGTGTGTGTGTATGTGTGTGTGTGTGTGTGTGTGTGTGTGTGTGTGTGTGTTGAGAGAGAGAGAGAGAGAGAGAGAGAGAGAGAGAGAGAGAGAGAGAGGGAGAGAGAGATTTTTTATAAAGAATTGGCTCACATAATTATTGAGGCTGGAATTCCTATAATCTATAGATGGGCTGGCAGGCTGAAGACTGTAAGGAGAGTTGATGATCTGGCTCGAGTCCCAAGGCAGTTTGTGTAGAATCATGAAGAGCTGATGTTTCAGAAGTCTGACAGGCTGTCTGCTTGAAGAATTCTCTCTTGCTGGGGAAAGCTGGTGTTTTTGTTCTATTCGGGCCTTCAACTGATTGATACGGCCCACCCACATTGTGGAGGACAGTCTGTTATTCAAGGGCCACAAATATAAAGGTTAATCTCATCCAGAAATACTGTCACAGAAACACACAAAATAATGTGTACAACAAATACCTGGGTACTGCCAAGTTGACACATAAAATCAACCATCACAGGTTGTTATGTTTATCCTTATTTTAGCTGTTCCCATTTTCTGGAGACTTTTCTCTTTGGAAATATCCCAGTTCCTATTTTGCTATTCCAAAGAAATGCTGTGATTTTTTCTTTTTCACTAAAGAAATTGGTTTCAGTTTATTCTAATCTCAGTTGTTTTTAGAGAAAGGGTTTTCTTTATAACAATGTTAAGTTTTAAACAAACACGTGTATTTTCCCCAATAGTTAATACTTGAAAAATCATCTTGGCCCTTTCAAAATTACTACTATCTGAAACCAAAAATGATGATGGGAGAGGTGATTATTTTTAAAGAAACCATTTAAATTATTCTGTTTAGACCATGATTTGTTTGGATGAAAGATTATTTTATGGTAAGCAACCCCCATATATAAAGATTGAACCTTCCAAAAATAAATATTCATAATTTTAGAAAAATTCACAGTAAGATTGCTTAAATAGCAACATTCAAAATGTGTTTAAAATATTTAATATATGAATCTTTTATATTAATGAACTTACCTGTTATATAAAGCAATACAGGCCTTAAGACAGATTAAAAGGTAGATTGGAATTAATTGTTCTCAGGACACAGTCCATAAGTCTTCAGATTTTCCTAAGAATACTAATGCTCTCATTGTTTTTATTTTTTTTACAGTTGCAGATAAAAGCAATTGTTTCAGTGCAGCTTAAATGCAAATACAATGACTGTCAGTTATACGAGGGAAGTCCTCCCACCCCTTATTCCTCAAATCCTCCTTATTCCTTGCTGTCATCACCCAATTCTTTATTACAGACTTAGCCATATACTGGCACCACCCAGAAATATATTCTCTCAGGCAGCCATTGGGCTGAATGACAGTTTAAAAAAAATTGAGTTACATCAAATTAAGATATGTTTGTTGTTCTTTTTTATTATTATTATTATTAGTTAAGGTATTACAAATGTGTCCTCATCCCCCCCATTAACCCCAACCTCTCCCCCCCCCCCCCCGCCCCGCACACTCATGCTGCATCCCCCTGTTGTCCATGTCCATTGGTTTGGGTTTGTTGTTCTTTTTAATCAAGTTAGTATCTTTAAAATCCTGAGGGCTTTTTTTTAAATGGCTGTCTAATTTACCATTAACCTTAAATAGTTTTGTAATGTTTATTATGATGCTGATGAGCCATGAAAAGAGACTAAAAGGTATAGGAAGAATAAGAAGATAATAACAGGTAGAGGAACAGAATCAAGGAAGAATAAAGATGAAAATAACATAAGCAGCGCTGGTCAGTTAGACTCAGTGGGTAGAGCGTCAGCCTGCAGACCAAAGGGTCCCAGGTTCGATTCCAGTCAAGGGCATGTACCTTGGTTGCAGGCTCCTCCCTGGCCCTGGCCCTGATCAGGGCTCGTGCAGGAGAAAACCAATTGATGTTTCTCTCACATCAATGTTTCTCTGTCTTTCCCTCTCTTCCATTCTCTCTAAAAATCAATGGTAAGAATATCCTCAGGTGAGGATTAAAAAAAATAATCCTATATAATAAAAGGCTAATATGCAAATTGTGCACTCAACCTGGAGTTCCAACAGGAGTTCGACCAGGGAGCAGGGCGGCCAGCCAACCACCACGGCCCCATTAGGGGCAGGCTGGCCAGACCCCACCCATGCATGAATTCATGCACTGGGTCTCTAGTAATAATAATAACAACAACACAATAATGAATAATTCAAAATAAACATTTCTCTTTGAAATTAAAAAAGAAAAGAAAAGAACATAAGCAGGCAACATTGGTCCTGCCTGCTATCTTATTGGTTGTCTACTGAATGAACTGGACCAGATTAGCTCAGTGTTTTCTCCTGTATTTCTCTTGCATTTGGAGATGCACAGAGATGCCCCCTTAGCTTCCCAGCATCTTGACTACAATCTAAGCTCGTATCTGTAGACCTCAGACAGAGTCAACAAGATCTTTATATCCATTGAAATACTGGTATAATCTGGATGCAAATAGTTCTTTATCCTGCTCAGGCCAACTCACAGCTACAGGGAGAACCCACTTTTAGGAATCCAAGAGATCTTGTGGATAGCAACACCCCAGTTATCTGGGGCGCAATCTGTTGAGTTTCTTCTGAAACAGAAATCCAAGCCCTCCGGAAATGTGGGTTTTCCTTCATTTATTTCCCAATATTCAAGAAGCTCCCCCTACATGGAGGGAACTGTGCTAAGCACTACGGGTAAAGTAATGAGCATGTTCCCTTGTCCCAGTCTGCAATCTCACCGGCTCCTAAGGTCCAGCTCCAGTGTTGCCATCTGTAGAGACTCCCTGAAGCCCGCCCACCTGAGCTCATGGCGGTGCCCTCCCTGCCTGAGGATGGCTCCTGAGCCAGGCCTGCCTTCTTAGACGGCCTTTGTATCTCTCCCAGCCCCCTGGGACTCTGAATAAATACTGCCTGTTTTACTGAATGAAATACCTGTCACAGTCTTTCTTGGAAATATTCCTGGGTGATTTCTGTGACTCTTTTCCAAGTTTGCTCACCTGCCTTTCTGGCCTCTGACATCAGGGGTGGGAGTGAAGAAAGGTTTTCGGTGAAAATGTCTGTCATGTGAGGCTGGAAAATGCAAAGCTGCGTTGCATTTATGTATATTTTCCACATTCATTTTAGGCATATTAGAAGGGGCAATTACTCCTTTCTTTCTAAAAATCGAAAAGAGTTTAAATTTGCATTATGAATTCTGTGACTCCCCATCATATCCATGCTGCTATCAGAACTTAAGATTTACATATAACCGCATATCTACTAGTATTTTCAAAAGCTGAAGAGAATTTCAAATGGTTTCATTGGTTATTCTGGAATGCTGCATCTTTTTCAAGTGTTGAGACTTACAGTTACCATGGTAACAGTATTTTCATAACAGTGGCCTGATTCACCACAAAAGAAGTTAAATAATGTGTTTACTCTTTGTTTAAGGTAGTGAAAAATGGCATAACAATAAGATGCTTAAAAGGGGGCAAGCTTTGGCTATCTGTGAAAATCAGTTTATAGATGATCGGCCACTGCTGCCCACTGGTGAGAAGATATGCCACAAATCCCCATTAGCTCTGTAGTAGGTTTATGTACATATTGGTGCCAGGGTACTTCGGATTTCCATTATTCCATTTTTAAAGAGTTGCAGTCATCAGCCTCATTGGATGGTTTCAGTGATCCTCAAAGATGCCTGTGACATAATGAAATAAGAGATTTAAGGAAAGTAACCAAAGCAAATCACATGAAAAATACACATCCTGGTCAAGCCTAGAGCTGCTGCAATGGATGCTTTAAGGTTTGCTGGAAATTATTTCTAATTTGACTATTTCATTCTCTCCCCTCTTAACATATTAAGACTTTAGGAGAAAGCTTACAAATTTAAATTTTGTAAAACAGCTTGCTTTTGAATGCTGTGCAAATAGTTTTGTAGGAAAGTTGGGATATCCATTTTTATAAGCAGTTTCACATTTATAAGGCTGTTATTATTGTCTTATTGTTTAAGTTGCATTAGGGTTCTCAAAAGCTATTAGGGAAAAAATGCAATAGGAAGGCCTACCCATTGTATTTTTCAGAAGAAAGCTGGTTTTCACAATATTATTCACATTTTGTAAACAGCTTCAATGAACCTGCTCATAAAAGGTTAAATGTTTGCAGACCATTCTTTTTTGCCTCAAAGATCAGAGACAAATTACTATTTTTATTTTACATTCCCTTGATGAGGATAATGCTAAACATCTGTTATTCCAGTGCTTAGACTGCAAAGAATCCTATTGCAATCCTGTAATTTAAACAAAGAAAAAAAATACAGTTATACACAGTGTACATGCAGAAAAGAACAGGAGAGAGGATTTGGTTAGAACTGACTGGGGTTAGAGAAAAGCAAGAGTTTGCTGTCTGCAATTACTCAGTTAAAAGAAAAATTGCATCTATGTACATTTTTTGAATTCATCTTAGGCATATTAGAAGGGGCAATTACTCCTCCCTTCTTTCTAAAAATCAGAAAATAGATTAAATTTGCATTCTGAATTGCGAATCCCATCATATCCACGCTGTTATCAGAAGACTTAAGATTTGCGTGTCTACTAGTATTTCCAAAAGCTAAAGAGAATTTCAAATGGTTTCATTGTTTTTTCTGGAATGCTTTTTCTTTTTTAAGTGTTGACACTTTCACTATTCAGGGTTCTCCATTCACTCTGACACTTTGCTTAATTGCATCCGGTTTCAAAAAGTGAAAGTGAGGGTCTTTTGCATATTTTGGTATGCAAAAAATAAAGCAAGACTGAATGCTAATAGTGTGAAATGGAGAAATTCAGTGTACCGCTATGAAAATGTGGTGGTGATATAATTTTCCTGGTGTTCATATTCCTAGAGGTTCTTTTTCATAAATACTATTTATTCTGCTTTTCATTCAGTCATTTATTTTTTGCAAATGTCAGTACTTCAGGGACATCTTTTCCTAGAAACTCATTTTGCATTATTTTATCTGCGAAACCAACTTGTTATATTATGGATGCTGCACCGTTTCATAATACTTCTTGATTTTTTTTATACATAAGGAAAAGTAAAAATTGGTTTAACATTGCATTCATCTTAATTTTATTGAATAAATCAGCTCTCAGAGCCTCAACATGTTCTTCTATATGTTGACAAAGTGGTAGCCACCTCCTGAGGTTGTAGATCTTCTATGTAAAGTGTTTAGCACAGTCCCTAGAACAAAATAATGTTTCTGAGAGGTGTGGTGTGTTAATACCGAAATGCCGTCACCCCCCACTGCTAAATACAATAGCAGAATTCCATTATGCTTCAGAGGAGAGATGAATGGTATTGTATCCATTATGAACATTTCTTTTCCTTATGTAAAAGATGTTTTCCTCACAAAGCTGCAGGGCATCTGTTCTCATTTATATTCATAACTTCATAATCATTTTATCATTCTTACTATTATCAAGTAGTAGGGGATCCAAACTCATCAACTTGGAGTTTCTCTGGTCTCCAGTCTAACAAGCAGTCACCCTTGGATACCCTGAAATGCACTGGACAACTTCCTTCATTTAGGCCAGTGGTTCTCAACCTTCCTAATGCAGCGACCCTTTAATACAGTTCCTCATGTTGTGGTGACCCCCAACCATAAAATTATTTTCGTTGCTACTTCGTAACTGTAATTTTGCAACTGTTATGAATTGTAATGTAAATATCTGATATGCTATATGTGTTTTCTGATGGTCTTAGGTGACTCCTGTGAAAGGGTCGTTCGATCCCCAAAGGGGTCGCGACCCACAGGTTGAGAACCGCTGATTTAGGCAAATCCCTCAGTGGTTGTTTTTTTTAACAACTGCAATTTAGTCTCCACATATTAGCCAGTTGAATAAAAGTATTTCAAATTATGCCATTTCTTTAGGCTTAAGCCCTTCAGCTGATTCCCACTGTCCTCAGAATAAATTTAAAACTCCACTATGGACAGTCTATTACATGAAATGTCTGCCCACTCTTCAATGCCATTTCTCCATAGCCCCCAACATTTCAGCCACATGGGCGTCTTGTCATATTTTAATGTATTCCAAACTTTCCATAGTACAGATATTGTCCTTCCCCTATTCAACACACACCTATACCTCTCCCCACCCTTTTCATGGCTAATTCCTTTACATACTGCTGGGTCCTTTTCTATATATCATATTCTTTTTTTTTTAATTGTTTTATTGCTTAAAGCAGGGGTCCTCAAACTACAGCCCTCAGGCCACATGCAAATACAAGTATTGCATTTGTTCCCATTTTGTTTTTTTACTTCAAAATAAGATATGTGCAGCGTGCATAGGAATTTGTTCATAGTTTTTTTTAAACTGTAGTCCGGCCCTCCAACAGTCTGAGGGGCAGTGAAATGGCCCCCTGTTTAAAAAGTTTGAGGACCCCTGGCTTAAAGTATTACAAAGAGTATTATATATGTCTCCTTTTTTTTTCTCCCCTTGACCTTCGCCTAGCCTCCCATACCCCCCAGTGTCTTGTGTCCATTGGTTATGCTTATATGCATGCATACAAGTCCTTCGGTTGATCTCTTACCCACCCCACGCTCCACCCTCCCCGGCCTTCCCGCTGTAGTTTAAACTCCTGCTTCTCCTCCTTCTCCCATGCATCAGGTTCTGTGCTGAGAAGGGGAGATAAACAAGACCCCAGAGATAATGGAGGGAAGCATGAAACTAGGCTGGATATTAAGTAATAAAAGTGAGCATAAGACACAGATGAAGTCCATTGTGGGGAGGGGTGGGGGGTCTGAGGGCCATCGGGAGCTTATCTAGAAGGAGTGGTGGTAGGCCAGGACTTTGAAAGATGAAAAGTCTTCACGGGTGAGAGGAGGGGATCCCAAGGGGCCTAGCTTACAGAAAACTTATATAAAAAGTATACCCTTTGCCATCTGTATATTGAATTAAAAATGTTTTATGCTCACATTTTTCACCTTAAATTTTCATACTGTGTGCTAAGAGTCAAGCAGCTCTCTCTTATCCCATGAATGTTCAGAAAGGAAAGAGGGAAACTAACATTTATTTATTGAGCACCCACAGTGCCCTTGGCTAGGTCATAGCATATGCATTGTCTCATTTAGCTTCCGAAAATTTGCCAGAGAAGCATATCCCCATTTTAAAGACAGGGCAGCTGAGTTTCAGTGACATGAAGTACTAGTAGCTGAAATGTAGCCACACAGCCAGGAGGTGATAGAGCCTGAATTTGAACCTCAAGTTTTCACTTTCAAATGCAAAACCCTCAGAACCACACTGCAGTGGCCACTGATTCTTAGAATTCACGCTCAGCCTGGAGCACATATGTTGTGGTTTTTTGCCCAGGAAAGAAATTTGGGGATATGAGTGGCTTTTCTCACTGCCATGGCTGACCTTTCCTTTGTCACTTTACCTATTTGTCCCAGATTCAATTATGCTTATATCACAAATTAATAAGTGAAAAACTGTATAATACTTGATTTAATTAGTTCAGCAGCCAAAGACCATTAAAAAAAAAAAAAAAACAGTATTGGGGAACAAATGTCATTGTTGAAACTTCCAATACCCTATCTTGCGGTAGTAGCTGTAAGATGCCTCAGAAATGTCCTTGAAGTATCCTTGAAGCATGGGGTCATACTCTCAAGACTGAAAAATGACTTGTGTTTTAGAGTGAGTACATATTATTTTAATATTTTTTTAAGTATTGGATATTTCTGAGCAAGGGAAGCCTATGTAAATGATTAGAACCAATTTCTATCTTTGTTGTTGTTGATATTGTGGCCTTCACATATGCATATTGATTCAAAGGAAAAGCTTGTCATTTATAAATCCATTTAAGCCATTTAGCACAGTTCTTTTCCTAGAACGGATTGGATGATTGAAAGCCTGGCAGATCAAAGTATGTACATATCCAAGGAGAAGTATTTCATGTTCACATTGGAAGCAATAAATTATCCCCCCCCCCCTTTTTTTTGCATTCGTAATTAAATCTTTCCAAATGCTACAAAGCAGCCAGACCACTAACAATATTTGTATCATGTTCTGGGGCTTAGCTGGTTCAACCTGACTTGAAATGGAGACCATTTGTTCTAAAATGATTTCAGTGCCAAGCCAATAGGTCAGCGTTTAATGACGAAGATGCCATTCCAGCCCAGCCTCTGGTGGGGAAGCCAAAATTAATTAACTCAAGTCCCGCTGTATAGAAAACAGATGCTTCTCTCCTGTTGCACAAATAAAACCTTTGAGTATAGGTGTGTCCTATTTTACTCAAAGAGTAACAAGTTGGAAGTTAATATTGTACGTTTTTCACAGTGGAGCCAGCCTTGGGTAGTGATGACAGAAGCCTGAATTTACATAGCGAATTCCAGCAAGTGCATGGAAAAGTGAATTATCCTCTATATCTCTTATTTTGGGTCCGGGCCAGGCCTAGGAATTTAGTTTTAAATCTGGGCTGATCCAAATGCAGATCCATTTCAGAGAGACCTGGGAGTCAGTTCCAGAAAACACCAAGGTTATTTCTAATCTACAGAATCCCTGGGGACCCCTCCCAGAAGTTTACATCTGCACATGTTTGGATTCCGTTCTTGGGCCAGCTTGCAAATGGCTTATGGTTAGATTGCTCTCTAGAGGGATGTTGTTAGGTGCGCTGTTTATCCGGTTATTCATCTCAGCATTCATTCAGAATTAGAATACTTGCTTCTCCTAGACTGTGACAGACTACAAGAGGACTAATAACTGCCTGGTTATGATCTCTTTTTAGAATTAATGGCTGTGCGATAAAGATGTTACCAGCTCGTCATGTAACTACAAGTACAGTAAACAGAAGTTGATCATCTGATTATGTCTGGTGTTTTTCTTTCTTCCGAACGAACGTGAAATAATCCATGTTTCCTTTCCTTTCCGATAGACTGAAAATGATGAGAATGGCCAAGCAGAGAACTTTTCCCTGGACCCGCAACTGGAGAGGCAGGTGGAGACCATTCGCAACCTGGTGGACTCTTACATGTCCATCATCAACAAATGTATCCGAGACCTAATTCCAAAGACGATAATGCACCTGATGATCAATAACGTAAGTGATTAGAAACCCTCTCACTTTCACCTCAAACCCTTCCTACTATGGACATTGCTCACATTCTCTTGAGTCTCCTAGTGATATATTCTGGATGATTTAAACACCTACTGCGGGTTCATTATTTTCCATGGCAAGTTGTAAGTGGCCGACCAGTGAAAGAGAACTGAGGAAAGAAAATGTGAAACTCCTGGCTACAATGCTAGGGTGTTCCCTATTGGATCCTAAACCTGGTTCTGCTGTAGATTCTGTTGGCCTACGACTCCTCACTGAACTTCTTTGGGTGTTTCCTCCATATGTAAAACACTACTCATAAAATGTACCTGGTTTAGGGACTTATTCCATTAGATAGTATATATGGAAGTATTATGAAACATTTAATTATAAGAAGCTATCATGGGTGCCTATTGAAGAACTTTTATAGCCTTTATCCATATTTCAAGACTCCTTTCAAAATCATTTTCCTAAACATGACACTCCATTTGTTGTTCATGCATGCATTCCTCAACTGTCAGAAGCTCTAAGCACTCATGTGAACACTTTTGTTTTTAACTCTTATCTTCACACATACTTCTCGTGTTCAAACAAGGTTAGTGGGATGCTTTGAAGTATCAGGAGTGGGTGAGCAGTATATGGAAAACTTGGAAACTCTGAATTGTGTTCTTAAGCTTGTTCAACGGCCTGCTGTGTGACTGGATGGAAATCGTTTTGCTCATCTGAGCTGAAGTCACTTCTAAACCCACAGTAAGAACACCAAGCTGCCTCACGGAATTGTCAGAGAACATAATGAATGGGACCATATGCCATTTTGAAAAATATAAAGTACTAAACAAATAGTCTGTGTATTTTTAAAATTGCCCTCTTAACTTTGCTTGAGCGAGTTCAGGTTGTTCTGCCATGGTATATCCAGGCCCTTGCTTATTTAAACATTTCCCTGATTGAGTATCATTTATCTTTTCACTGTTTTGCCGAGAGTCATTAGGGCCGCCATCGGTTCAAACGCTGCTTTGCTCTGCACTGTATTCAATCATCAGCACAGGAAATAGCGCTTCCTGTCTAGAGCTACAAGAAGTAGCTGGACACAAATTAGTTAAAAGGAGAAAAAAGACCCTATTGCAAATCTATGCCACTTTCACCTTCTCAAGAAAAACACACACGCACATACACAAAGAAATGTGGGTAATTGCCCTGGCTGGCTCCTCCCTGATGAGCTTGCTTCCCTAGTGAAATGGCTATACCCCACCTAGCGGGCAGTAGCCATGCGGGGAGAGCTCTGCTCAGTGTCCAAAAGGGACCTCACATAAAAGTCATGGGGCTGTCCACTTCAATCAAGGCACCAGGTCAAACGTTGAAGCAGAGGCTCATAGGAATATGAAAAAGTCACAGAATGCTGGATTCTTACGAAATTATGGTTCTCTTTGTTTGAAATCCAACATTTCATACCAATCTGAAGACAGTTTTCCATATCTAGGACACCTGCTTTTCTTTATCATTTTACCCACTTTCTTACTATATATGTAAAAATAAGTATGGTTTTATATATTGTTTAAATTACGTATATAATTTTGTATATGTAAAAAGTGTAAACACCCTCTTCTCCATGGACTCATACCCTCACGGCATCGTAGTGTGCCATCGTCTCAGCCCTTTGTGCCTGTTCCAGAGTGCCCTGCCGAGTACAAGGAACAGAGACGTGGTGAGTACCCAGCACGTGCCACCCACGGTTGGTTTTTTATTTGATTTGAAGTGAAGAGAGCTTCAAGCGAGAGAATTAACCAAAGAATCACAACCAGAAAAGGAACACGTTGACTCCTCATTCTCAATTCCATCCACTCACCCCTGTGGCTTCTCTGAATGGCTTTGGGTGGCAAAGCTAAATGTCCTGCAAAACCAACGGTGGCCTCACACGGGTCCTCCCTTTGTGGACTGTCCCCCGTGGAACGCGGTGCTGCGGCTTGTCGCCTCTGACATGAGCACGGCCACTCCGCCTCCCGAAAAAGAATGTGTTTCAGCCAAGTTTCCTAAGGCTCAGAGTTTGGTGGGCAGTTTCCTTTGAAAGTTTACATTAAGTGCTCTGCCACTCAAGTCTCCATATGGAATTGTTTAAGAAGTTTAAAGCCAGCAATAAATGCCTCGCCTCAGACATACTGTAAGCCTTTGTCTATTGAAATGTAGCAGCTGTTTCATTGCTTAAACATACCAGGTAACAGCGACACAAAGAAATAGCACATTTATGACAGGCGGTCACTCTGGATGGGCTGCAGTCAAAAGCAGAGTTTGGTTCAGGAATTGAAAGTGAACGCACACGTGGCACCCCATGGCTCACGCATTTGGGCGGCCTTTTCTCGGTAGCTCCCCCACCAGAAGTTTTCCACCAGAGAATTACGAACGTGGGCCCAGCTTTGTTCTAGGAAAGTGTGTGGCAAAGTGGCACATGATGCTGGGACTAAACCCACAAAACAGCCGCACGTTGGGTACTCACATTTTATAACAAATGGTGAAACTGAGGCTTTGAGAGATTAGCTTATTCCAGACCGCACAGCTGGAGTTGGCCGAATCATGATGAAAACCCAGGTCTTCTCATTCAGTCGGATCTTCTCTCCAGTTCAGCAGCAGAAAATGCATATGGCACGGATAGGAAAACCATAAGTCAACCTCTTCAAAGTAATGGACTCCGAACCCCATGGCTTACGCCTGGGGTCTCTTCCCAGAGGTCCATATGCCATGAAGATTTAATTAGGGTTTGTTGAAATACGAGAAACAATATTTTAAACCTAAATAATTTAAAACATTGTTCCTCATATTTCAACCAGACCAGATAATGCAAAATAGAAGGTGAAGGTTTTATGAAACTTTTGAAGAACCAAATATGGAATCTAGAGGCCTTTCACCCGTGGCCATGGACTGCGGCCTGGGCTCCTGGACCCTGGAGACTACAGCCCCTCTCCTGGGTGGCTGGCACTCCAGTGGAAAATGAGTAACACGTGCCCTCGTTTCGAAGCTGACCATCACTTTAATGTCCATGGAGCAGAGTGTTATTTTAAATGTTCATCATGCGAGAGGAAAGTGCATC
Source organism: Myotis myotis (assembly GCF_014108235.1). Taxonomy (NCBI): domain Eukaryota; kingdom Metazoa; phylum Chordata; class Mammalia; order Chiroptera; family Vespertilionidae; genus Myotis; species Myotis myotis. The sequence goes on along the minus strand of NW_023416322.1, from coordinate 25,509,842 downwards.
TTAAAATACCAGAGCACGGATTTGTTTCCACGGGTCAAGAACTCAGCATCCTTCTGCAGAAAGAGATCCCGACCAGGCCCCGAAGGCCCCCCACCCCTGCTCCCCGACCCCCATCACTCCTCACCAGGGGTGACGCTCTTGGCTTCTTACAGTTCTGCCTGTTCTCAAACTTTGGGATCTCACAGGACAGAATCTCACAGCCATTTAGTGTCTAGTTGTTTAACACAACATGGTGTTTGTGAGTCAAAGGATGTGACTTTTTAAACAAGGAAAACATTGTTGGTCTTTAGCCAAACTAAATCCCTGGAAGACGAAGAAACGAGAGAATTGTGAGATCTCAAGGATTCACAAAATACTAACCAAGTTCCTCTCCAGACAACGCATCCTCAGGCTGCCAGTTACGTTTTCATGTGTCTTTGTGTGAACGAGAGCCCCCGCCGTGTTCCACACTGTGGCCCTCCCGTCTAGAAACAAAGGGATTTTAAGGAAATGGTCTCCTTGGTAACAATATTGGATGAAAACTCTAGAAATGTCTCTTCTATTTGTGGAGGCTTTAAAACGGTCTCAGCTAAAGACAAAGAAGGGTTAAGATCCAAAAATATTGCAGGTTGCTAGAGAAGGGTTAAAGCAAGAGAGAGGAACCATATGGAACATTGCTAATGACCTCACATTCCTTTGCACCGAGGCGGACGTGTTGCAGTAGTGCCTGTTTTTCTAGCCCATGGAGTTTGAACTGGAATGAGGTTTTGTGTGTGAGAATTCTTTTGTGAGCCATACAAAGATGTATAGGTTCTAAGGTGTTATAATTAAAAGCATAAATCTTATTTTGCATCTCACATCCAAGTAGAATTCGTGTATGTCACGTTCTGTGAGGGTATTTTCTACATGCTGTTCCTCTGAAACGGACCTTGGTCTCTAATTGCCGTGCAGAGCCCTTGGTTTCGGTGTTTGTCCCGTTGACATTCAGACCACTCAGAAAGTCCCTGAAGTGTCTGGAAACTCCCCTAAGTACCCCCCCGCACCCCTCCGCTCCCCACCCCTCCGCCAACTAGCAGGAGAGAAAGGGAAGAGTCTTTCTAAAATTTTGCTTAAGTGCAAAGTAAAATGTCAACTTGTGTTCTTTATTGAACTCCATCTCTTGGTGCCTGTACACTTGTTCTCCTGCCTCTACATGCCAGTGCCAGCTTAGCCTGTTTTCTGTAGAAGGAGTAGCTTCTGTATGCGGAGCACTGGCTACATGCTGGACATCGTGCCGGGCATTTGGTATTGATTCTTTCCCTGAATCCTTGCACGGCTCTTGAGGCAGCTACCACCATTGTCCTCAGGAAGGGAACCTGAGTCTCATAGAGGTTATTGCCCCAAAACAGTGAGTGTTAGAGCTCAGACTCCAATTCAGAGCCATCTGACTCCAAAGCACACGGTCTCTAACCACTGCACATGTTACCCTTTTCTCTCAGGCTCGTAATACTCAAATTATTCCAGAACATTGCCCAATCCTTCAAGGAGTCAGCAAGTCTTCACGTGTAACATTTTGATGTGGAAGAATTGATGCAAGGCAGATCTTTGATCAGAATGCTGAGACAGGCCCTGACTATTTTATTTCGTGGTTTGTTTGACAGTTGCTTCTTCATTCAGATCTGCTTTAAATCTGTTCTTGGAAGGACTGTCTTTTAAATTGTGTTTAATAGATTCTAAGTGATACTCCAGGAAGATGTAAAGCTTCCAGAGAGCTTAACCAACCGATGGCCAATGCCAGGAAAATCGTCTGGTTTTGAATTTGGAGTTGCACCCTCCCTTCAAGTGCACACACACCCAATTGTGGAAGATTTGTGCAAATGTCCTGATTCCTCGGGTACAAGTGAAAAAATCCTTCGGCCCAGTTGACTGTATTTCCTCTAAATCTGCCTTTTCCTTCTTGACTTCTGATTTTTCTCTCCTCCCTCTCACCCAAACCTCAACGCTGGAGTTGTCTTTGTTCCTTTCTTCCTTGTCCTTCACATCCCAAACTAGTCCAGTAGGTTTTGCCTTTACACTGTCATTTGTACATGCCTATCTTTTCTGTTCCACTGCAACCCTGCTAAATTCAACCCTTGTCATCTCACAAATGATCTACATTTATCTCCATTTGCAAATTCTTCTCCCATCACAGCCAGATTAATTTTCCTAAAGCTCTCTTTTATTGTTTCACTGACTTACAGAAGAGCCTTCCACAGCTCCCCATTGCCAAGTGGATAAAGTTCAAACGCTTTTCCTTGGCATTAGAGGCCTTTGCATCTGGCCCCAGGTTACCTGGCCAAATTTACCTTCCCCGGCTATCACACAGAAACCTCCAGACTCTTGTCTGAAGGCATCTCGTCCATATTCAAACCTGGTTGACAAAACATGTGCAGAGGACATTTCTTTATTTCCCAGGGAAGAGCTGTGTTTTCATGGAATTTTCCAGTTAGTAGAATTATTTGTGTGATTAGATGCTGTAACTACAACCCAGGAATTCTGAGTATCTGACCAGTGTTCCAATGTCTGCCTGAATCTGTAACAACAGTCCAATATACCAGCCTTCGGCCTTTCCTGGAGAAATTCAGTGACTCCAGAGAAGTGTCAGTGTTCTCATTAAAGGAGAAACCCAACAATCCAAGTGGGTTTATTTTTCTAGGCTTATGTTAATAGGCGTATTGCTACACCGCTCTAAAATAATGGTGCTTACACATCAACGGTCCTTTCTAAGCACCCAAAGTGGGGGTAGGGGGTCATGGAAAGAACACTAGACTTCACATCAGCAGATTTGGGGTTCAACTTAATGTGTGGCTTTGGGAAAGTCTCTTAAAGTTCTCTGAACATCAGTTTCTTCATCTCCAAAATTGGGATAATAATACATTTCCTAAGTTTGAGGTGAGAACCAAGTCAGGTAACTTGTAAAGGCACCTGGGACACACCATATGTCATCAATTCTCACCTTCACTTTTTCCACAATTAATATTTCTGACATGAAGACACCTGTGACATTCAGTGGCATCTGGCATTCTGTCATAGTCCGCCCCCCCCCCATATATTTTTATTGATTTCAGAGAGGAAAGGAGAAGGATAGAGATAGAAATATCAATAATGAGAGAGAATCATTGATCAGCTGCCTCCTGCATGTCCCACATTGGGAACTGAGCCCGCAACCCAGGCATGTACCCTTGACCAGAATCGAACCCGGGACCATTCAGTCTGCAGGCCAATGCTCTATCCATGGAACCAAACCAGCAAGGGCCATTCTGTCATAGTTTTAATTGGTGATGATTTTCTCTTTCTTCGTGGCACAAATATATTAGTGGTGTGTCTTAAATCCAGTTGTATCTTGGATTTGATGAGATGTGGTTGGTTCTCTCCCCCTCAGAGCTGTGCCTCATGTGGGGTATCCATACTTTAGTCTGTTCACATCTATCTGTTGTATCAGTCCTCGTCACTGTTAAGTAGCTTCTATGATTAACTTCTAGAAAGCAGAGAGCATATCATTTTTTGCATAATTCTATAAGGTGCTGTATTTAACAAATATTGACTTGTTGATGGTAATTCCACTTTCGAGAGCACATTGAAACCTAGGGTCTTCTGAGTATGCAGTGATTTTGGTAAAAGCTGGGTCAAGGACTGGGAATACTGAGGAATGGATAACCTGTGTTAGGACATCAATTTCTTTACATCATTGTTTCCTGTGGAAGATGCTGCTGGTTACCCCCTCGTCCCTAAGCCAAGCAGCCTCAGACCATTGTGGGGAAGCTGGCTGAGACACAGGCCCTCTCATCCGAGAGACCAGGTCCTCTCTGCAGATGCCAGGGTTTGGCCCTCTTTTCAACGAATCTGTGTCATGTTTTCCTTTCATGTTAATAGCCTCTACGTCAGCAGTTCCCAACCTGTGGGTCGCAACCCCTTTGGCGGTCGAACGACCCTTTCACAGGGATTGCCTAAGACCATCCTGCATATCAGATATTTACATTACGATTCATAACAGTAGCAACAGTACAGTTATGAAGTAGCAACAAAAATAATTTTATGGTTGGGTCACAACATGAGGACCTGTATTTAAAGGGCCAGAAGGTTGAGAACCACTGCCTACGTGAAGGATTGGGAGGAGGATGAAGAAAATAGGAATGAACAGATGCACACTGCAGCCCTTTTCCCAGAGTAGACGTTTGCAGACTCTGTCCACAGTCTCTGGCCCAGTATCTACCATCCAACCACTCACTCATTCCCTTCTTACTTTTTTGTGGTGACCCGACAGGTGAAGGATTTTATAAACTCAGAGCTCCTAGCACAGTTATATTCCTCAGAGGACCAGAACACTCTGATGGAGGAGTCGGCTGAGCAGGCCCAACGCCGGGATGAAATGCTTCACATGTACCAGGCCCTTAAAGAAGCCCTCATGATCATTGGCGACATCAACACGGCCACCACATTCATCCCTGCCCCGCCGCCCGTGGACGACTCCTGGATACAGCACACTCGCAGGTAGGAAGCTGGCTCACGCACCCTGAGGCCTGCCAGGCTGGGGCAGTGCCATTTACTGGGAGTACTCCCCTGAAACTCTTTAGAAAAAAAAGAGGAACAAATATTTAAGTTCAGCAGTGAGAGAGAGGGACAAGTCATCCCAACTCCTGTCAGAAACAAGCACCATGCATCAGTACAGTGGAATGTTACACAGCCAGTAAAAAGTAAGACAGGTCTATAAATACTGAAATGAAAAGGTAGTCAAGTTCCAGTGGAGCTTAAATAAAAGTAATTTATAGAGAGAGAGAGAAACTACTGTAGAATATAGTTACAAAGAAACTACTATTGGCTGACTCTGGCGCGAAGGGGTGGTGGAGGGAAACTTCCCCTACCCTTTACCTTCTTATTATACCTTTAAACATTTCTAACATTTATCGGAGTTTCTCAGCCAAAAAAATAATTTTTAAAAAGCCATGAGGAAGTTACAAAATGTGTTTTTAAGATGCAGAGAGAAAGTAGGAGTGGTAAACGGTTGGTCTCTTTCCCAGGTCGCCCCCTCCGAGCCCCACCACCCAAAGGAGGCCGACACTGAGCACCCCCCTGGCTCGGCCTGGGTCTGGCCGAGGGCCCCCTCCTGCCATCCCGTCCCCGGGACCCCACTCAGGGGCTCCCCCAGTTCCATTCCGGCCGGGCCCATTGCCGCCCTTCCCCAACAGCAACGACACATACGGAGCCCCCCCGCAGGTTCCCTCTCGGCCCACCAGGGCCCCTCCCAGTGTCCCCAGGTAAGTGTACTGCGCGGAAGACAGTGTGGGGTGCTCTTTGGTTCTCTTTTCGTAGCACAACAGACAAAAGTTACTTGAAAAAGAAAATTGCAAAGATAGTATCATACACGTTTGCAGTTTTCACCTGGGAGGGGAGTCCTGGGGAATTGCTGAGTTTTACACCATTTAAAAACCAAAATGTGGTCTAAACCTCTCCTTTATCAACTGGCACCAACTGAAGGGGCCCCAAGAAAACTGGGTCGAAAAGATTGACATTTTGGCAGCTGTTTGTAGAATTTAATGGAAAGCTTTGAAATGAAAGAGCCATGGCTGGGCTGAGGCAAGCTGTGTGCTCCAAGGTCGTGAACCTATCACCAGCTAAGTCCTCACCTTCTCTGTTACCAAAGGAATTCCCAAAAACCACTGACTTCAAGGGTTATTATCCATCTGCCCTCTGAACTATGACCCTTAAGCCCAATATCATTAACATTAATGTAGGCAGCATAAAAATCCGCTGGTTAGTCTGTAATTATTTTAAACTAGCATAGAAATTTTACATTGGCATGATGCTTGCTGTATGCAGTCGTTCCCCCCACACACCATATAAGAGACAGAACACTGTACATTTAAATTAGACATTTTGGCATTTATAAGCAGATTTTTGCCCCAATTGTAAAACAAAATAGCTGGCAAATAAATGGAGCTTGTATATAGTTAAAGCTAGATTCTCACCTTCTTACATTTACAATCAAAATATGTGCAATATGTATAATTAGAGATTTATAAAATAGAAGGAATTAGATTTTTAAGAATAATAACACATTTTAAAAGGAAAGAAAATTAGCTCATATAGAAAGTTCATTTTTAAAAATTCAATTCAGAGGATTAAAATATTTGTATGTTCCATGAAGGAAAACTTGACTAGACATTTAGCAGAAGTGACTTCCACCCACCCAGGAAACCTGAGTCCCCTCCCGCTCTGATTACCATGACTACATTTATTGGGATCTTCAGGGTGCCAGGTGCAATGAAGACACAGGCCTCTGAAACTAGTAAACCCAGGCTCCTGGAGCAGGAATGGTCAGGATGTGGAGTCACCCTTGCTCTGCCACAGACCGTGGGCAACTCACCTAACTCTGAGCAGCACATCCTCATCTAGGAAACGGGGGACACATTCAGCAGGCTGTTGCCCACGTCATGTGAGATGAGGTGTTTGAAAGAGCCCGGGAAACCGCTCTTACGGGAATGTTGTTACCATTATCATCATTCTGGTCCCAATCAACGAGGATATAACACTCTTAAACCTATAATTTTTTTTCTAAACTCAATAAAGTTGGCTTATTATTTTTTTGGAACTGAACTAAATTCTAGTCATCACATGAATAACAATAGCTAATGTTTCATGTGCTCTCAATAGATCTAGGCTCTGCCCTCATTGCTTTGCCACTACATTTGGGTTTAACACAACAAACCCAATGAGATGGGTTATTATCCATTTTGCAGACGTGGCACAGAGGTTAAGCAACTCACCCCAGACTGCTCCCCCAGGCCCTGGAGGAGCTGGGCTCCGGTCCCCAGCAGTCTGCCTGCAGAGCCCCGGCCCCCAACCGCAGCACCAAGGGATTCTCAGCCCCGACACTGCTGACATGTTTAGCAGCATCCTGGCCTCTTCCCACAAGATGCCAGTTGCCCTCCCCCAGTGTGACTATTAAAATGTCTCTGGACATCCCCAATGCCAGGGGTGAGGAGCAGAGAGCCCCCCTCACGGCCTGAGAAGCTCTGCCCTACAGGATCCACTAGCCTCTCCCATGCATGTGAGAAAACATCCACGTCAGTGCCGAGCCTCCTACAGGCCAGATTAAACTAATGTTTTAGGGAACCTCAGGTTGACTAGAACAGTGCCTGTCGTTGTGCGAGGAAGGTATGGAGACCACTGGGGACTGAGGGCTGGGGTGGGAAGGTGGGGGCCCCATCCAAGCACCTGGCGCTGGCCATCTTATCTGTTGAGCTACAGGAGGGAACCAGAGCGACCTGGTGCTGCCTGTCCCCCAAGGAAAATGCATGACTTTGCCTGCACGCTTGGTTGCCTTGGCCCCTGCTGCAGAGAAGCTAGCATGCCAGTGCCCTTCAGACATACTGTGCCATGCTTGATGGGGTGGGGTCGCCCTGGGTGTTTCCGAGCTCGCTCACAGGAGGCGGCGGCAGGAATCTGCATGTGCCTGTGCGGTTTTCTCCCAGCTGGAGGGAGGGGACACCAGGTTTCATGCGTCTGCGTTTGGGCATTTATAGGACAGCAGTTGTGTTATTCAAAATTTCTAGAGAATTCTTAAGTTGGAGACAGACTTAACTCGATCTGGCCTTGCAGAATCTCCAATGTGAAAGAGGAGAAAGAGTTCACAATGTAAGAGGAAAGGGGGGTGTTTTGGGCTGAGCCCTCAAGTTCGGGCCAGTTAGGGGCCTTGGGACAGAAATCCTTGGGGAGGGGCCGGGTACCTGAGAGAGAGCAAGAATGACTCTGTCAGGATCCGTCTGCCTATTCAAGTTTAGCTTAAGATGGAGAATTCTGACCACATAAAGTCTGTTTTTAATAAAAGCCAGAGCAGGAATCCTACCAAATGCAAGCCAGAAATGGGGTTTAAGACTTCAAAAAAAGAAAGACAGACAAAGATGAAAGAGAGAAAGAAAGAAAGAAAGAAAGAAAGAAAGAAAGAAAGAAAGAAAGAAAGAGAGAGAGAAAGAAAGAAGTTGAGGGAAGCTCTTGTTGAATTTTCACCTTGTTCTGTTTATTTATATTCTCTTTGCCCTCCCTGATTTGCCTACATTTTTTCTATGAAAAACTTTAAAAAGCTGAAATGCCATTATCCATCATCTCCAGGAAGACAGCCCTTCACTTTATGAGAAGGAAGTTTGATTCCCCCCACCCCCACCCCAGTTCTTTGCTTTCTTAAGGGCCCTTTCTCCTCTTTTATCTGAAACCAGAAACTCATAAAATGACAGGACAGCATGGGCAGTGTCCCGCCGGCTTGAGGGGGGGGGGGGGGGGCGCGGGGGAGCAGCGGGGGGTGAGGGGACTTAAGATCACAAAGGCCATACCTGAATCATTGGGCATGTGCCTGTGCAGTTTTCTTCTGGATAATTCCCGACTTCATTAGCAAGTTATGATCTTGACTTTTAAGAGCCTATACACTTTTACTTTAACCCAATTCAAAGGTAATGAAAGCACATGAATTATACAGAAACCAGGAGCCTTCTGCTAAAAAAAAAAAAGAAGAAGGAAAAAAATATGATTCTATCTTTCTATTGCCATGTAAAGACAGAGGGAGGACAGAGGCTGGTGTAGTCACTTTTGGCCCAGCTCTTCTCAGCTGCTCAGGCTGTTCTGGTTCATATGCATGGAGCCTTTCAGGGAGGGAGCTGGAAATATTACAAACTACACGCCTGTTTTAATTAATTCCACCTGAACTTGGGGAGTGTCTCGGTCCCAGAGAGACTCACCAGCACGGATACTTCTGTCATTAGTAACTTGAGTTTCACAAATCCGATGTGTGGGACATTTTCTATTGCCAGGGTATGTGGATCGCCCCTCTCGCCCCACACAACCTCTGTGGAGGGGCTGAACCTGTTTGACAATCCCAGCCAGTCATGTCCTTGCTCAGCAAGATGATCTTAAACATACATCACCACCTGGTGAGGGGTCCTGTTCTCTTACTTGAAGCTCCTAACTCTTCATCATGCACTAACTTTAGGGCCGATGTAGCTATTTTCAGTTACAACTTGGTAAAATTAGGTAATTGGGAATCACAGCCTTGGCCATGAACAGAACAAATGAACTGAATCAGAGTGTTTTCCCTGGCAACAGCCGATTCTGGCGTTATTTCACGCATTTGTCTTCTCCCCTTTCCTTGGGCTGAGCTATTTTGCAACCGTCAGAGGGGGGATCAGAGTGGGAGGAAGGGTCTCTATCCGAGGAAAAGCAGACTTCATTGACCTCACCACTCAGTCTTCTGTTTTTAAAAAGGCTGAAAAATAGAAGCACTGTCTTGTAACCACCCTCTTCACCAAGGCTGGTGGTGTCTTCTGAAAATGGCAAAACTGAATCATAGGCAAGAATGTGGCTTTTCCCCCAGCTCGTCCACATGACAGTAACACAACATAGGAACCAAGAAATGCTCCACTGAAAGCCTCTGGTGAGGCCCCACGAGGACACTGGCATCCTGTGCTGCATGATGGCCCCAGGGTGACCTCCAGATTACCCCAGGGTTTCCCACGTATGTCCTCTCATTTAGGCGGTTTCCTTGACACTGCAGGGCACACATTGAGCCCCACCACAGTCCCACATTCTCAGTAACTCACCACTAAACCAATCATGGCAAACGATACAGAAATCTCTCTACACAGAGACAGTCTGTGCACTCACATTCTGTTCTTTACGGAGATCAAAGCCATTTGATTCTCTTTACCGTGTAGTTCATTCCTACTATAAACGTTTGACCTGTTGCCCTGATGGACTATAATTCCTTCACATATTTCATATGTTGATTTGATTGACAGTTAACACAGTCCCTTTCACTTATGGGTAAGGTCTCCTTGTTTTGTTTTGTTATTTCAGCCAGTCTCCCAAAGTGTGAGTAAAGACAAACCCACAATTCTTATGAGTGTCTTTGCATCCCTAACATCAAGGTTTGGTGCCATGAAGGATGAAGCAGCTGAACCTTGAAGTCGGGGGCACAGGGCCCACGGACAGTTAAGCGACTCGTGTGACTAGCCTGTGTCTGACTCCCCCGAGCCATGCCCTGGGAACGTCCCGCCTTGCTCTCCTCAGCAGCCCTGTAAGAGTGTGACTCCTCTTAGCAGCTGGGTGCTATTTGGACAGATGATAAACTCGTCTTGTGATTTCCCATCTCAGCCACGCATGAGCTTTCTGTTTTCCCCACCGTCCTTCCCCTTTAAAGAACAAACAAATAAATTCATGATTAGGAATTTGGATTTTTTTTCAGGGAACAGTTTTTATTTTTAGCAACTGGCTTCAAAAGTCAAAAAAAAAAGTCCTTTTTTAAAAAAAAGGTATGATTGCCCAGAATAAAATCAACTCTGAGGTATTCTTCCTGATTCTTAATATTTCAGGCATCTCCTGAGGCTACTGTGTTCCAAAATTTGTTACTGAAATCCCCAGCGTAATTAATAACTCATTGCAGGTTTAACATGAGTTGTCATGGTGCTTAATATATTTTGATGAAAACAGAAATTTGGCCACAAGCTGTTCACTAAAGAAAATGTCCAATTTTGTTTCAGCCCCTCAATTAACTATCCCATCAAACTCCTTCTAGTTCCACAGTGACTGTGGTTGTAACATGATAGTTCACTGAGGAGGATCAATGGGTAATGTCGGAATGCTTCGTTCTTCGGGTGTTGGTTTCAATCTGGTCTCAGTGAAGTAGGTGGTCTCCTCTAGCAACTTGCATCTACGCAGATGTCTCCAATCTGCCACAGTTCAGAAGGATGGGTTCTGTGTAGACGAGGCCCAGGAACAGAACTGCAAGTGTTCCGAGGACCAGAATTTGGGAGCTTTGCGTGTATGTCAAGGGAGGCTTCTGATTAGGCCTTTCTGTTTGCAGTGTGTCCTTTATCTCACTTTCCCAATCACCCAAGGTTGCAGGAGAGTAAGAAAGGAAGGAAAATAAGAAAGGATCTGCAGGAAGCAAAGTACAGGCAACACCAGTACCGGCAGACAGCAGTAACATCGCACAGTATGTCGCTGGTGGCCCAGTGGTGGCTGGCATTGAGTTAACCAGATACAACTGCTTCCTCGTCCCAGGACAGATCGCAGCAAATCGCCCTGGCATTGTCCCGATTGGGGCCCTAAATTGCTAAGCTTCAACCACTGCAGACAAAGCCTTTCTGAGTCTCAGGGTACCCAGCTCTGGCCTAGGTTTCACCAGATTGATAAGAGGAAGACAGCCAGGGTGGGAGCCGGGCCGTCGGCCGCTGACCAGTGAAAAATGCCCAAAATGATTATTCTTCCTCTAGCCAGTCAGCAGCAGACTGCCCCCATCAGCATCTGCCGACTGTTCCTATATACAAGTTGATGTCAGCTCAAAGGGAAAAAAAAAGAGAAAACTCTACCCAATGTCGGCAGACACACAAGCTTGAGCTGGCTTTATCACTGCCCCCTTTTGTCTCCCTCACTGCAGAAAAATAATGCTTTTCCAGGAAACCTTCACGTGTGGGCAGTCACGGTTAGACGGCATGTTTTTCCATGTCTTCCCGGTTTCATGGCACAACACAGTTCCTGGCTTTTTTCACCTTTAAATTTTATCCAACCAGCAAAATACCAGAAGGAGCTGCTGGGTCCTTTTTCCTTCCCTCTGACTTATCTTAGACGTGGACTTGAGGTTCCTGGAGTTGCTTTCGCCGATAAACAGCCAGGAAAGTGAGCGTGAAGATAGAAGTGCTAGTTCTTCACTCAGAATGTGCTTTGAGTGCCTGCCTCCAGCACTGTGAGGAAGGAGCTGAGGATTTAGCTGAGGGCTCCAAGGCTGCTGTCTGCTTGTCATTTCTTTGTTGCTGCCTAAACATAGGATTCTAAAATGCCTGACACTGAAATCCTTTAGTTTACCCAGGCCCCAGAGTATTGTAGCCTTTGTCTGGGGGAACCTCCAAATCTAAACACATATTTATACCCTTTAGTTGCCAAATGAAATCCATCTGCCTTACCAAATGCTGTTGCCAGAAGAATATTACACTTTGGGTCTGGCCAGTATTTTTAACTGTGGGGAAAAGGGACGGTGTTGGAAGGGCCTCGGGTTTGAGAGAATCTGCTTGTGTGTTTTGTGATGCCGCATTACTGGTATTCAGAGGAAGTTTAGGTCATATGACAACTCTGACCAAAAATAGGAGAAATTCTACATGGGACAGAGTCTGAAGCCTCAAGGTATTTGGGCAGTCCTCCCTGTGGCATGGTATTTGCTTCCCCCCCGCTGCTTTTTCAGCCATCAGAGCCACATGATAGACACAACCGCAAATAACAAGTGCTCTAATTTCTGGAAGTACTTTCTAACTGTTCCCATAAACACGAGGAAATGTCCACCCTGCTTTCCAGTCAGAATTATCAGCTCCCAGGAATGGTGCAGAGAGCACACGTCCCGTCCAAGGAGCATGCTTAGTCAACATGGTAAGTGCAGGATGAGCCTCAGTCCCTCCTCATCAGTGGCAAGGCCAGGCCTTCTTGACTGGAGAAGTTCACAGTCCCCACTCTTCCTACAGTTGACATCTCCCTTAGAACACAGAAAAATAGGATAAGGTGTAAATACTTTTCTCACTGCTCTTCTAGGAACCCAGTAAGTATGCAGGTTAATATAAAATCTAGAAATAAGCTTCATTCCTTCCCCATTTTTGTGTGTGGGAGGGTGAATGAACCAACTGAGAGGGGGAATGAGGTGAAGATGTGGATAGTTACCAACTAGATAAACCATCACCAGTGAATCCCCAAGTTTCTATGACAATTTTGAAAAACCAAGAGGGAGTGAGATGGTGTGAGAAGACATCAGGTGGCTTTTAATATGACATAGAAAATGAACTTATTTTACAATCAAATACCCCCGTTGCCTCCACCATGTGAAGACTGCCTCCGTTTAGTTTCAGACTTCCATGAGGCAGCTTTGATTAAATGTATTTTGGTCCATATATATGGCATTCTTCTAGAACAGGGGTGGGCAAACTTTTTGACTCGAGGGCCACAATGGGTTCTTAAACTGGACCGGAGGGCCGGAACAAAAGCATGGATGGAGTGTTTGTGTGAACTAATATAAATTCAAAGTAAACATCATTACATAAAAGGGTACGGTCTTTTTTTTTTTTTAGTTTTATTCATTTCAAACGGGCCGGATCTGGCCCGCGGGCCATAGTTTGCCCACGGCTATTCTCGAATGAGACCTCTTATGAGAGTAGGAGATGAGAAAGACTTTTACGGGTACTTTGCCACCCAGAGAGACTAAAATGAAAGTAGTCTCCTTGGCAATGGATATTTATGTAAGATATATTCTGGACCATGTGTATTTTTAAAGCTTAAATATCAGGATCATTCTCAAAGTCAATTTTAAGAGTGAATGAAAGTTTCCCCTTGAATAAATCTCCGCTTAGTATCACATTCAAGGGCCTTAGCCAGAAGTCAGCCCACTTGCTCTCCCTTCAGATCATGGATGAGAAGCTATAAAAACTCTAGAAAAGGTCTACTGATTTCTAAAACAACTAGAATTTAATTTTGCTGTTTAGTAGGGTTGGAAAATATTTTAATAACTAAAATAATAAAACTTCATGGGAAGCCAATTCTACCTTAATTATCACCTCGGGGTGGAAAATTAAGAAAATATTAGTCAATGTGTTAACTAGAGAAACCACTGCCATAATTTGCCTCCACATATCTGGGTCTAAAGTCAAAATAAAGCCACATACCATTTGGGGGGGGGGGGTGGAGCAAGCATGGAGTTTTAGCTTTAACAACAGTAGTATTAGAGCATTCAGGACATAAATTCATGGGCCAGAAACACCCCAGTGGCTCATCAGTACCCTTCCGTAATTTAAATGCCTACGGCTTAGGAAACTGTAATGAGGGATGTTGATTTGTTTTAATATTTCAATACCCTCATTACTATCATAACACTTAGTACTTGAAAACTAATAAAAATACTGAAAACTCAATTTACAACACCAGCATCTTTGAATAAACAGGTTGAAATAGCGTTCCCCACTTTTGCTTGAAACATTGTGGGATTGATTACATCTTATAGGTTTCCTTCTTTTTAAATGTTCTCGCCTCCTCACACTCAGAGCCTTCTCTCCCTATGTGGCTATTTGATATCTGTTGTTCACTCACAGTCATCCAGGTGACTGAGCAGGAATGCACACTCATGCCAGTAACCATTGTTACTATCGTTCCAAAATCCCCTTCCTTGTAGAGCAAAGCATCTCAGAACCATATTCCTAAAGGCCACAAGGAAGCTTTACAATTTATGAATACTTCCAACATCTTCCCCAGTCTGTTCAGTTTTTAGTTAAAATGTTGTTTTTATCATTAAAGTTTGATTTCCTGGGGGGTTTCCCCTATGGATCTCAGACCACTCTGTTCAAGTGCATTCTGAGATGTAAAAATACATAGCTAGAATAATGAAGGTAGCACTGACCATCGTCTCCAGTTCAGAAAGCAGCGTTAAATCGGAAAAGCAAGGTTTTAGACCATCCCTCCATTCTGTATTCTCTCTGCTCAGGACCCCAGCCCTTCCCACTTCCCATGACTCGCAGTCAGGCCCACACCCCATCATTTAGGACAGTCTGCCTTTGGTTACTTAGGAGGGACACCTGCCTGCTCGCTGTGTTTGGCAGGCCGGCGGGATGAGGTAATCATCAGAAGAAAATGTTCTGGTTCTTTGGCCTCAGCCACGTACAACATTATTCCAAAGAGTTTTCTGGGAGTGGGGTCGCAGTGGCTCTGAGATCCCCTGGTGGCACATTCTGTAGGAGGGTGGAGGAACAACACTGTCCACGTTTTTGATCCCTTGGAGAATAATGGAGATGGAAATTCCATCTGCCTTTGCCTTTCCTTTCAGCGATGTTTACAGACAGATGAGAGCCTTTCATTTGTAAACATCGTGGCTTTCCTCTCTCCGTCCAAGTCCCGCCATCGTCTTTAAGCTCAGCTCCCCGTGCTCCTGAGAGCAGTGCGTTCCTAAAAGCAAACTTTGCAAACTATTTCTCCAGGACGATGGCAGTTTTTGTAAGACAGATGCCTCAAAGACATATGGTTTTCATAGATTTTTCCGTCTAGACTAGCTTTATTTAGTGACTTTTGGTCTGAATTGGCCTAGTTAAAGTTTCTGTAGGAGCTTGTATAAAAATTTTAAGTGTGGGCATACCACTAAGGTGTAAAACAAAAAGTTTGACTTCTTCTTGGCCAGAGATGAAAAGGGGTCGGCTGAGAATTTCCTTCAGGTTAAGTAATTCTGATCCTTCTGGAAGCCCCGTGTGTCAGCTCCCACAACACTGTCCAAAATGGAAAGACTTACCCTAAAAATCTGATAACTGCTAAGTGCATATACTCCTCAGTTTTCCTGAGTGAATGCTTTGTGTTCCAGTTGGGGTGTGTGTGTGTGTGTGTGTGTGTGTGTGTGTGTGTGTGTGTTAGAAAGCTCTAATTCCTTCTGCAGACTCTTCACATGGCCCAGGGGACATATGATTCGGTGCCCTTTTAGCACCAATTTTTACAAACACAGCATTTCCCGCGTTAAAAAAAAAAGAAAGAAAGAAAGAACCCAGCGAGGCACTGAGTAAAGTACATTAGGAGTTTTTGTGGCGCCTTCAACCACCAAAGAAAATGTAGGTTTTGAGCCAGTCAGGGACACTTTTAGAAACAATAGGACACGTGAAGAGGGCAAGAATGACTTCCACACGCGCCCAGAAATCAGCCTTCTGCCCCCACTTTTACAAGAGCTAAGGAAGGGACCCGCTCCAGCCCTGGCCTAGCAGCATCGGGAGGTGGACAGAGCAGATGTGGGCCGTCCTGTCCCCGCCAGTCTCATCCTTGGCTTCGCACTGAGCATTTAATTGGACTTAGTCACATGTTTGTTCACTGCGACCGCAGCTTGAGGGGCACACTGTCTCTCTGTTTTTCTGTTTGCTTTTAACTTTCTGGTTTTGAAAATCTGAACTCTAGGGCATGTTAGAGCTCCTCCTGCTGGAATGTTTTTGGATCACCGGGATTGTAATGAGTCAAGGGCTGCTCTTTGTCTCCATCTCTGCCCCTGGGACTGCTGCAAGTGACTAGAAAAATATCACCCCGTGCATTTAAAACTGGCCTTTTAACCCACCAGGTATCGCGGTCGGGCAGAAACGAAATGTCGGTACAACATAAATCTTTAAATTACTCAAGCTCTGGGTTTTTTGTTTGTTTATTTGTTTAAAAAAATACAGGGAATTGAAGGGCTCTCTTTTCCATCCATATCTCTAATTCCATACTTCCACTCTCTGAGGTGAGGCCCAAGTCGGATTCTCATGCCCAGAAGGATCTCGCTCCCTCTGGGAAAGGGGCCAGAGTCTTTCCAGGCTCCGAGGTAGGAAGGAAGGTTACACTTTGATACGGAGGTTCAGGGCTGTGTCTTCCTTCGCCGTCGCTACTTTCTCTTTTCTCCCTGATTTCAGATGACAAAGGATGGTGAGTCTCAGCAGTGGGAGCTTGCCTCTCCCAGAAGCTCCTTCCTAGCACCTCCTTCCCAGCCTCCCTCCTTCACCCAGATGGCTGAGTAGCCAACCTTTCCTTCCCTGGAGCTGGGTGGGAGTGAGGGGAGGGCAGGGGCACAGGACAGAGAAGATGAAGAGGGTTAGAGAGAGTTCTACCCCAGCTGCCACCAATGGGACTAGGTTTTTACAGCATGTAAGTTCTTGGAGAGCTCTTTGGGGATTTCTCAAGAAAGAGAGAGAGGAGGGGGAAAGAAGGGAGGGAGGTACAGTGAGAGACAAAGAAAAGGAAAAAAGTCATTGTTAGGGACACTGCCTAACTGCATTTCATAGCCTTGTATATGTGAATCTCTTTAAAAACCACATGCTTTCTCTCCAATGTAGCTTTCTCATTGCAATTCTCCTGCCTTCTGCTTTTTTTTTTTTTTTTTTTTTGCAATCATTCCGTCTTTTTCTTCTACCCAGCTTATCTGTTGTCAGTGAGACAGTGCAGAGTTTAAAATATAAAAAAAGTTCATCTCAAGAAGAATGCTTTTCAGAAATCATAGTTTGGTAAAACTAAAAATCCTCTACATCATCTGCTTTACGCATTAGGACTTAGAGCAAAACAAGTAATTTACACACTTGCTTTCTCAAACTGACTTCTCATTTTCTCTTCTCCCCATGTACTGTTTCCTGTTCTGGAATGCCAGGCCCCCCACCTTCCTGGTGCTCTGGAAGTCCTTCCAGATCCCCAGTCCCTTTCCAACTCCAGGCTGACTCCAGGGGCCCCTCCAACTCCCGGGGCACTGTCCTGACCTTGCACTGGTCCCACTGTCTCCTCATCTCTCCTTCTATCTCAACTAGAAACAGCTGGGCAGTAACTATCTTTATTCCTGTACCTCTGCGTCTTCACACAAACAGGGCTCATTGAGGGAATGCAAAACTACAGAGTGAGTTCATGTGTGATAGTTAATCAAATTTTATTTTTTAATTATCCCAGTGTTTTGTGTATTTTAAGAAATAATTTAAACACAAACACTTTCTCGACCTGTTCTGTTGTCAGCCTTGCCTGGATGAATGCTATTGTAAAATTCTTTCTATGAATCATAAACGGAGCAGAGCTAACGTGGGCAAGTTGTCCTCTCAGCTGCATTTTTGCTGCCTCCACAGAAGTGGGTATATCAGTAGCACCCCTACAGGTGAAGTCCAAATCAGATATTTAAGACAATGCAAAGAAAGACTGCCAATGTAGATTATATGACCATTTATCTCAGAGACTAATTCATACAGGATATTATAGGTTTGTATCATCAAATAAAAATTATAGGCTCTTTTCCTCCTTAGGTTCCTATTTCAAATTTCATCAATCAATTCATACTTTCCCAGTGACATACATTATAAAGTCACGGGTTGATTTCACAGGGGAAAAAAGCTGGCTCTGATATGTAGCAAGGATCACATTAGAGAATTCCTTAGACCCTCAGAATGGACTCCAAGTACTATGTCCTTTCCAACTCTACTGTAAACTATTCATGGACAGTATTGGCTAACTCTGTTGCTGACATGGAAAAGGCCAAAAATATGCTGGATAGCATCCTCTAGTATTTTTCATAATAAGTTACAAAATACAATCTTCCATGTGGACATAATCCTTACTTTTACAGCATTCTTCTGGGCTTACCCTTATACCTTCTACATATATAAAACCCGTCTTGTGAATAAATGCTCAAAATAAGAAGCAAAGTGCAAACACAATATTGACATGTTAAATGCTGCGCCCCATAATCTGTCTCTCAGAGCAGACATTCGCAAGAGGAGGTCCTGGGTCATAGCTGGCTGCCTTTCCACTTCTCCTGGAGGTGCACTCCTGTCTGATTTGACCTTGGGTAAATTCACTCATTCGTGTTCTCTGAACTGCTCTTGGGGACGCTGCCCTCTGCAGGTGCTATGGAAGGCTGTACGCAGGACAAGGTGTAATCTCGGTTCATAGGAATTTTACAACGCCATTCAGATGATAAGCTATGCATACAGGCCTTAAGCTTTGAAAAGGATGAAGTCATTCAAGAGGGTTGTGGACAAACAAGGATTCCAGTCCCTGGGAGGGAGATACGTGGGCACCCCCTAAGCCAGCTCACTGGTGCCACCAGAGTCAGTATTGCCTGGTGCAGCTCCGGGGCCTGTTCAACAGAACCCCCTGGGAGAGGTGCCCTTCACGATGTTAGAAAACTCAGAAGTAGTTTTTGTTTTCGTTCTCTTCTGTTTTCTAAGAAATTGGCCAAATGTAGCCAAAAGAAAGGAGGTATCTTATTTCTCGTGGTTTAGTAGGCAAATCCTTCCCTTTTTTCCTTTTTTTGGACCTGTTTCATCAACAAGATTAAAAAAAAAAAAGTTGGGCAAGTTGATGTCAAGTTCTCATGACTCCTAGAAACCTGAGATGCATAACCCTCCCGTGATCCTAAATGTAATTATATGTAAATTGAATTTTTGAGACAGTGATATTTTAAAGCTTCAATTATATTTAATAAGTAGAACTTATAAAAGAAGCCTATCACATATTCTTTTTTATGCAAGTAACTACCCACTTAGATATCATTCCTCTAGAAGTGTCGATCTTTGTATATCTTTTTTTAGGGTTTTCTTTCTTTCTTTCTTTTTTTTTTTTAAATCTGCGTCTACCTAGCTAATTAGGTTGGACTTCAACCATACCCTCTCAAGGATAAGAATTTGGAATACGTGTTTAGAGACGTTTGCTTTCTACGCAAGCATCCCTAAGCAAGTAGTTATTTCTCTGGTGATGAAGAAAACTACCATAGTATAGCATCTTGGGCTTTACAATATAAACCTAAGACCGGTTTGACCCATGCTTATGTCCCACTCCCAAAAATATCAAAGTCTCTTTACCACATCTCTTTCATCCCTCTTGAGATTTTCCCCCCAGCACTTTCTCTTATTGCTGGGACATGATCTGGCAAGTGGATTGAACTGCTAAAGTAAAAGGAGGTCAGAATTACGTATCATGCCTTAGAATCGTGGTTTTCAAAGCCTAGTCCCAGGACTGGCGGCATCTGGGAACACGCTAGAAAGGTCTCGGCCCATTAGAACTCTGCGTGGGTCCCAGAATCCTGTGCTTTAACAAGCCCTCCGGGGCACTCGGGGGCGCCCTCTGGTTGGGGAAGCGCTGCCTTGGAACAGGTAGTGTAAGGAATCTGACCGGCAGGTGGTAGATCCTGGCTTCAGCCTAGGGAAGGAAGGACACTGAGCTACACAGAGTGGCTCTCACATTCCCCACTCTGGTAATTCCCACGTCCGTCCTGAGGAGGAATAAAGGCAGGGCAGAAAGGTCCAGCCATTCCAGTAAAGGTCCTTTCCACCTCACCCCTCACACTGACGCCCCAAAGCCGTGTGCCCTATGAATTCTCCCCACCAATGTGAAGATTGGCTTTGCATCCCGATAGTCAGAACCAGCTAAACCAATGAAGAGCAGGCGAGTTTCTGGTTCTTCCAGTTCTTAAGAGAGAATCGAAAGAGACAAGAAGACCCATCACACATTCTTCTGCCTCATCAGTGAGGCCAGTTTCTCTCCCTCAATGCCACCCACCCTGTGTGAGTGTTTGACTTTCTTACAAAATTTGTCAGTGTCCCAAATACTGTAACCGGTCCATCCCTGCAGCTACACATGCGACCTCAAGCATTACATCTTTCCCTTTGGTTTGGAAGCAGAAACATGGCTCTTGTATCATAACCATTAACCGCCCACACACAACACAGTGTTTCAATAAACACTAAGTGAGTCAAGCTGCTCCATTTCAATAGGAGGGGTTCCTTAATGAAGCCCGTCACTAAAAGAGCAGCCGAGGGAAGCTCAGCACAAAACAAATAACTTCGCTCTGCTCAAAACAAACTGTCTTATGAGGTGAATGTCCTTGGAAATTTGAATGGTTGGGAACCAGACCAATGAAGTGAATCTTCACAGTAAACCCTGAACGTTTCTCTGGTGTTGAAGTTGGCAGACATCTTAGCATTACTTAAGAAAATTCATGCTGAACAACTTCACGCTCCCCCTGAATTGCTTTCTAGTTTTATATACAGATTATTGGGGGTTTATTGTTTTAGAAAGAAAATTACGTTCATTTCTTCCAGAAGACTTAGGGGCTCTGTAGGATTTTTTAACTACTAAGTGCATATAAGGGTTACTTTCAGCTGAAGCTGGGCATATTTTAAAGAAGTCATAATTATTTTGAGAGGACATGCTGGAAATTTTCTTTCTCATTCTTTCAATCATAAAATTGCCACTCAGGTATGCTGTTCCCATTCAATGGAAGGTCCTAGAGAGTTCCTTGAAAAGCACATGATGGATAGGTTCTCTGATTTATTTGGAAAAAAGGTAGGATGAGCCAAAGACCATGGTAAGCTCTGGGATATGGTGGTGAACAAGACAGACAAAAGTCCTGGCACGCGGCGGAAAGCTGCATTCTCCTGGTGTCCAGCCTTCTGGGGGTGCCTATTACTGTCGTCTTTCTCTGGTCCCATCAGCATGGTGCAAGGACTGAGAGGAGGTTAATGAGAGATTACTGGGCCATCAGAGTTTTGAAATCTTTCTATTCTTTCTCCCCAGTGTTGACTTCCTCCCTTCAAAATTATAAAAATTACAAAAATTTTTGTCCTATTTTTCCCACTTAAATTGGGGTGCTATAGTAGAACTCCTTGCAGATTTGTTTTATCCCACTTGTCTTCCACTAGGAGTAGATTCTGGGTTCGTAAAAATCCTGCAGCATAATGCAGTACACATAGTAGGTGCTCCATAAATAATGCAGGTAATGCATAACTGGAAGGCATGTCATAGGTCCTCTAGTGGGTCTCCCCTGTCATATATGAGAAAACTGAGGCTTTTATATAGTGAGTTAATAATTGTACAAGTTGGCCATTGGAGCTGGAATTATATCTTTTGACTTCTGATTCTATTTGTATAAACTTGATGCTTCAAATATAAGCCTCCAAGTGTTACATTTCCCGCCTCATTGAACCTACTCATTGACCTGGCTTATACTCTGACCTGCTTAAAACATCTTTGTTTGGGACTTTTCATATATTTGTCTGTCCATTATTTAATAAACATTTATTCACTGCCTTCTAATCACATTATACTAAATGCTGAAGACATGTAATAAATACAAACTATGTGGTCTCTGCTCTCAAGGAATCTACTAGGAGGACACAGGCAATAATCTAGAAAATGAATACATAATTAAAACCAGGGGTAAGCGCTATGAAATACACAAACATCATGAAGTGATTGGGGTGATGGTGGTCAGGAAGGGCTGAGGAAGGACATTTGAGCCAAGAACAAAAGGATCAGAAAAGAACCAGTTTGCATTCCTTTCCCTGTTTGGCTGTAGTCCTTGGTTCAAGCTATCACGTGTGCATGAAACAATTTCCAATCCACCATGCCACGGTATATCCTACTTGTCACTAAATTTATAGTTTAAGATTCACTTTTTTTCAAATGAAATTCCCTACCTGAATCTAACCCATTATTGAGTCTTCTAGTAGAATTTCTCTTCTTTAAGTTCAAATTCTGGCCAACTCCTTTGCCCTTCCCCCAATAACTGCTTAGTTGCTAAGAATACTTTTCTATAGATAGCGTGATTATTTATTTAATTCCATGAGGACAGGGGGCCTATTATTTAGTATTTATTTATTTCAAACACCTACTGAAGAATTGAGCAGTCAAATACTTTATAGGTGGAGTTTCCAAGGGTCTAAATCCTACATGTCACTATAGTTTTGTGTGTGTTAGTTTTGCCATAGCACTCATTTACTAACAAATACCTTTTGTGTCATGGAAAGATCAATGGGTAACACGAGATCTTATAAGTTGTTTCTTACCTTAGGAGTAACTTTCACTTATCCAGTTGTCCAACATTCTGTGGCTGAATGACAAGCCCTAAGATAAAGATTGAAGAATATGAAGATGAGTAATCCCATTTCTAATGGGGGGAAGAGAAGCATAAACCTAATTAGGATTCCATGTGATACCGACATATGTTGATACGCTATAGAAGCAATGTATCAAGATAGGGGAAGGGAGATCAGAGAAGACTTCACTGATGGGTCTTGAAGGATGAATATCAGTTCCAGTTGATGAACAGAAAGATACTGAGATGTAACACAAGCTAAAGACTATACGAAACAAGTTAACTGGACAGGACCTCTGGCCTCTAGAACCTTCCCATCAAAGGGGAAAATGATGCAAGTTCAAAATTCAGGACATAGGTTAAATAAATATGGCCATTTAAATGAACATGATCACTATGCTAGTGAAAGAACAGGCATTTTGCTCGGTCATAAGTAAAAAAGGGATTATGGGAGGATTTTTTCCAGCAGGGAATGGCCAAAACATTTCAGGTGGTCACTGTAGCCAGTAGCCTCTCTGCAGAAAGAGGACTTACTTGTTTACTCCATTAAACAGCTAGTATTGGTTGGTTTCGTTTTGTTACTGTGCCTATAAAGTATCTCCAAATTTCAAAAATTGAGTTCCTGCTTAATAAGAAGACTAGTATAAGACGTTAAGCTGGAATGCACTTTCCCAACGAAACCTTTCTTCTAAAGCCACTTAGACTTTTTTAGGTGCAGGAAGCAAAAGGAACTCTACTGATACTTATGAATTTGTGCCTAAGTGATTGATTTTTTACCACTAATCAACAATATCTCTTTTGCATTGTTTTTTCCTTAAGTATCTAGTTTTATTTTATAACTTTGTGATTTTTTTAAACATATCATGATTGTTTTCTCTAACTTTTCTAACTTTCCTTCTTTATACCTGAGAAAGGATATTTGATTTGGTCAATTTATAGTGTTTCCAATACAGAAAGAAATTCCATGACATTCAAGAAGAGGTCTTTCTGAGGGGGAAAAATCAATGGGATCAATGGGAGAGTTTTATCAAGAAGAAAGGTAATAATTTATAGAACTTACTTAATTTGGTTGGTTATAAAAATCACTCCCCAAGATACTACATACGAAGCCAAGTACACACACAAAGACTTATTAATACATTTAGGAAATAAATGTGGAAGGTCAGGAAATGAGGAGTATTACTTGGTAAAGTTGACAGGTACAATAATACAACATTATCATGAGTTTGTTTATTCAGCAACCTCAGCTATCAGAAACACCATTACCAAACTAGAAAGTGAGCAAAATTACTACTAATAATAAAACTTCTAGGACCCAAAATAGGAACAAGAGGTCATGCAATTTACCAGGACTCGGATGCTCGGATACTTGGGTACTCATCCTGAGCCTATTTACACTTACTGTAGAGAACTCCAAAAACCCTGATTCTCTGGTTTTCTGCCAATTAGATGTAGATATGAAACAAGTTGGAGAAAGCAATTGCTGAAGTCCATTAGAAATGATCGCAAATATCCTGATGGAGAAAAAGAGTAAGATATTATTACATAATTGAAAATAAAAATTCAAAACTCCTCATTCTCCAAGGCCTAGCATTGGTTCTTAGACTATACCTTATAGTTACACAATACAGTTAACTCTCTGTGATCATATGCGATCGGCTAAGAATATGCAGTATATTTCAGATGGTTTTTCAATGAGTTAATATTTGCACTACTATTGGGAGGGATAACATGTTTTCAGAAAGATTTGCCTATGAAAAACACCTCATTTTTGTTTTAAAAAATGATCGGTGACTGAAAGCTAACAGTATTAAAATTATCACAGGTGGCAAACACTCCTGCTGGCCTGTCTGTGCATGAGCATGTGGGCAATGGCTCTTCTTTGGTGTCTTTGGGGCAGCCTTCTGCTAGATAGTCTACCTGTTTCTTTACCTTTCTCTTTCTCTCTTTCTAGCCGGAGACCACCCCCATCACCAACTCGTCCCACTATAATCCGTCCACTAGAATCCTTATTAGACTAAACGGAGTGTCTGGCATGGCAGTTAATTACTAATGAATTATACGAAAGCAACATATTTGATAACCATTGCAGTAAATCATGAGTAGTCGCATGTGTGGACATCAGTAGACAAGTAACCAGTTTTACTAATGCATCTGTCACTCATCTGCATTGCTCATGGTATGTCAAACCATTGGGGTTTGGCTCTTGAAAACTGCTGACCCTTCGAGCCTTCCTATGTTGTATCGACCAAGGTAGGTTTGTATGGCAGCCCTATACCTTGGGGACTATATGCCTACGCTGGCATATATTTGAAATTTCTTTGAAGAAGAAATTTCCCAGGTTACCTTCCAGATAGCCCATTAAATATAATCCTTAAGAGATATCAGATGGTGGGCTTAGACCTAAGCCATACACATTTATTGTGCCACATTCTGTTTTGGCTAACAGGTGTGGTATTAATGTTTATTAATGTTTCTTTCTATTCCATAATTACCTGTTTAGATCCATTTCTTCCTCTTTATTTCATAAGACTTCTGGGAAGTGATTTTTTTTTAATTGGAGTTTCTTAAGAATAAAGCTTTTCGAAAAGTGTGAGGTCATTCTCAAAGGAAAAGTTACTGCCTTGGTTGCTCCAGAGGGCTTCCCCTCATGCCAGTGTGTTTGGTTTCATGCTAGAAGCACATTCAATAGCCAGCGACTCAGAGCTTGTTTTTCTGTAGGCAGTCAGTAGATTTGACTAGTTAATTTCAGAATTCAGGAAGAAGCAAAATATCACATCTCTACAAGCATCTGGAAAATGTATTTTCTTTATTTGTTTATATAATCACCTCCTCCTAGGTCACAATGAAGCTGACATGGAAAATATCTCTTTTTTTTTTTTTTTCAGATTCATCTAATTTTAGGCATGGCTGATTACGCTTTGACACTAATTCCAGTTGATTTATTTATTTTGTTGGTTGGAGCAAAAATATTCCTCTTTGCTGATATGTAATTCTCTTACATAAAAATGTATCCCACCTTTAAAGCAAGCTTAAAGTAACTGTCTATCCATTCTAGGCTTTCTTCACGAATCGTGAGCCTCACCATGGGATAACCATATTTAAGGAATGGAACCTGGAATGAAATGAAAAGTCACTTAGACAACTTCAGAGTCCTTATCCAGGTTATTCCAGAAAATGGCATTAAGGCACTGAGATCCAAAGCAAATGGGCACATTGTAACGTTTCTGAAATTTACAAGAGCCCTTTTGCGTGGGGGTTAATAGTTCAGTCTTAAGGCCGAGTTTCGATGACCTAGGACCAGATGATTAGCACATAGGAAACAGCCAGAAGCCAACTGGAATTTTGTCTGCTAACTGTTCCCAGACAGCAGACCAAGTATTCACTGGATGGCAGCGTCCCGCGACACTATTTCATATTCTGCAGAAGTAAATCAGTTTTCACCAACTGAAATGTCTCCCTTTGAAAGCAGCAAACATGATTTGTATGTTAACTTCACTTTAATTTCCTGTGTAGTTTATACCCAAAGCAGACACCCATAAAGTATGAAGTAAAAACCTTAAACCATTATTAAAAAGAGAACTCGCCAAGCTAAGTGGCATTGTTTTGAACTTATTCTAAAAGGTCACAGCCAGCCCAGTTAGGCAAAACTCAGAGAGTTCAAGATTCACAAAAAGGGCATTTCACCTCTTAAGTTACATGATTGTATAAAGATCACCACCCTAAATCTTCTTATATCTTTTTTTTTTCCATTGGAATAAACATTAACTCTCTGTGAAGGACACATGTTCTTTTTAAAATAGTGTCATAGCTAAATGGAAATGTGTTAAGTAAACATTCATAGTGAAATAATCTACAGTGAGATCTTTTTATAAAATCCTCTCTTTTAAGGATTCCCTTTGCTTCTTCCTTTGAATTCTCTAAAATAGGCAGCTCCCGGAACATATACTCCAGGGTTTGGCTTTGTGCTATATGTGGTTTTGCGTTTTGCTGTATTTCAAAAATGTCCTTCTGTTAAAGGAAAATACTGTGGATAACCACAGGCGTGTTCTT
Source organism: Myotis myotis (assembly GCF_014108235.1). Classification (NCBI taxonomy): domain Eukaryota; kingdom Metazoa; phylum Chordata; class Mammalia; order Chiroptera; family Vespertilionidae; genus Myotis; species Myotis myotis. The sequence continues at coordinate 25,483,435 of NW_023416322.1, read as the reverse complement.
AGATCAGCACAAGCCATGTCAGAGAAAACTGGAGATTCTTTTTCCAAGTTCCTTTCCCCTGATCCTATGCAGTCATAAACATGGCATTGTCCTCTTTGGCTCTTGTTCTCAGTGTAATCACACAGTTTCACTGTCCCAACTGTCTCTCTTTGTGGTTCCATTTTTCTTCTAATTATTATAGTTCTTCTAGTTTGAGTTATTTCTGATGAGACCTAGTCTTCCCTGGAATTTCAGTCCTTGTGTTGGAGAATATTTTTATTTTGCTACGGTGTCACATGATTAGCATTAATCCCATTTCCCAGAGTTGTGCATCCCGCTAAAGGAAGATGTCAATGTGAATGAAGTGGGGAGCGCTAAGGGTGTGTACAGTTTGAAGTACAGTGTTCATATCAGGCCTTAAGGTAGGAATGTAGCTCAATGAGCTTCCTGAGTGTTTTCCATTCCACTTCAGGTCTATTGTAACTTCCTCTGAACTCTGATACGGTCTGTGTAATAGATGGAGCTCCGTGATGTCTAGCAGAACAAAATAAAGTACACAGCTTTCTAGTAACTAGAAAAATAAACTGTCTTTTTGATAGGTCAATCTATTTTATTGTCACATGCTAAATCTTGCATGCTTATTGACTAATTTGGAATAACCATTTACTCAACTATGGAAAGATTATTGAAATAGTATTAAATCAGAACAGCTATATTGCATTTCCAGAAATCATCTACCAAAATTACTCTTCTGATTATTGCTTTTAGCTGTGTTTTATAACATAGAAGAGCAGTGGGGTCTATTTATTAGCAAATTGCCTACGTGTTCAGATGCAAACTCATCTATTCCAAAACATTATCATGAAACAGTTTCTGATTTAGGATTAAAATTTTAGGATTAAAAAGTAGTCCTGTAGATTAATTTTATGACTTTTCAGTATAGCATCAGTCATAATTCTCAAATATGAAATGGGACCTAATACCAGTATGTGATCAATGTTGATGTTTCCTGTGTACAAACACCTTTTCTATGCATGTGTCTTTATGTGCAATGGTATATACACAGTCAGTTTGTTTCTGTAAGTATCTGTATTTTGTGCCCCTTTGGGTAAGTAGGTTTAAAAGCCCTTGTTAGAATGCCACATGCATGAGTGTGATTGTATGTGCACTGTATGTATGTGTATGGGTATAAATATGTATGTATACATGTGCTTTGTATGTGTGGGTATGAATCTATTTTTTAAACTGTGCTAATACAAGAGGTAGCTTTGGAGAGTCTGCCATAATATGTGACAACAGTGGTCCATTTCTCAGACAGCATGTGAGGCATACAAAATTTTCTCCAGATTGTATTCATGCTGAGAGGCACAAAGCTAAGAGTTACCATGACAGTATGGTGGGATAACATCCACAGGCATTTGTATCTAAATCACAGCATTGCTGTCTAAGAAGAAATAACCTTTGCTGATATAGTTCGATCAAAAGTGTAAGACCTGGAAACCTACCTTTACGATCTCTAATTATCCTTGGATTGCTGGGCTGATTCTTAAACAGCTAAGTTGGTCTATATAGTCATTTTTTTTCCAGTAAAGTTTAAAAAAAAATAGAGGGTTACAGTAATATAATAAAAGCAGTGGATCTCTCTGAATAAATTGGCTAAAAATGCAGAAGAGAAGTTTCTTAATACCTTGGAGATAGGTCATCCATCCCCTTTTCCAGGTGAACACTTTTGTATTTGGAAAACAATGTAATTTGAAATTGACAGGAACCTCCTTAACATTGAGACTAAAGCCTACATAGAGGTCTCTATTTATGGAACTCAGCGAAAGGAGATGAGATGTGAAACGCAAGACATGAGATTTGTACCATTTCACCCAGAGGACTGCTAGCTCTGAACTGAGAGTTGAATGTGAAGGAAACTAGACGATTTTCAGAGCATGAGTGCCCTTGATCACTCAGTCCTTTCTTAAAAGCTCAAATGTGTCTTCTAGGTCATCTTAAGTCATCCTGACTAGCTGGTGTGTTTAAATTATGTGGTGCTCTGTATTCTGAGCTTTAAGACTATTTTGAAGCATATGTAGTGTAAACTTTGCTCTTGGTATGTATGTGTAGGCATGTGTGAATGTGTGAGAATGAGAGAGGGGAAGCTCAAGGACAGTCTTGTTTGTCGGAAACCTGTTCATTCTGCTATGTTCGTGAGACCTTTCACTTCTCTGGTCTGGGTTTCTCGCCTGGCTCACCTCAAGGCATCTATTTCTCTCATTTTTATCCTTGAATCCCTCCAACTTTGCTCATTATGTAATGTTTTGAAAGTTATGATAAAAATTACTCTGTCTAACCTCTTGCATTTCTGCTGCCAACGTGATAAAAATTATTTCTGCCAACCAGAAACTCCACCATGATTGCATTGGAGTTGGATTTCATGTGTACAGTCTGTGTTTTGCTTGCTTGTCTATGTTATTTTCACTCCCCTTTTTAAATCAAATTCCTCTTTTGCCTTTTTATGAAGAAGCAGTGTACAGAAGCAAAACCTCGTCTCTGCTGTTGTCTTTGATTAATTTGAGCCAGAATACTTTCCACTGTCTTCTTGGCACTTTGGGGTTTCTTAATGCTGGTATGTGGATGGACTCTGCAAATGGAAATTTTGAAGCCTGTATCAGTCGTGAAGGTCACATGTACCTGTTGTGAAAATGTGAAGCTGTATTTCTGAACCTGAAATAAATGGTAACATTTGAAGGACTCCCCCCTCCTCATTTTTGTATGTATTCGAGTCATTTCTGTGCATAACAGTAAAGATCTGAGACTTGTAAATATTTCTAACCCTTTTGATCGAATTGGCCCAGAATTACCAACATGGAGAATAACATTTGGCATTACTCTCATTAATTCGGGGAAGAACGAGATTTTTAAAGGGAGCAGCAAATGGGAAAAATCAAAGGCAGGAGAATGGGGGACCTTTATTCCTGATTTGAAGTCATTGTTGGACTAGATTCGAGAAGGGCCCAAACCTTTGACAGCTGGAGGGTGTGACGTGACACCTGCCAAGAGGCACTGTGGCATTTTGCTGTTGCAAAGGAGTGTTCATGGAAAACCCTGGGAAGCAGAGGGAAGAAGAATACTTTACCCATATGTTAGATCCACAGAAGGCATTTCTTACAGAAAATATTGAGTTCCTGACTCAATAGTTGGCCTCCATCGTTTACTCATTGGGGATTTAGGGGACAAGTTAACCCCTTTCCATTTCCCCAATGTTAAGAGAATGGAAGGAAGAGTATTCAGTAGTTACACACATCCTTGTTCTCCTGTGTTTCCAGAGAATAAAGAAAGACTCATCATTAAGAGTTTTGAGAATTGGTCCCTTACCAACATGCATAGTCCCAGATTGTGCCATCCTAAAGCAGAGACAAGAAGGAATGGGACAGGGGGCGGGATGCTAGTTTACTCTCCTTATGTTCAGGATCCGCTCACAGTGAAAAGATGATTTGGAAAGATTGCTGTGCTGATTCCTGCTGCCCTGTGGTTATTTCTCTCACACCTCTCCCACGCGTGGATCCATCACTGCCTTCAAAGGCAGCTGCTTACTGGAGAGAGAGTCAGGATGAGACCCGTGTTGTGCATATGTGTAGGGTGCTGTGCGGGGGGGGGGGGGGGGGGGGCGGGTTTTACTGCATGATTCTTCATTCAGAATAGTTTCTAATAGAAATTACCAAAACCAAGGGACCTTAGTGTAACTATGTGACAAATTTCCATTTTTATTTTTAAAATAGTACTGGCACCTGTGTAAATATCTTCTCAATTAGTTCTCCAGAATTTTGTTTTTCTGCGGGAATCTTTGAATTGCATACTGAGAAACTCGCCAGGTGTTTGGGTGAGATGGCTGTGGTGCCCTCCTTCCTGGTACAACCCACACCTACCCGGTCCCTCTGAAGCCCGTGTGTGGTGATCTCTCACACTGCGATACCTAATCACGAGGGTACATGCAAGAGATGTTGGCGGAAGTTTCCCAGAGTGCATTCCATGAGGTTTTAATGTTTTACACACACATGGGTTTCCTGGTTAAATGTACCTGGGAAAGGATGACTGAAAATTCTATTATGTTTTTATTATTATTATTATTTACTGGAAGACTGTACAGAAGCGTTAATATCAGGTTGCATCGTGAGCTTCCAGGAGAGGGTTTGTGCTCCATGTTTCTCAGACTCACTTGGCCGCTGATGCTTTGTTCACGGAGCATTTCACAGGCTGGCGGGGAAAGGCACTGGGTGTGACCATCCCAGCAGAGACGGTCACCTGTGAGAGCAGCCAGCGCTCCCAGCTGAGGACAGTCCTCCTGGAGCTCTGGTGCTTTGTCACGGGAGTGTTTGGACCCGAGCAGGAAGGTCACATGGAAACAGGCGGCATGAAGCAGTTTAGAGAGGTGCACGCAGTGAGTCTTAGCGAGCCTTGTGGAGGATACAGATACTTTTCAAGGCCTTTTCTCTCTCACTTTCCAAACAAGAGCTCCTTCAAAAATTCCATCACCCCCATTTTATTCTCAGAAAGGAAAGGATCGGGCATGATTTCAAATAAAAGAGCATCAGAGAAGAATTGAGAAGGATGCCTATTTGCATGGCCTTTCTTGTCCCACTTGCCCAAGACTTCAGGCTCCCTGCTGCTCTAGGATGTTAAGTCCCTGAATGATGGGCCAAGAAAGCAAGCAGAGAAGGTTTTGGGAGATTGTGACAGAAAAGAAAAATGTCCTGAGGAAGACCTTGCTGGGGATCTTGCCACAGGAATGTCACCGTGAGGCCGGATGGCAGCACTGAGGCAGATCCCAGAGAAATGGGGTGACTCATCACTCTCATTGATACTTGAGTCTTTTCTGTATGAATTATGCCGTGTTCCATACTCAGTTTTTCCTGTCTCCTCACCTTCCTGTTCTGCGGAACAATTCTGGGAAGTTATTTTTCAGAAAGCTTAAGAAGATGGAACCTGGCATTATAATCTTGGTTAGGTCGATTAAGTCGCATGGTGAATACTGCCATGGGGGGCTTTGAAATGTGTTAGCTACTCAGTGTTCGAATCTAGTCCTCCAACTTTTATTTTAGAGGCGGCAACAGTATCAGGTACCTTTGGAACTCTTTACATAAAAGGCCCAAATAGCCTCAAGACTTGCCTTCAAGCACTTCAGCATGGCGCAAGCAACATGTAGAAAATAATGGAAAGGAAATTGCAAAACCCAAACTGCCGTGATCCATGACCTAACGGGCCCCGAGAGGAAAGTTAGACCCAGGATAAGTGAAGAGGAAAGGACAGAGTTGTCTAAGGGAATAAACATCATTCTGAAGTTAGAAGCAAATATTCTCCCTGTTGGTGAAATATACAGGGTGTCCCCCAAAAATGTATACACACTTTAACAGCTGATAGCTCAATTGATGTTTCTATCTTTTCAGATTTAACCCATATTTGGGGGGATTACCCTGCATTCCAAGACATGGAGTTTCTGGCCCTGTGTCTGGGTTAGAGCACCACAGTAACTCCAACAGAAAAGCACTGTGGCAAATGCAAACAGAATGTCCCTTCAGCACTGGGGACTTGCTGCTCGGTTTAATGGCTTACCTTCCCACCCCGCTGAGGTCATTAAAGTGTCCCAAAGCCCCTCCAGAACTCAAAACTAGTTTGTCTGGGCAGGTAATAAATCTCATTGAGCCTGCCTGGAATTTAATTCCACTTTCTTCATGAAAACACCAGGGACACCCATTACCTGGATTTCCACAGCTCAAGGCATGCAGGCCCCCCTACCTCCTCGCTTGAAAGGTGAGGTACCAATGACAAGTTCTTTGTTGGTTATATGGATGGGAGGCCTCTTTAGTGTGGCCAGCTTAAATTGGACCGAAGCAAAAAATGGTCTTGGACCTGGGGGGAGGTGAGATTTTTTTTTTTTTTTTTTTGGACCACTGCTCAGAAATAGCTCCTTCATTTTGGCTCCTTAACATCTCAGAGACGATGAAAAAGAAGTTTGTTTTTGTGTTTGTTTTTTCTTTGTAGACTTCATTGCTCCACTCACTGAAGTGTTACAAGAGTAAGACGGAAGTGAGTATATTGTTGAACACGTAGCCCCAGAGAAGTCCCCCAGAGGGTAGGGCGCCGACCGAGCTCACTCCGGCTCATGGCTTGCGGTAATGTTGAGCCTGTTCCCGATTTGCTTAGAAAGAGGAAATTGAAGTGTAGATACTGCCGGAAACCAGAGCTGTGCCTGGTGCTGGAGACTTTACTGGACCTTCTCCAGCCATGAAACACCCAGAGAGGCTGATGTCTAAATGAAGCACAGTTCTGGAAACTTATCTCCAAACCCGTGGGCCTGACAAGATGCAAGCCAGGTTAGGGGCATGGAGAGAGAACAGCAAACCAAATCTCATTCACCCTGGACCCAGCTCAGAACCATTCAGAGCTTCAGAGGCACCCAGCTCTGAGATAGAGGGAAATTCTACAAAATCCTGGGGTCACCATGGACCAGGCCTCACCTTGTCGTTTCCCTGGGCCTGGAAAGGCTCTCACATCAGGATATTCACCCGCAGCAAATTCTTACTTGCAAATCCTTTTCTCCAATCCTGACATTTTCTGCATTGTGATCACATAGCTCATTTGATCTTTTGACACCTTCTCATTTGATGTCATCTTGAAAAAAGAATGTCACCTGTCATATTTCTATATCAACTCCCTCTCCCCCTATGGAGATTGCACAACATTTATGGAAATCTTTGGAAATAAGTGAATGTCCCAAAGTCAGGGTGGGAAACAAATACTCGAGTCATGAAGGTATTTGGCTCTGGTACTGTGCCCAGTTCTCTGAATGCGATTGCATGGATTCCTCCATAAGATTTTGGAGTGGACTCAAACGGCTCCTATCTAGCCACACTGCTGATCGCCAGAAAAAGTCCTGGGAACAGCTAACTGCCACATGGCATTCTCCCGTGTCCCCCACGTGTCTGCATGCTTTTTAGGTCTAATTTGAATTGGACTTTCGTGGGATAATTTTGCATGTTCTTATTTGGATTTGTTTTGTAACTCAAACACAGTTTGCTTCCTCTGCATCTGTGTGTGTGTGTTTTGTTATTTGTTTTGTTTTGTTTTCACTAGGCGACCCCCTCCTGCCGTTCCAGGACGACCATCTTAACCCCCATCATCCATCTCCTTTCGTTTCCAACAGCATGTCCATCGTGGTGTTTAAAAGCCTTTCGTTTGCACTATATGTCATATGTACATAAAAACTTTTATTTTTGATCCATGTCTATAATAAAAACAAAGTTTATTCTATATATTTTAAAAAATGAAATGTGTCCTGTTTCTTTTTTCTAAAGAAGACCCAAATGAAAAAAAAAGAGTTTGTTTCAACTAAAACCAGGTAAGGTAAAAAATACATAATTTGCTCTTTTAAGGAGATTAAATTGAAAAACGATTGATTTTAAGTTCTTAAAGTATGGAGGTTTAAGGTGCTATTTGGTGTGAATAATAATCTATTTTCAATTGAAATGTCTGTCCAATAAAAGTATGAAAAGATGCCGTAAAAATGCGGGTGTCTAGAAAAGAAAGCTGATTCATTGCAACCTGCCTCCAAGGATCCCATTAATAATTACTGCATAAAAGCAGCTTGCTGTTGCCCGGCTGGCATAGCTCAGTGGTTCAGCATCAAAACTATGAACCAGGAGGTCATAGTTCAATTCTTAGGGCATATACCTGGGTTGCAGGCTCGATCCCCAGTGTGAGCCGTGCAGGAGGCAGCTGATCAATGATTTTCATCATTGATATTTCTTTCTCCCCCTCTCCCCTTCCTCTTTGAAATCAATAAAAATATATTTTTTAAAAACAGCTTGCTATTTCTGTTATTTTTCTAAATATTCTTGTAGGAGATAAAATATGTAAGATCATGGAAGAAATTGTAGGTCCTAAACACATAAGCCTCTATTTTGGCAAATTTAGAGGGAAAATATTGTTTAGAATAAAAGTACAAGGCAAGGAAATGACACCTTGAGAAGTAAGATTTTTGATGACAGTCAAGTATTGGAATAATGGAATCTACATGAATTCTGGAGTGAAATAACTTTTTCTAATACCTTAATCCTCAAATGGCAATTGCACCATTAAAATTTTAAGCTATTGTTTTAAAAAGCACCCAAAGATTTATCCAAATAAAATGTTTTTTAAGGTAATATACTACATCCCACCAAACCTGTGATCTGAATCCTTCCTGAAGTTTAATTCAGAATTTTCTTTTTGAAGATGGACATGGTCTAAACATGAACGTAAAAGTCTCTCACATTGGTTGAGATCACTTCAGCATATTAAGACAGGAACCTACTGGACTGGAAAGTAAGAAATGGTGTTTTTCATCAGGAATTGGCATTCCATTTCCTTTGTGTCTACCCTAGGCGAGCTCTGGCAAAGAGTCCATGTGGAACTCCTGGGGAGGAACCCCCAATTCAAGACCCCTCACTAAGAATGCTCTTTCTTTGGACCATAAAAATCTTAAGGACTTCACTTTCTACTCAAAATGAAAAAAAAAAACAATTTCTCAGGTTAAAATTTTCATATGACACAACACATCCGTTTTTTCCTATATCCCAGGTTCAGGGACTATGAGTTAGAAGCCCGGATAACTAAGAAGAATCAAGGACACCAAAGCAGGGGATCGTCAACTGAAGCTCGAGTCCACGTGGAGGTGATGAGCTGACACAGAATAACACAGCCCCCAGCCTCTGGCCCCCTTCACCTGCAGCCCAGGTGGTTGATCCTATAATTTCTATTCTTATCGGATGGGATTTCCATCTGAGAGCCTTCCTGTCACAACAGACAGTGTTCCCGGATGAGCTCACACCACCTCCCCAAATCGAAACAGTTCTCAACAGAAGGGTTTTCACCGATTCACCTTTTTTAGGTGTTTGATACATTTCCACTTTGTCTTCATCATGAACTTATTTTCATAGGCAGCGTGACACAGTTTAGAGGACTTTAAAACTTAGTTGACCTGGTGAGCAATGAGGAAGGAAAACTCAAGTTGTAGCAGAATTGAACCAATTCCTGGGCAACCATACCCATCTCAGCAAAGAAGTGTGGTCCCTTCCTCACCTTAGGAAAAAAGTGGGAGGGAGCAGCCTGGAATAAAATTAAAACATGGGAAGGTTTTTCCATGTGTATTTACTGTTTGTAGTGTTTCTAAGTTTCATAATATGCCTCTACCCAAGTCCCCTGCCCTGACCCCCTCACTCAACATATGAGAGTTTAAAAAACACAGCATTCTTTTGTGTTGACCATAACTTGATCAGAAGGAATGAACCACTGTACCTGTAATAAAAATAACACTTCTTAAATACCCTCACCCCTTTATTTATGCATCAAACCTGCCTTGAATTCATAATACTATCCTAGTTATTGGGAGCCCCAGAACAGTGACAGGAGTAAAGTAGCTTACAACATAAAGCAAGCTATTTGAGTTCTAGAACCAGGTTATCCACTTGACCCATTGCAAGCTAACATTCTAGAATATGCTGGCTTTGACCTCTGACAAAGAAAGGAACAATAGAACTCACTTCAGCCAATCAGAAACCAAACTTTGCATTTCTAATGGAATGGCATAACGCAAGACTCCAAATCACTTAAGTGTTGGTTGAGAAAACGACACAGTGGTGTTGAAACTGAAGTAGTCCCTTAATTTTGTTTTGGCTTCTAATAAAAAGGCTTTAGGTTCAGAAGGTACCTGTAGCGGTCTTCCACTGGACCAGTGATGGTTGTTAGAGCTCCCCAGGCTCCAGCCAGAAAATCCCAAGACCTCTAAGAGATGGAGAGAAGAGAACTAAAGGTAAGGAAAAATCAAACTTCCAGTCCTTTCCTTACAGAGTTTCACTGGTAAGTAAATGTTTATGAACTTTGGGCACCCCAGTTACAACTGACGGTGATGTTTCAACAAGCATCCTACAAAGCTGAAAGCCACAAAGAAGATAAGGAAATAACGTCTGTTGTTCGTTTGCAGATACGGACACTTCCAGTGGCTTTGGGGTATGGTATACTTGTAGCCTTTTCATCCTAGACTTTGAAAAAAATGTTGTACTGGCCAACATCTGTTTTAGAACTGTTTTTATTATTTAAAAAACCACCACTCAGAAAATGGATACTGGAATCTTCAGTGCAGTTCCATGAGATTCTGAAGAAAATCTTTACAATTGTGAATCTGTTTTAAAAACATGGACCTCACCCACAGGAAGAGAAGGTTGCTGAAAAAGAAAAATGCTTCCGTAGCCCTTTAGAATATGACAGCCTCTATCTGACACACCAGCCACCTCCTCTACCCACATGTACACCCATTTTTTGTTTTTTTTTACATTACAAGTTACTGTTGAATTGCAGTACTATCGACATATTAATATCAGATAAGATGGTGGTGGTTAAATGAGTCAAGCATATAAACTGCTACTTCTATTGTTTTTAATAAAATTTTACAGTACTTTGTATTGAGTCCTGAGTTTCAGACCCAGGTCCCATCTTCAGAGCCCCTGGTGAGCAGGAGCCATGAGCAAGCACAGAGTAAAGAACCCTTAGCGAATCCAGGGGCCAGAGAGACTCGGGAATCCTCAAGACAGTAACAAGTCACGGAAGTGGGTGACAGCTAAGACAGTATATTTTTGAAGCTACAACTAACACAATGGAAAAGCTAACCTTTCAGGCCTTTGTATCAGCTCTTTCCTCTTCCTGGAACACTCTTCCCCTGGGATCTGGATTATTCCCTCACACATTTCAAGTCGTTGCTTAAATGTTACCTTTTCCATGACACCTACACTGACCCCCTTAGTTAATGCCATTATTTCCCCCATGGCTTTTATTACCTTATGTCTATTCTGTGTCTATTAGGTCAAGGACCTTTGAGTTATAGATATATCACAAGCACATAAAACAGTGTGTCATATAGTTAGTGCCCAATATTTGCTGAATAAATTCCTGAGGCCAAACATCATAAAATGTGAATGGTAGAAAGTGAGTAGAGAGAGGCCTTGGCGGACAGTAAAGATTTTGTTAGATGTTGGGGGGATTCTCAGTCTACTCAACTTTAAAGTAAAAATAATACCTGCTTGGCAGGAGTAAGAGACATAGGTAAGACAATGTATATAAAATGCCCAACTCAATGCCTGGTACACTCTGGATGCTCAAAATGTAGCTATTATAATTTATCAAATACCAGTGTGCTATTTATTTCATGAATTTGTGGGGACCTCAGCTAGTTCCCAAAGCACAATTCAGCAAGAATCCCAAGACTCTTATTAAATTTCTTTATAAAAGGGACTATCAATAACTTCCACAAGATGGCACTGCGTCCCAGCCCCTTTTCCTGCATTCAGTCTTTGAAATATTGTAAAACTGTGTGACTGATGCCCTCTGCTGGCTTGTTTTTGTTTTTCTTGACCTTGAGCCTTTGGCTTTGAAGGTGCAAATGATGGCTCCGTGTGCTTCCTCAAATATGCTCAGCATGAATTCTTAAATCCACAACTTAAGCCAGTTGCCCAAAGGCTCACTCAAAAGTTTGCAGGACTGACATAGCATACGGGCATAGCACAGACACCAGTTTGGTCCCCATGCAGAACCAGTGCATGTTGCTACACTCAGGTCCCTGCACACGGCAATCACCTGTCAGCCCCATCATGCCCCCAAACAAAGCACACCTACCGCCTTGTCGTCCTACCTGTGCTTGATCCTTCCATCCCAGCTACAGTCCCTGAATCTCTTCATCCTTCATGTAGCAGCTCTCAAAGGCTTCGGATTTCTCAACATTTTCTTACAGAACACTTACGGCTTTTTTATTTGCATTTTCCCCCAAACCTTTTTGGAATCCATTTATATTTCTGGCCTGTGAAACTTCTAGGCCAGTGGTTCTCAACCTTCTGGCCCTTTAAATACAGTTCCTCATGTTGTGACCCAACCATAAAATTATTTTCGTTGCTACTTCCTAACTGTAATGTTACTACTGTTATGAATCATAATGTAAATATCTGATATGCAGGATGGTCTTAGGCGACCCCTGTGAAAGGGCCGTTCGACCGCCAAAGGGGTTGCGACCCACAGGTTGAGAACCGCTGTTCTAGGAGTTACATGGAAAAAGTGTGTAGAATTGAGTTTTTATGTCTTAAACTTGACCTGCTCAAACTTCAAAGGGGGTCTGCTCCTCTATGTCAAGATTTGAGAAGCTAACCCACATTCGCTTGTACCGCTAGCACTGTTCTAGGCAGTGACTTTGTATCTCCCGGAGCCTTCCTTCAGGCCCAGCGTGCTAGTCCTGGCTGTTTTCGTAGGCCAGCCACCTTTCCCTTGATTCTTCTCATTTTGATTTTCTAGTTATTAGTCCAAATTAAAGTCAATGCTCAAGACATCTTTGAGCGGTCTGTGTTCAGAGAAATAAAAATATTACTTCTTAGCAACACGGGTGCCCTGATGAGATTTGATTTGTAATTAACTTCTAGAGAGAAGGAATAGTATTCAGGAACTTGCCCCCAGAGGAATCATTACATGAGGGACCAGCTATTCTGGGGCACCTGATGTATTCTGTGTCTTGTCTCTGCCCACAAGTCTCCTACATGTCAACTTAGTAACAACAGTAATAATCTAACACTTACACAGTGCTGTGTCCAGCATTCTTCAAAGTACTTTGCAACTATCTCATTTAATCATCACAGTTCTAGAGGTAATTTCATTCCCACTTTCCAGACGAAAAAGTTGAAACACAGTGCAGTGAAGTAACTAGCCTATGATCTGACCACTTACTCCCCCTCAGGTCAGCTGGACTGCTCATTACCTTCACGGTAAAGCCCAAACTCCCAAATATTCACAGGCCCCTAATGGTTACTCAAGCCTCCCATTGAATGTTTCCTCCCCATAACGTGGAACTCCCATCTGACACTGCCACCTTCGTGCTTGCTAAGAACAGATGTGCTTCAGTGGTGGGCACATTTTGCATGTAGTTTTTATGGGAGTCTGATTTTTTACAGAATCCACAAGTCATATTTCAGGTTAAAAATCACATTGACAGCTACTGGGATTTCAATTAGAATTTTGTTTGGCATTCTAAAGATCTGAAACCAGGCCCAAATTCTGACTAGGTGGTCTGCTGGGGCAAGGAGGGGTCACCCTAGGCCTAGACCATCTTTCGCCCACTTCAATCACACCTAACTTCCAAGACTAACTTCAAATGCCATCTCTTCTAGTAAATATTTCCTACTACTCCGGCTCAATCTGACTTCCAGCCTCTTTGGATTCCCCCAGCATTTTGCTGCATATTATGGCACATACATGTTTCATTAAGAACCAAGTAGAAACTCTGAGTAAGGTTAAGAGACCAACTCTATAGTGTTAGGCAACAAAACTAGACATGGCATCCAGAGTTGTAGGATCTGAGCTCTAGATAAATAACGGAGCCTGAATTAGTACATTGAAAAGGGTAGAGAAGTGACTTTATTAACACACAATCGCGCGTTTTTATTATCTCTTTGCTTTTCATGCCCCTTCTATCCGCCTTCTGCTTACAGAAAAACCAAGACACAATTTGCTGGATATGTTGTTAGTTTTTAATAAATAGAAACCACATCACTTCATTTGTTACAGTGAGTAAGACATGGGAGGTAACCATGCCTGAGGGCCCCAGAAAGCTTTTTCATCCACCAAGTGACAGAAAGGACAAGCACCTTCACCACCAAAGCCTTTGGTTCACTTCTTCTTTGGATCTCTGTTCTCCCACCACATCAGCCTGCTGCTTCCAGAATGGAACTTTGCCTTCGATTGGGTCCTAGTTGGGAGGCTAGTCTATCAGCTTGTCTGAATAACAGAACGGAGTTCCCTAACTTAGCTGAGGAACCTGGACAAGTCTTCTTTGATCTCAGCCTCATCCCAAGGCCCATGAATGTTTTCTTTAAAAAGCTGTAGGCGAATGAGGTAAAAAGGGCAGAGGCAGGAGATAGACACCAGCAGAAGGGCAAAGAGGGTGGCTCCCACCGCACTAATGGACAACAGGCCCCCCAAGGCTGAGAATGCAAAGAGCAACGTGACTCCCACGTAGCAGCGGGGAGTACATGCCTTCAGTTTCTTCTGTAACATGGGCCACAGGGCAAAAATCTGGATGGCAAATGTCACCATGATGAAGGCATGCAGGGTCCGGGGCAGGCGTGAGGCCAGGCAGACAGAAGCAAAGATGGCCATATTCAAGGACAGGGTGCTGGACACAATGGCAGCATTGGCCCCATAGTCGAAGAAGATGAGGTGGCCTAAGAGCATAAAGACTGACATGGCGTAGATGGTGTCCGTGCTGACAGACTCTGTCAGGGTCTTCAGCACGGGCGAGAAACCGTATGTGAAAGTAATAAAGACCAGGGCGCTCTTGAGGTCAGCCCACCGGGTCCGCCCACTCTTCCTCCGTCCTTCACCTCCATCAAGGAGATCGAACAAAACATAGCCAGTCAGTGACAAAGCCAGGCCAGTCCCTAAAAGCCAGTGAGGGGCCAGAAGACCCTCGTCCATATACCACCAGATGACCCCAAAAACGCAGACGCTGCACAGCTGCTGTATCACCACGCTGGATTCAAATACCACAGCCCAGTACTGGTATTTCCGGGCATGGATGTTCTTCCGGAGCTCTTCCAGGAACCGCTGGTCCACGTAGTTATCGGGAAAGGGCTGTCGCTCATATAAGACTTTCTGCCACCTGATCTCTGTGGTGTTAGGTACGGGTTGGGCACACATCATCCTTCCCCTCAGCCTCAGGCCAGTTCAATTTCCCATGCAGAAGTCCATGTGGTTCTTGTTCTTTATAAAGTCTCGAAATAAGACCTCTCCGGAAATCCCATGCTGTGTTGCGGTTGATATTGTGCTGACCTTCCCTTGTTCTCAAAGGCTGCAACCCAGGCAAGGCCTGCAAGAGGAGTTTCTTCTCTGAGGCAGAACAACACAGCCAAGTTCCTACAAAAAGACAGACCATGAGCCTATAAAACCGCTGCAGGTTAAGGGCAGGGCTGCGTTAAAATCAAACCAACTCACTGTATTAGACGCCTAGGCAAAATCTATGTGGTGGCCCTCTTATAATAATGACATTAAAATTTCCTTTCAGGTTTTAATGACCTTCCCTGGGATAATAATAGACACCTGTCAGCTGTCACCAGCTGGGTGCCTGCAATGTGCAAAGTGCCTTAACTAGCTGCTGCTTTCATTCCATCTCCACAATCCTGCAGGTTGGTTAGTCCCACTTTAACTAGTAAAAAAAAAAAAACTTAGTAAAATCGCTCAGGTAACTCACCCAAGTTAACAATGCTAACTGGTGGAGCCATATGCAAAATCGGACCCCAAAGCCTGTGCCCCCCCCCCCCCTCCAAACCAGCTCTGAACTCGGGGTTCACACCCCGGAGGTTTGTGGCTGGGCTGAGAGCCTCCCCAAGGCCTGTCACTGCATGCCTGTCGCTGCCACTTATGCAAACGTACAGGGACGGGACCCAGAGCTTGGACTGGGGTCTCAAAGGCACCTGTTATTTAAAGGGTCTGAACAGTCAACTGCATCCTACAGACAAAGTGAGCTCCACGGTTCATGTAGCCAAAGCCAATGACTCCAAGAAACTACAGATCCTTTCACTGAGGTCACTCCCCTCTAAAGAGCTCCCATCCAACTCGGAGAGAGAAAAATCTGTGGCGATCGGAGACAGCGACCCGTCGGCCACAATGGGAAAGCCCGGCGTCAGACATGCCAGCAAACGTGCTCTGAAGGGCTCTGAAGGCCCGGCCGCCCGCCTCCCGCGGAGACCACGGCAGGTTTGGCTGCACGAGCCGACCCCGGGGCCCCGCACGCCCGCCGCCGCCCCACCGCCCCGCCGGGAGGGAGGCCCCGAAACAGGACGCCCTCGGAACCCACCTGCCCGCCCGCTCGTAGGGAAGCGCGGCCGGGGGACCGACGCCCGCCTCCTTCCCCATCCGGGGCGGCGGCGGAGCACTTCCGGGGCCGCCTCAACCTCCGCGGCCGAGCGCCCTCCCTGCGCCGGCGCGCTCGCTGCTGCCCCCTCGTGGCTGTTCACGGGACTCCCGCTCGGGGACCGCCTGCTCCGAGCCCAGGAAAGCAACTCCGCCACCGAAAGACCGGGGACCCGGCCTCCGCAGGGCGGGGGTGGAGGCGGGGCTGGGCGAAGCGAGCCGAGCGCGGCTGCCGGTGTTGAGCTCCCAGTGTGAAGTCAGGCCCGCGGCGGGGCCTTCCCGGGGTCCGCGCTTTCTCCCGACACAGTCACCGAATCCCTGCAGCTTTCGGTCGCGCGCACGGACCTGTGATGTGACGGCCGCCCCGCCCTCGCAGGGGACAGAACTGAGGCTCAGGGAGGTGGTGGTTGGTCTGAAGCCGCCCGGCTGGGAAGTGGATTCACAAAGTGAACGTCCTTCTTCTCTTTGCCTGGAGAAGGGATGAGGGTGGCGGACTCCGCCGCAGACGTGGACTAGCAGGTCCCTGAGACCCAGCGGAGTGCATGGAGGCACCCGAGTCTGCAGAACAGAGGGGGCGTGACCCAGAAGCAAAGGGACAGCGAACACATGTCACGGGGGACACGACAGTCGGGAACCCCGAATCCACGCCCCACCAGCGTGACTCGGCCAACAGGCTGAGCTTCCATTTCTCCATCAGCAAAATGGGACCACACTGTTCGCTCTTGGCCATTGTGTGGGCAACCCAAAAGAGTTAACTAAATGCAACTGCTCACAACAACAACAACAACAACAACAATGTATCGAGTGCTGTCCAGCTGCCATCACCTTGCTCTGGTCAAGCGCGACAGATTCTGGAAAATGATTTCTTTCCATGTCTCTCCAGGCTTCTGTTCCCAAGTTCGACAGGATCCCCTGGCTTTGTGAGGCCAGCCTCAGAAACAAGCCCCTGGTGCTCAGCCTCCCCAAAAGGTAAGAGAGCTCAGCTGCTGGTGGCAAAAGTTGCAGGAAAGGCCACACAGAAGCTAGGCCACGCGTCTGGTCAGTTGAGAAACCCACGTCAACTGTTCCCTGATTACACAGTCTTTGGTGGGAGTGGGAGGGGGTGCAGGGCAGGGGCTGAACAAGGCGGGCCCAGCACGCAAGGAAGTGCCCTCAGAACCTGCTCACTTTCACAGCCAGGTCCTGGAGGGTCAGAGGGGAAGGGAAGGGGGCTTTTCCTGCAGCCAGCCACGCTGGAGCTAGCTGCTAGGAGAAGGACCTGCGGTGGTCAGAGGAGCTCGTCACGTGTCTGTACGTGTCTGTAGGGGAGGGTCCCGGCAGCACGGAGCCCTTATTGAGAGAAATGACACCCACCTGCCTCACAGGAGGTCTACAGGATGGACCACACCTGTGAGGTGCCCTGCGCTTTGGGGAGGACAGGTAGGCATGCCAAGTCTGCTGAAAGGCTGGCTGTTTAAGTATCAGCAATTCCCGAGGATTAGGAAATCCTCATCTGGCCCAAGCTCTGGGTTCCACGCTGTTTATTTTTTTGTTTATTTTTTATTTTTTTTTAAATATATTTTATTGATTTTTTACAGAGAGGAAGGGACTGGGATAGAGAGTTAGAAACATCGATGAGAGAGAAACATCGATCAGCTGCCTCCTGCGCATCTCCCTACTGGGGATGTGCCCGCAACCCAGGTACATGCCCTTGACCGGAATCGAACCTGGGACCCTTCAGTCCGCAGGCCGACGCTCTATCCACTGAGCCAAACCGGTTAGGGCACAAGCTGTTTATTTTTGACAAAACCCTTTCTATTCTGTGTCACAGCTGCTTTGCCAAGGCTAGCTAAAGCTTAAAGCACGTGTAGAACTTTCATACCGTAATAAAATGAACCACACCAGCCAGCAGGGGTGCCACCCTGTGAAGAGCATCACCACTTCCCTTGCAAACTGCAAAGAAAATTCCAGGGAAAACGTGGTTGGAGGGAGGACATGGTCCGCGGGAGGAGGTGGTGGATTGCCTTCTCTCTGAAATAGCAAGGGCCTCGCCCTTCACACCAGAGACTTTTGTTTTGATCACTCAGATACCCTCATGGCTCTGCCACTTCTCTGAATTCATGGAGGAAGGATGTGAATTCGCCAAATACGTTTCAAGTTCCAAATGGCTTATCTAAGGTACTCAACTTTTTTTTTTCTTTAATTGCAAAGAAACCCATAGCAGTTCTAGGACGACCTGCACGTGACCCCAAAGACACATCCTGTCTCCTTAGCACAGCCCGAGCGAGCCTGGGGCATTAGGTGTTCAGTAGACATTTGCCCCAGCCAGTCACCTCGTTCAGGGCCCCCAGGTCCACTAGAGCTAAGAATAGAGGCCTGAGGGGAGAACCATCAAAAAGGGAAATTAAAAATTTCATGTTGAGGCATCTGCCCTGGGACCTTCAGGGACTGCTTCTCAGCCTGTGTCCAGAACCACACCTCGTTTTGGAGTCTCTAACCCCCTCCCACCACCACCGTAAACCCCTAGGACCTCTATTCACATCGGTTTTCACATTAAACAGTCCTCATCTCCCCTCCACCCCTGGAAGTCAACCGTGCCTGGCTGCTGGGTGACATGCAGTGACACTAGCCTCACAGAGGGTCCCCGAATTTACGGTGCTTGTGAAGTCAGCACCTCCCCGAGGTGGAGGAAGAGAGAGAACTCGGGACACGAGCAGTTTCTTCGCCCGAAAGATTACCCAGCACAGGACTATATTGTGGGCAGTGCAGGAGGCTGCGTCCCTAACGCATTTGGCCAGAGCTCTGTAGCTGCGGCCACCTCATGACCAGCCCTCACGTCGGGATAAGCGCTTTCGCAGCCCTTTTTACCTGGTTTCATACAGATACAGGGATGAGCAGGTCAGTTCCTGCCTACACAAATGACAGGGCGCAGGGACAGGCACAGGGCTGCCCAATGTATATCAGGACGGGGTGGGAGGAAGGGTCCCCTGTGGGCGGGGAGGGGCGAACAGAGACAGAACGGAGCGAGGGCGGGGTCCAGAGGTAGTGGCATCTCACTGGCTCGGAAGATTTCCACGAGTGAGGAAGGGCCTGGGAAGCAAGACCTGCGACTGAGCAGGCAGGACTTGCCTGCAGAGCTTGGAGCGCTCAGGCTTACATGTAAGGGACTGTGGAGCTGGGGCCTGGCCACAGCACTGAGGGTCAAGGGCAGAGCTGTGCTGCAGGGTGACTTCATTAATCCCCCTAACACCCAGGCAAGCAGGTGAGAGTGCCTGCCGCCACGACAGAGGGACTGAGCAGGGACACGCTGGGCTTGGCAGTCCAGGCAGAACCAGCGAGAAGCCTTCTGGTCATTTAGCCTCCTTGAACTTCCTATGCAGACAGCCTCCCCTGCCACCTAGCGCCACCTCCTGCAGGTTTGCTCTGGGTCTCAGCACACGTGCAGAGGCACTGACTCCAGGCACCCAGGACGCAGGGGGGAAGGCATTGCTAAGGCCCAGGCCAGTGAGAGGCTCCCCTTCAACTGGGCTCCGAATTTCATGGCTGCAGTGTTCATGCGTGGCCACTAGAGGGAAGCCCAGAGCAACAGCTTCCCAGGCTGGGACAATGGGCACAGCAGGTCACAAGTCCATTACTGCTGTTGGGTACCTCTCGGCGCGCTCTCTCTCTCTCTCTCTCTCTCTCTCTCTCTCTCTCTCTCTCTCTCTCCAACCTTTTCCATCGGAGAAGAGATTTAAACAAGGTCTGTTTGCAGAGAATTCCCTCAAGCTTCATCTTCTGGTCCTTTATGATAAGGATGCTGCTTTCCTTCTGGCGTAAGGAGGGTCTCTTCCTTTTGGGGTTTTTATCTCCTACTTTCAGGAAGAAAAAGGGGGGTCAGCGCACCCTTCTTGCACCTGCCGTCTTACAAAGTGCCTTCAGCTCCAAATAACCCTGATGGCCCAGTGGCATGTTTGGGAGAGGCGTATTCTGCCACCTTCATAGCAAACCTGGGTCCCTGTTCTGTTGGGACACCTGGCAGGTATCTCAGGTCAGCTCCCAGCCCGTCACACAGACTCAGATCTCAGTCGTGAAGGCCTGAGCATGTCTGCTGTGCGGTGAACAGCCGCAGCTGCTCCTTTCTGGAAATCAAAGAGCAATGATGCATCTCATGGGAGTGGAATGCCCTGTGGACACGCTGTCTCTCCCTTTATCCTCTAAATCGGGGACCTACTGAGAGCTGCAGGCAGCCCTGCCGCCAACCAGACCTCCTGGCCCTGGGCGTGGTCAGAGGTCCTGCCCTGGCTCCCTCTTCACCGTCACAGGTCAAAGGGCAGGACTTTGGTCATCCTCAGCCAGGTGGCGTTCCTGCCCAGTGCAGGTGTCTGTGTGCCCGGAGCGCAGTCCTCCCTGATGAGAGAGGGAAAGAGAGGAAACAGGCTCAGAGACAGAAAGATGGGAAGCCGAGCCAAGAGACACATGGAGACATAAGGAGACAAAAATACAAAAAAGGAGATAGAAGGGGAGAGGCATAAGCTCGCAAAGAAGAAAGATAGGAAATGAAGACAAAGAACGGAGCCCAAACATCCCCCATGCAAACCTCTACTGTGCAGCGCCTTCTCTGTTAGTCACGACTGCCACCTGCCACTCCAGGCGGCCACTCATGATGCCCAGGACAGGAACGTGTAATTGGATAGGTGGATGCGTGAGGCCAGGAGGCAGCTCACTCAGCGCTCCACGGCAGGCGGAGCAGATGTATGGGGGCCACTGCCAAGACCCTGCACCCCCTTTTCTGCTTGCCAGGCTTGGGTGTAACGGACTAGAGCCCCACAGTCACTCGTGGAGGGTGAAAGGCCACCCGACTCTCTGCACTCCTGCCCCGTGGACTCTGTCTCCTCTCTGATCTGTTGTTTTCCCGTCTAATGAGTCAGAATAAAGGTGAGAACGTTATTGCCTTTGCTTTTAGCAGCTCTGTGACAAAAAGCCCTGACTAGTGACATGGTGCAGGGACATAGCTGAGAAAATACACATGAAGGGCGACTTGCACTGTTCTCACCCCCGAGAACTCTTTCTAAGATTTCTCCCATTGACACTCAATTGTTGAAAGCTCGTGACCACCACGGAAACCACCTTGTATACGCCTAAGTTGTTCTCCTGTTGATATAGATCCAACATATATAACTATAAAACCATCTTAAAGGGAGGTAATCATGAGCACCGGTGCCCTGAAATAAAATGGTAATAATAGCCAAGTTTACTAAGTCAGGACGGCAGGTACATGGCTGTTGCTTATTTTGTGTGTGTGCGCGAAGTTTTTCCGAGCGAACAGGAAGATAATTTTAAAAACTACATTCAGCTGCATAAAACTACGGAGGTGGCTGGTATTTTCAGAGATCAGGACAATGTTTAATTATCATAGGGTTATTCTGGCCTATTGAAAATAGTTCTCTGAGCACCACTTTTTGTATTCGAAGGGATATAGGCATCTTTACCCCCTTACATGGATCCTAAGAGTCCACTGTCCCCTTTAACCTTTAGCCAGAGAATTTTCTGGTGGACAAACTAAATAGATGAGCTATTCGACAAGCACCCTAACCTTTCTGGGCCACATTTTCCTCATAGTGTTCATTGAAAGAGTTGAGCCAGGTGACCTCTCTCAGCTAAGGCAGGAGTGAAACAGAGAAAGAGGAATGGAGGTGCTGAAGGGAAGGGAGTACAGAGGCAAATTTGTCAGTGCTCCTTGAGTCGTGCTATTTTTAAAGTCACCATCTGCTGCTCACATTTTCAGTTTTTGTTGTGAGACAGGTGTGTGTATGAAAGAGAGAGAGAGAGAGAGAGAGAGAGAGAGAGAGATTTCTCTGTCTGTTTACCAAAGATTAAAGGGGGCCAAGGACTTGGGCCATGAGCCGGATCTTGGGAACCTTGGCAGATGTTGACCTCGATATCCAGATGTTTCCAGCTGTGACATGTGAAGAGCAAGCTTTGGCTTCCTGGCCTGGCTGAAACCTGCATTAGACCTTGGCCAGGGGACAGAGGCTGCTGTCACTCTCCAGTCACAGCTGCCATCTGCTCTCCTGGGGACAGCTGCTTGGGAAAGGAGAACATTTCTGAGCCTCTTTCCTCGGTGGCTGGGAGTCTATAATACAACCCAGGGCCCGGGCTCTGAACCCTCCATTCCTGCCACTGCTGGGCAAGCCTTGAGGGAACCGAGAGTGAAGGGGACTCGGCCGCAGAGCCCGGCGGCAGGGAGGAGGCCGACAGAACCTGGAATCCCAAACTGTTTGCAGCAACTTCTTTGCATCTAGGCTCTTCCTGATCCCTCTGTTGGGACGTTGCCTCTCTCCTTTCTGGAGGCCCAGAGTTCCGTTGCCTCTTCTATGACACCTGGTGCCCCCAACCTGGAATCGCAGATTCTGGAGGGTATTTCAGTCTCAGAACTCAGAGATGTGAGGGGTGGATGGAGGGGCTCAGCCCCAGGAGATTCCACCCCTAGAACCTCAGGGAAGACAGGGGAGAAGGTTGAATTGGCCCAGAAGCAGAGGAGTCAGCACAGGACACTTCCTCTCTTGTGTCTCTTCTCACTGCATCCCCCCTCCCACGGGACAATGCAGACACCCTGAGCTCTCCGGGGTGCCGGCTGGTCATTCCGCTGTGTAGCTGCACAGCGTTTTCTGGGCTGGAATGCCCTCCTCCTGCCCCCTCCTGTTCACCTACCCAGGCACTGCCTCCTCTCTAACCTTCTCAGGCCCCCCGCCCCCCAGGGGCCTCAATATACTACAGGATTGTGCACAGCCTGCTAGGTGGTGACAGGTTAGAGGCTGTGTCATTTATCTCAGCATCCCCAGTCCCTAATGAATGGGCAAATGAACAAGTTTGTATTCTCCCCTGGTCTTCCCTGGGGCCAGGAATTTTGTCACCGCCCCCTCCACATGGTAGCCTCACAGTAAGTGTGTTGTTGTTGGATGAATGAATCTAGTCATTCACACTCACACTGCAGCATTCCGACCCACAGCGCAGCAAGACTGAGTCTATTGTTTTAAAGCAGCCGGTAAAAATGAAGTGTATTTTAAACATTTGCTGGAAGAGTCCAACGTTGCCCATAGTTTTCAGTCCTCACACCCCCAGTGTGAAGCTCCATGGGGACCCACCCGGCGGAGGTCATGGTAAGAGCACCCCAGGCACTCCCCACTTAGCTTAAACATGTCCCTCCTCCTTCTGTGTGCACACCTCCCAGGGCAGCAGGGGCAGCTCAGGGCCCAGGTGTCACAACAAGCCGATCCAGTGGCAGGAGAAGGCTCCTGTGCAGAGTGATGGTCTGTGGGTCCCAGGACCCTCCTCCCCATCATCTGCTCCTCCTGGGAGCATGTCTCAGGACGCTGCCGTCAGTGGGCATGAAGGAGGTGAGAGAGAACCCCAGGCAGAACAGGAGTCTCAACTTCCCACTTGCTGCCTTGGGAGCCTCGGGCCGCAGGTGGCGATGCCTGGAAGCCTCCCTTCAGCCCGGGCAGGAGTGAAGTCAGGAAGAAAGCAGCGCTGAGCAGACCCAGAGCTTTTTCGTGCCTGGCCCCGGGGCAGCCTCCCTCGCACCAGCTCTAGTTCTGCTCATGGCTTAAATTGTGACTCTGGGGAAGTGGAGCAGGGCCACCTGGTGCTGGACAGTGTATGCTGGAGAGTTAAGGCGTGAGAAAAGAGGGCGCTGCATTGGAGGGGCCAGTGAAAGGTTTGCGGAGGCAAGTCTTCTGTTTGCTTTCCTCAAGCCATCGGAGGTCCTCATGTCCCTGTGGTAGACCCTTGTATAAAATGGGGAGAGTGCAGCCCCTCAAACTACGTGCTCAAGTCGAAAAGACAGACCTTGGTTCAGTCCCCAACCCCAGCCCCAACACCCTCTGACAGCTGTCCTATCCCTGAACCGCTGTCTCAGGGGCTCAAGGCCACTACCAGGTCTCTGGCTCAGCCCTCCTGCCTAAACCCTTTCTGCACCTACTGGCTTCAGTCAAGCCTCAATTCTACATCCACCCAGGATGGGGCTGAGACCAGAGTGTCCATCTCTGTTCTATGGAAGGAATAACTGTTAACCTCCCTCACCCCTCCACCCTCTTCCCACTTCTTTGCTGCCCCAGATACCACAGCATTTCCTCACCGCTCTGTCTCTCCTCCCTCTCCGCAGGCCAGGAGGAACCAGAGAGGCCCCATGCTGGGCAGGAACCTGCAGCTGTGCTCCACATGCCAGGAAGTGAAAATGGTAAGCCTGGTGATGACAGAGATGGGCAAGGGATAAAAGGAATCCAGATTACAAATGAAGGTGTGAAACTATATTTGCAGATGGTGTGATCTTATATATAGACAGTTCTAAGGGATCCACACATACAAAAACTATTAGAGCTGATAAATGAGTGCAGCAGCGTTACAGACTATACTAGTAAGATCAATGTACAAAATTAATTTTATTTCTATACCTTACCAATGAACAATCCAAAAAAAATGAGAAAACAATTCCATTCGCAATAGCCTCAAAAATTAAAATACTTAGGAATAAATTTAACAAAAAAATGTAAGACTTGTACAACAAAAACTACAAAATATTGTAGAAAGAAACTAAAGAAGACCTAAATAAATAGAAGTAATCCTACATTCATGGACTAGAAGACTTAATATTGCTAAGATGGCTATACAACCCACTGAATTGATCCACAGATTCAAGGCAATCGCCCTTGAAATCCCAGATACCTTTCTTACAGAAATTGACAAGCAGATCTTAAAATTCATATGGAAATGCAAGAGTTACAGAATAGCCAAAGAAATCTAGAAAAGGAAGAACAAAGTTGGAAGAAACACACATTTTTTATTTCAAAACTCACTGCAAAGCTACAGGACTTTCAAAGAAAATAGACAGCCAAGACCACATATTGTATGATTCCCTATATATGAAATGTCCAGAGCAGGTGAATCCATAGAGAAAAAAAATAGTGGTTGCTGAGGACTTGGGAGAAGAGGACTGATTCCTGAATAAAGAAGTCATGAAAATGTTCGGGAAGTCGATCGTGGTGATTGCTGTACACCTTTATTAATATACCAAAACCTCTGAATTGGACAATAACGTGGTAGATTTTATAGTATGTGAATTATGTCCCAATTTAAGAAAATGATTAGCAACAGAAAAATATTCTTTAAAAGTAAAAGCATAAAATGGATGAATATCAATGAAATAAAAATCCTAAGTAGGATGTGGCTTGGAGTGCTGAAGTGACCCTTGGCCAGGTGCTCCATTGTTTAGTGTGGGGCCACCAGGGACAGCTGTGTGAAGGGTACACTTCACACCCTCATGTATGCTTTGCAGTGAGTTCATTCATCCACTAATTTGGTCAACAAATATTTCTTAAGGACCTGGAAATACTAAAGTACAGATGTGGTCTATGGCCTCAGGAAGCTGAAAGTCTGCAAGGGAAGCCAGACATTAAGCAAATGACTACAATGAAAAGGTTATGAGTATTCTAGTCGAGGCAGCCTAGGAACAAGGAGGTCATTGGGCAGCCATCCGGGACCCAGTAGTGCCTGTGAAAAAGTGATAGTTAACCTGAAACCTGAAGAATGTTGTGGTGAGCTCACCAAAGAAAACTGGAAGATTTACTAATCTTGAGGTATCTAACTTCAAAATCTGGTAACCAGGGAAGAACAAAGACTCTATGACGTGTGAGCAGGGTAATTCCTTCTGGTTCATTCATATCACAAAAGGATACAGTTCTGACTCTGATATTTAAACAACTTGAGTTTGTTAAGGTGGCACATACAGTTTATGAAAATTGGAATGCGGTCTTGGACAGTGTTCTAAATGAGACTGTCTTCCTCAGGTACAACCAAGAACAATGATGATCCCAAATGATCTGAAACATTCCTTTGAGAATTGTATGAGTCATAGGTAAGTCAAAGGTTTAAATTGGGACGTGGCATGGCTAATTCCGATTATATTGGTTTGGGGGCACAAAGATAATGAATCGAGAAACAGTAAGTAGAATGTGTAAGGGATGCTAAGGAATTTGGCTTCTTTTATTTTTTATTGATTTTGAAGAGAGAAAGAGGGAGATTTATTCCACTTATTTATGCATTCATTGGCTGATCCTTATATATGCCCTGAATGGGGATCAAACCCAGATGCTCTCTAACCAACTAGGCTACCCAGCCAGGGCCAGAGAATGGGCTTCTTGATGGTTTTGTTTTTTTGTTAAACCAGATAGTTAGACCCAAAAAGTCTTTTTCACCCTGAAACTACTGTAGGAGGTTTCATCATCCTTTCCATTTTTGCAAGAACAGTGCGGGGAATAAGATAGGAAATTTCTTTGACAACTTAGGCAGGAGTAAATACAAATTCTCTATGTAGATGGCATATCTAATTCAGGTCACAGAATCTGTCGTGACTCTGGGACATCCACTGCACTCTTTAATAACTAATATTCCTTTTTGTTATCAGTTTGGTGGTTGTCATTTGCTGCTTTCTTATCAAAAGCAACTATATCAGAAATAAAATCCAGGCAGAATTTTGATTAGTTGGATTTCAGGTTTTTTCCTGTATTTAACTATCAGACAGAGAAGAAATACTCAATTTTTACATTATTAAAACACTCAAGCCCGGCTGGCATGGCTCAGTGGTTGAGGGTTGACCTATAAACCAGGAGGTCCCGGTTCAATTCCCAGTCAGGGCATATGCCTGGGTTGCAGGCTCAATCCCCAGTGGTAGCGTGCAGAAGGCAGCCGACCAGTGATTCTCTCTCATCATTGATGTTTCTCTCTCTCTCTCTCTCTCTCTCTCTCTCTCTCTCCATTCACCTCTGAAATCACTAAAAATGTAATTTTACAAAAAGAGAATAAATTCTAAAAACAACAACCAAAAAACCTTAAAACATGGACTCACCCTGCATCAGGCACCAAAGTAGGTAGAACTGCTTTGCAGTAGATGGTTGGACATACAGTTACCCTTATATATGACCAATCAAAAAGGTTTACTTTTTCTCCTCACACAGAGAGCAATAATGTGGGAGGATAATAGGTCTTTATTACATTGGACAGCAGTAGCTGACCTCAGGGCCATTCGGTCCACATTGAGATGTAGACTCCGGTGCATTAAAACCACAGTGCCTGGCCCAGGTAGATAGGATCATGGAGTAAATGGGTATTTGAGCATTACAGGCTCCAGCACCCATAACTTCACCTACACTGAGTCCATACTTTTAAATAGTTCTTATGTCAAAGCACAATAAAAGTCATTCTAATAAACAGTCTTTATGGACTGCAAATGGAAAACTCAACTCTCGAAATCCAGGGATTTCTGAGCAAAAGCTCACTCTTCTATGAAGGAGACTTTTGCAATTTGTTGCCCCAAATTATTTATCTTACAAGTTTGGCACTTTGCTCAAAAGTACTTTGTTTTTGCAAGTTTGGCCCAGTTGTCTCTGCTGCGAGGCAGTCTCAGTACCAGGCCAACAAGTGCTGGATTCAAGAGGCCGTTGCTGTTTTAAAACACGCAAGGACACATTCCTTCCCAGCAAGCCCTGGTCAAGTAACTAACGTGGTTTCTTGCTCTCCCCAATCAGAATGAAGAGTCTTCCGCCACCAAAAGCTCCGACTGAACCCAGGTGTTCCCCTGATGACATCTCAACAGGTTTGCTTTCTTTGGAAGTATGTGTGGTACAAGGCACACTGCCCCCAGAGTAGTGGAATGAAAAGTTTAATCTCCTAAGATAATTTCTAAATTTTCTGAACAAATTCCCATTCTCTTTTTTAAAAAAATTAAATTGATTGGGGTAACATTGGTTAATAACAATATGTAAGTTTCAGGGATACAGTTCTAAAATGCATCATCTGTATATTGCACTGTGTGCTCACTACCCAAAGACTAAATCTCCTTCCATCACTATATATTTGACCCCCTTTATTCTCTTCATCCTCCCCTACCCTTCCTCCCTTCTGGTAACCACCATACTATTGTCTGTGTCTATGAGTTTGTCTGTTCATGTATTGCTTTGTATTTTTAAGCTCCACAAATGAGTGAAATAATATGGTTCTTATCCTTTTCCATCTGACTTATTTCACTTCGCATGATACTCTCAAGATCTACCCATTTGTCACAATTGCCAATATATTCTTTATATATTTTCATCATTTTTTATGACTGAGTAGCTCTCCATTGTGTGTATGTACCACATCTTCTTTATCCAGTTATTCATCAAAGGACCCTTCCGTTGTTTCCATGTCTTGGCTATTATTGTGAATAATGCTGCAGTGAACATACATATATCTTTACAAATAAACATTTCCAAATTTTCCGGGTACATACCAGAAGAGGGATTGCTGCATCATATGGTAGCTCTATTATTTACTTTTGAGGAACCTCCAAACTGTTTTCCATAGTGGCTGCATCAATGTACATTCCCACCGGCAGTGTATGAGGGTCCCCCTTTCTCTACATCCTCTCCAACGCTTGTTATTTCTTGTCATATTGATAACAGTCATTCTAACAGATGTGAGGTGGTATCTCATTGTGGTTTTGATTTGCATTTCCCTAATAGCTAGTGAAGTTGAGCATCTCTTCATATATCTGTTGGCCATTTGTATGTTTTCTTGGGAAAAGTGTTTGTTCATGTTCTCTGCCCATTTTTAAATTGGATTGCTTATTCTTTTGTTGTTGAGTTGTATGAGTTCTTTATATATTTTGAATATTAGCCCCTTATCAGAGGTATCATTTGCAAATATCTTCTCCCATTTGGTTGGTTGCCTTTTTGTTTTGTTGATGGTTTCTTTTGCTGTGCAGAAACTTGTTAGTTTATTTTTGCTTTTATTTTTATTCTATTTTTTGCTTTTACTCTCCTTGCCTTTGTATTAAGTTCACAATAACCTTTCTGAGACCAAGTTTAGTACCTATGTTTTCTTCTATGTATTTTGTTTCAGGTCTTATATGTAAGTCTTTAATTCATTTTGAGTTAATTTTTGTGTATAGTATCTGATAGTGGTCTAATTTCATTCTTTTGCATATGACATTCCAATTGCCCCAGCACCATTTATGAAAGAGGTGTTCCTTTCTCCATTCTGTGTTTTTGGCTCCTTTGTTGAAAAGCAGTTGCCTATACACTAATTGTGTGCTAGGAAGGCAGGCCTGGTAGTAGCAGTTAAGGTGGGAGGGGGATGCATTCCCACCTGGAATGGCCTTACCAAGGCCCTGAACCTTCCACGCCACCGGTTTCCTAACACACCTGCCTTCTTCCAGAAGCTGCCCAGTGCTATTCTTACGTTCACTTGCTATTGATGGAAAATGGAATAGTGGCTCTGTCTCCAGCTTCAGCATTGACCTAAGTCTCATCTTTTAGAGAAGCAGCACTGGGTTGTGAAGGTGGGAGTGGATCATTCTTCTGGGTGAAAGGATCCAAGGGTTCAGTGCCGTGCAGGCTGTCATTTGGGAGACTTTGTCCATCTTCTCATTTGCTTTCATATTGACTGAAGTCGCCTCCAGTTTTTCTTTCATTTGAAATACACAGTAAGGAAAATCAAGGCCACTTTCTTCACTTCATACAGATGGGGAAGTGCAAGCTCTATCCTGGCGGTTGCAGAGGAGCTAGAGCCAGAACTGAACTGAGCAGGCATCAAGAAGGAAATCTGAGCATAGGAGGGGTATCTTGAAAAGGTCCCAAAAAGGAGGACCAGAGACTCTGGTAACAGCTGAGGTTTGGAGATGTCCACTCTCGTGGGGTGAAAGGCTGCGAGTCCCAGTGAATCCTTTTTTATGAATCCAGAGAGTTTGGCCTAGCCCGTGGACAAAGTGGACAAAGAGCCAGGAGCTAAGAGCCTCCTCTCAGCGAAAGCCCCGCTGTCCTCTGGTCTGCAACCACCTCATTCTGTTGAAGCCAAGACAACACTGGGTGACAGACATGTGCAGCTGGTTCCAGGGGTCTCTGTCGCAGCCACCCAGTCCTGAGTTTCCTTTAACCTGGATTTTTTCAGGTCTGCCTCACAAAGGAATCACACACACACACACATACACACACACACACACACACACACACACACACACCACACACACACACACACACACACACACCACACACCCTTCCCTCAGCAAGAATGTTTGTCTTCCGATTCTTTAGGGCTCTGTGATAAGATGCCTTTTATTAACTTAATAGCCCTAGGAGTGTATTCTAATGGCCAACAGGAGAGCTAGACTTGGTGTACGCGATTGTGATCAGCACATTATGTTCTTTCCTGGACAGACCTGGTTCTTGCCCCTAGAGTCCATCCAAGGACAGAACAGGCAGAGCCTATGGAGCTGGCTAGGAGCCGAAGCTGGGCAGGTCTACAGTTGATTCTAGTCATGGTGTTTGTGAGCTGAGCTTTGCTACTGTGTGTGCTCTCTGAGGTTATGGAGAAGCACTAGCCTGGGAGCAGAGACCTGGCTTCGGATCCCAGTCTGCCCATACAAGCTTTGCCCAGTTGTTTAAACTGTTTGGGCCTCCGTGTTCCCACCTGTAAAACTAGAGGAATGTTGTGCCTCCCACCCTGCCTGGCCACCCCCACTCCCCAGAGAGCCAGAGCCTCAGTACCAGCAGCCTTCACCTTTGATCTGCCCAGAAAAACTGCTGACATGTCCCCAGCTCTGCTGATTTATGGGCCTTAGACATGTTCCTGCCACAGCGTGTGCAGCTCGTTGCTGCAGCGGCCACCCACCTGTGCCGCATCGCCGTGGACATGCTCAATGACCAAGTAGCTGACTCATCCCACAAACATTACTGCCAGTTTTGCTGATGGCAACAATGATTTCTAGTGTATTCAGCTAAACTTCATGTATTATTGATAACTATTGGTGAGAACTAAGTAAGTGGGAAGAGCCTATCTTTGTAAGTGATGGGGAGGGATTTGTTCTGAATCCATTTGCCTTGACTCTGGCCTAGAGTCCCGAGTCCCATGACACCCACAGGCTCGTGTCAGTAAACATGGGTAGACATGGATGCCTACGGCCTGGCACAGCGTGTGATATGGTACAAGGAGCTCTGGGTTTTGGTCCTTGGTCTGTCAGTGCCCGTGACCCTGGACCTCTGTCTCCTCTTCATCAGCGCGATGAGCCTAGACTGGACCCTGGGCCCGTTATTTTGTGACTCTCTCAGCTCTCATTCCGCTGGAATGAGAAACATGTTCCAGAGAATTCAGGTCTCCAGTTCCCTCCGTCACTCAGTGACTTCCAATGGGAAGCTGTTATTTCATGTACTGTTTTTTCTCCTTTAAGCCACATGTCTTTTGGGAAAGTTGAATATTAACAGCTTTTTGTAAATAAAATAATATTCGACTGAGAGGTCAGGATGGTAAGGATTCTAAAGAATCCCAAAACAAATTATGTTATAAAACGAAGGTTCCTTTGAAAATGCAAGCACTTTTCCCTACTGTGGCCCTTTTGTCAGATCATATTTGTGTGTTTGGCGAGCAGAACCACATACGGGTCCCTGAAAAGTCTTCTGAGAATCGATTCCTCTTTCCCTCTGACTCGTATTACAAATCTGGATGCATTTTATCTTCATTTTTATTTAATCGGCTGTGACTGCTCATACTTGAGTTTGGTTTCTAGGTACTGTTTTTTGGCCTCTTTGACAAGAGCTGCAAAAGCTTAGTTTGGGGGGGAGGGGGTTCTATTAAAGGGAATCCTGCGAATTTTGAGTCTGTTTCAGAGGGTTGAAGAAGTCTTTGATGGCCTTTGGTTATTTTGAGTTTCTTTAAAAATAGAATCTAAGCAGCACTTGTCCTTCCTTCTTGCACTGCCCTCCAGAGAGCATTCACTACAGACTTCCCCTTCTGGGCCCCCGGGCAGGGGCCTTCCACGAGCTGTTGTCAGACTCCTACAAGGCTCTGCGGGGGATACAGCTCTCTGCCGCACCCAGAAAGGAGCCCACGGGCAAGACAATGAGGCAGTGAGTGATCGGTGCTCAACACTTTCCACTCCAGAGAGAAAACAACCTCACCAAGCCAGTCTCTCATCATTGCCTCCTGTCACCAAAACAGTGAGTCAAGTTTGCCTCCCTCAGAGTGGCTGGAATCCCCTCTTGCCACCGTCTCACACACTTCTCCTAAAGACGATGGCTTTATTTATACAATTATAAAGATTTATTGATTAAAATGGAACACTTTGAGTGTCATCAATTTTATTTTGGTAAAGATTCTTAATTGTGTTCTAATAGGCATCATTTCCTTGTTTCTAAGACATGAGTTTTCTGTGGAAATTATTTCAGCTCTTCTTTCAGGCCAGGGGGGCTGGAGATGGCTCCTGGAAGTCCCTCAGGATTCAGCCCATGAAGAAAAAAGGAGATAAATGGAGGTCGCCCTTCTGTCCTTATCTCTGTCGGTTAACTCTGGTAGATGACAGAGGATACTGTGATTCTATAACTGGATTAAGGTACATGGTCAGTTGTAATCCTTGAGGACAGGAACTGTGACTTGTCTTGCTCTCCTCATGACACTTTGCGTATATCAGATGTTCATCTAATCTTTGTTCAATCCAGTTCAAACCCAGTGCTGTGCTTTGTAGTTGCTTATTTTGATTTGAGGACCTGTCTCACCAGGTGTGTCCTGGCCCATGTATCAGCAGTGTCAGAGAGACCAAAGAAAACTCTAGGCTTCCAAGTATTATATTTATGACCCCAAATTCCATGCCCAGCTTCAGGAGGGCTCATAGAGATAAGGCCCCTTACACTCCTTAGGAGGAAATGGCCTTGTGAAATGCCCAGGCTAAGTGGACCTTGGGCCAGCCTGTGAGAACCAACCTCAGTGCTGACTCTATTCGAAGAATGGGCTTCAGAAATCTCTAACAAATGGCCTAATGCTTAAAATGACCTCATTTCTCTTTCTCTCTCTCTCTCTCTCTCTCTCTCTCTCTCTCTCTCTCTCTCTCTCTCTCTCTCTCTCCTTTTCTCTTTCTGTCTCTCTCTCTACACACACACAGACACCATAAAACCAGAAAAACTAGCTTGATTGCCCTATATTCCTGGGAGGCTATGATTCTTGGTTTCAGTTCAGTTACAGTTCAAGAACTCTAGAAATAGTACACACTTCCTCTCAGGGTATGCATGAATTATGATCCATTTTAGATAAGATAATTGTCAAAGGACAAACAAATCACAGATAAAAATGTTTATTCATCTGCCTCCACCTCCTCCTTCAACTTGATAGATCCAATAAGAGGATTTGGAGTATATATACCCATGCAATAATTGGACCTTTAGAGGTAATCTGAATATTATGTGCCTAGTGAGATAAAATACTCTCTAAACCACATTAAGAAGTCTTCATATAGAGTTCTAGTGTTTTTTGAAAATCTCATAAAAAAGAATAACGTTCTGGTGTTTGCTCCTGTTCTAGTACAGTGGTTTTTGGTCTTAGGAACTTTTTCACTCTTCAATATTGAGAGCCTTAAAGAGCTTTTTTTTTTTTTTTTTTATTTAAATGTGGATCATATCTACTTATATTTATCACATTAGAAATTTTAAAAACAACAATATACAAGCATACCTTTCATTAGTTGTGAGAATGATGATATTATATATCATGTAGCCTCTGGAAAACTCCACTGGGCCCTTAGGGGACAAGAAAAGTAAGAAAGGCAGATAACATCTTATATTATTATGAAAATAACTTTGACCCCCACAGACACCCCAGAAAGGATTTCAGAGACTCCTGGGGGTCCTTGGACCATCCTTTGGGAATTTGCCATAGAGAATATATCCTCCCGTCTCCAGCCTTCCAGGGAAGGGTTGCCAGGATGCTGTAACTCAACCACTCGAGTGAGTAAGCTGGTCCCTTGGCAGAGGTATTGGAAAGAAGGCAGCAGCAGGTTTTCAAAGTTCAATGATATTGACCTTTAGCATCATTTACCTCCCTTTGCTCACATGGTCTACTTAACAACCTTATTTTGGTTAAGTAATACAGTGGATTGTCCAGTTGGCACAAAAACTAGTTCCCTTTGAACTCTCATTTCTCTATACAAATGCTTGTTAGTTTGTTTGCTTTTGGTTACGTATGAACATATTTCCCAGAATCTGAGGTTCAAACCTGGACCCAATGCGGCCTTAGCACATGAGTGCTGTCTCGTCAGCAGCTTTGCTGGACAGCCAGCCAGATGGTGAATTTCCATTTCTCTCTAGTCCTGCAACCATTTCCTGGAAAGTGATGACCCTAAAGACAAAGGTCCTAAATTAGGAAGCCCAGCTCTTGACAAACTTCTCCACATGACCAACCCAATCTCACCATTTCCATTTAAACTTGCAAAGAGAGCCACATGGATGCTGCCAGACTTTTTTCTACCAATAACAGTGTTTATATGAAGTCATCCTACGCGTCCCACACTTGGCTTCTCTCTGTGCTGTGGGGTCAAGTGAGTGACTCTGCTACCGCTTGGTGCAGTCTTTTCTGTACTGAGCTGGATCCGTGGAGGTAATAATTTGGACTTGTCCATTACTATTTTACCGTCTGTATGCTCTCATAAATGGGCCAGGACAATTTCTTCACTATAAGCATCTACTCATAATGTTACTCCTTTTTCAAAGTCATGCATAGTATGCACAGTTCAGATTAATTTTTTAACATACATCATCTTGGGTAGTGTTTGTCTGTTTGTTTCCAGGCTGGAGCCTGATTTTGCTATTTTAAAAATATATGATTCTCATTATAATAAAAATCCACGGACATGAGTCAGACTTACTCCTTCCTACACTTTCATTTTCCTTCACCCCAACAGGGAACTTGAAAACCAATCAATCAGCACAATTCCTTCATTGCCAGGAAGGAAGAGAAATGCTGTATTTAGGAAAATCCATGTTGTAGTTTTTTTAAAAATCAAGTATATATGGCAAAATCATTGTCACCTCCAGTTCCCAGTTTAAGCTGCTCTGCTCAGGGCCACCCATCTTTTGCCAGGTCCCCGACTGCCACAGCTCATGGGAGGCCTGCGAGGGGCTTACTGGCCCCTGGCACACAACTGAGTTGCCTGTCTTCCTGAATATGTAAGAACCATACAATTCCAAGTAGCAGGAGTGTAATAAATTAGGCAGAACTGCCTTGTCTCCTCCTAGGAAAGCCCTGGTTGGGTATAGCTACTCAGGTTGGGGGAGGTCTACCTCCTCCAGGTAGGTAGGAGGGCATTACCCAGCAGAATGTAGAAGATTTCTGAGAAGAGGAGGAAGCACAGAGCTTGTTTCTATTAATAAAGCTGTACACTAAAGTCTTAAGAATCGAGGTTAAATTAGGAAATTTAGAAATGGGTAAAATGTCATCTCTAGAGAGAACAGGGATGATCAATCCTGTTTCAACCATGTCCCCTCAAACCCATCTTAATTTAGCACTTTAGTAAGTACTGTCCCTGTTTCGTACATGGAATTCTTGTCTCCCTAGAACAATGTATAACTTAATGAAGACAGGATGTCCCCACGGAGCTACTCAGACATGTGCAAGGTATGCTTAGATGGAAGAAAGTGATGTTAGGTGTTAGGACCCTGCCTTTGAAGCACTTGCCGTTTCCACTGGAGAAAGAACACACATAGAAAGAGCACATAGACAGGCCTGCATGTGAATAAGCATGAGTTACTCCCCGCTGTAAACTAAAGCCACAGTGATTACAGCAACAATGCTGTCCATGGCATCAACCGTCAGCTCCCCGGACAGGAACAAAGATGCAATTGTGTGATCTTGTCAGAAAAGTTGGTTAGAGGAGATAGAGCCGCACTCACCCACACAGGATGTTATCTCTTGTTCTTTGCAGATGTTTAACTGCCTGATCCGCAGGGTGCAGAGCAGTAAAAT
Organism: Myotis myotis; assembly: GCF_014108235.1. Classification (NCBI taxonomy): domain Eukaryota; kingdom Metazoa; phylum Chordata; class Mammalia; order Chiroptera; family Vespertilionidae; genus Myotis; species Myotis myotis. Next base: position 25,447,717 of record NW_023416322.1, on the reverse strand, counting down.
CAGGCGCTGGCCGATGCCTGCTGTTTCAAGGAAAACGTGTTCCTAAACCTCTTGGAATTGGCCTCCACTCAGTCCTGTGGAGCAGAGGTCATCCTTAGGGATGTCAGTCACATCACCCTTGCGCCCTAGACTGTCCCATGGAGAAAATTTCATAAAGACTAAGACGTACATGAAACATAAGACAGACAGTGATTGACGTTAGTTGGCCCTGAGGAGTGGCTGGAGGACAGAAATTGGCAGAGGGAGAAAATTGTTTTATAGGACAACTTGACTTACTCTTTGAATTTTAAGCCACATGAATATTTCACAGACCCAAAAACAAAACAAGATGAAGCAAACAACCAACCAAAAACCCTTTCCAAGTTGTGAGGGCCTGTCTAGCTTTGGAATGGGACACCCGATAAGCTATCAAAATAATTATTTTCTTTGTGACTCACAGACAATACAGTCCTTGGACACTACTAAGTCCAGGCAGCATCCCGTTGGAAGATAAAATCTATCTCTGGCTCTTGGAAGTTTTGCTACTAAAATGCAACATGATTATAGTAATCAGTCATTAGCAAATGTTGTAGTTCGTTATTAATAATTATCTATAACAGGATATTGAATTAAGTTACAAAATTTTTATTAAAACATTTCTTACGTATCATTATATTGGCTGGGCCACAAAAATATTTGTGGGCCGCATGCTTACTTTACACTAACGAGTCAAACCCATACAGTGTGCAGGTACAGAGGGTGGTCAGGTGAGCATTTAGTGTGTGGTAACATGCTCAACACTGTCAGTGAGTTCATATTCCATCTTTACCATAACCCTACATGGTGGGTAGGGTTATTATTGTCATCATATGGGTGAGGGAATTGGGTCTCACAAAGACCTGTGCCCAGATTCACACCAAGGTGGGACTTGACCTCAGGTCTTCCTGAGCAGGTAGCGGAAGCTCCTCCCACTACCTAACTCTGACTCTCTGTGAACATGAACCTTGTTAGAGTCAACTTCAAAACAGCAATTTCCTCTGTGGAATCCCCTATCCTCTGAGAGATAAAACTGGCTACAAAACAAACAAACAAATAAAAAACAAACCTCCTCTTGTTGGGTTTTCCCAGGGAGGAAAGTGCCGTTTGCTTACTCCAGACAGAGGCCTCTGTTCTCTCAGCCTGTTAGATGTTCAGTGTGATTGGCAGGTGTGGAATGGAGCGGTAGGGAGGGACCAGTGGGAGCCAGGTCCTGGCATGAAACTTGCCCACCGAGATAGACAAGGTTTGGGATGTGGGTGGTAGAGGGGAGGAAGGCAGAGTACACCCAAGAGCGTGGCAAAGACAGTGAACAAGCCTTATACCCGTCAGCCCTGGTGGGTATTTTTGTTTGTTTTTTTAATATTTTTTTTATTGATTTCAGAGAAGAAAAGAGAGGGAGAGAAGATAGAAACATCAATGAAGAGAGAGAATCATTGATTGGCTGCCTCCTGCACGCCCCATTGGGGATAGAGCCCAAAACCCGGGCAAGTGCCCTTGACTAGAATTGAACCTGGGACCCTTCAGTGAACAGGCTGACCATCTATCCACTGAGCACACTGGCTAGGCCCTGGTGTTTTGATTGGCAACCACAGTCCATCCTAACAAGCGGGGGGGTGGGGTGGGGGTGGAGTGCAGTAGTGGGGAGGGATGTGGAGGTATTTGTGGAGGGGGAAGGAGGTCCTTGGAAATGTCAAGGGCAGGAGTTCAGCATCTTGGAAGCCTGGTGTCTGTGGTGAAAGCCCAGCCCCTCCCAAACATCAGCTGCCCTCCTTCCTGACCCACTTGGCTTTACAGCTTGCCTCCCACTTCCACAGTCTCTGAACCTTCCACTCTCTGCTTTGGGCCTGGTCACTGAACCTCTCTCGTGCTGCAAACTCAGGCCTGAGCCCCTAGAACACCAGAGACAAGGCCAACAGTGGCCCGTCTCCTACTCGTTGTCTGCACACATATTTGTTAAGCCCTCGTAGGAGTCAGGTACTATGGGAGGCACTGGGAAGACGCTAGTAATGAAGAAAGCCAAGGTCCCTGCCCTTCATGGAACCTGCATCTAGTAGGGTGGGGGGGGGGGGGATAAAGGATAAGCAAGTGGTGGGCAAGGGCCCCAGACACTGGCTTCCAGGGAGGGAACTTGGGCCACACACATTGAACTGTAGTTGCACTTAGTGCACCCTTGGAGCCACTGTCCTGGCTGTGGTTCAGCCTTTGGTGTACAAGGTCTTGCTGATGTCATATCTCTTCCCCAGATAATCAGACTCCAGATGGCTCTGCAGCCAAGTCATGATAATGTCCTATCAGTCACATCAGAGTCTTACCGTTTTCTGACTGACTGCAGGTTGTGAACTAGTCTTTTCATTTGTTGCCACATTCTTTTCAGCAGCTTTCTCCGCTAGTGTGGCACCCTCGTTCCACAGCCCCTTTCCCACAGTGCTCAGCTTTCTGACTAATGACTGGATTCCTACACCCACGCGAATGTGCCTTCAACGAAAAGACGTACTCTTACTCCATGTGCTAGTAAAGAAAAAATAATGCCCGAGATGAGGGATCTAATGAGAAACCCTTCCACAAAGCTGAGACATCAAAGGGCTACAGAGGTAAACAAGAAATACTAGTAAGCCCATCCCACGCAGAGAAAGAGCCAAAACATTTTGCTCCTCCTGGTCTTGGCCCCGGTGGAGAGAGGGTGAAAAAAACTCATATGAGAATTGGAACGACAAGCTGGCACTCATACCCGTGGTCTAAGTTCACGCTGGTAGTGTGGCCCTTTCAGGCTCAATGTGAAGTGGTGTCAGGGTGACTGCCAGAAGCACAGAAAATCCTCGAACCGAGGTCTGCAAGGCCCCTGGGGTGGCCCACCTATTCTAGCAACAATTGAAATCAGTACTTTCTGAGGCAACCAGAGAGCATCAGTTAGACTTCACTGCGGAGGGATTTAGACTCTCTCTTTCCCGTGAGTTTAAATCCTGAGCAGAATATTTTGTCTGTTGCAACCACCCCAAGGTTACAGGTGGAGAAATTATGGTTTACAAAGCACGTTGAGCATGGCCTCAGGATGCTCATTCAGTGCGAAGAGCCATTTCTTTTTCCCTGGAAGGTTGGAACTTGTCTGAGCCAGGCATCTTTGGCCCTTCCTGACATGAAAGGGCTGGATGGTCGCTTTGACTAATTATGACGGGGGCACCTACAGATATGAAGAGAAGTTGCTGGAGCCACGAGTCCTACTTACTGACAGACGCTTCCTAGACACTAATTCTGGGCAACATAATTGAAAGTTATGGATGCTGGCAAAGGTTTCGAGAGGAACCGTACAGACTGTTGTAAAACAGGAACTAGGTGGGGTGGTAGAATTCTAGGTTTTTCTACTAGAAGGAACCCCAGAAACCATCTAGTCCAATCCCTCAGGCCATCTGGCAGGAAGGCTGCTATTATACCAGAAATTTGCACGACTGAACCTTTTGCATAAGTCAGGTCTCTTTTTAAATGCCACCTCCTCATCTATAATAACCTACCCGCAACCCAGGATGCTTAACCCTTTATTCTGCTTCTTTTATCATAGCGACTATCACTATCTGATACTGCCTGGAAAGATAGTTAATTGCCAGCTTGCTTTTTTTTCTGTCTTCTCCCACTAGAATATAGGGACCTTATTCAACTCTGTAAGTCCATGGCCAGAGCGGTATCCAGCCCCAAACAGAAACTGAAAAAATATTTGTTCAGTGAGTGAATAGTGAATGAATCAATGAAGAAAATAAGGACAATGGCTTTAATGATTTCAATTTCAGACAAATGGAATTCCATATCAGGTCTTGACTAGGATTGAAGTGTCTCATTTTCTCTGAGCAGCTAGCTGCAATGTTTCTATACACAGCTCTTAGCATACCTACCATATGCACGGCTCTCATAAATGTTTGCTGGATGAGAGAATGTACATCATACACCTACCCCTCGTGGCTGAGCTGCCTAATTCTCTGGAAAAGTAATAAAGCTTATCATCAGGGACAATGATGTATGTGATGCTATTAACCAAAACAAACAAATAAAAAAGGTTGGGAAATAAAAGTAAATTTTAGTGACATGAAAAATGGAAAGAGGTGAAAGATTAAAGATTGAAAATGAGGTGATCTTCAAGGCTGAGAGTGGGATGCAGGAAGACTTCAAAGAAGACGAGATTGAAAATGTCATGTTTGCCCACTCTCCTCTCCTCTCCTCTCCTCTCCTCTCCTCTCCTCTCCTCTCCTCTCCTCTCCTCTCCTCTCCTCTCCTCTCCTCTCCTCTCCTCTCCTCTCCTCCCCTTTGTTAAGTAACCAAGAGACATTTTATAAAACCTTCTCCCAGGAGGGCTTTAAAAATATGAGCCCCCTGCCCTTGGCTAAAGTGCCTGGGGGTCTGCCCTGAGAATGAGGGATAAACCAAGTGGCCTTGCCCAGTCTTCCAGCCTTTTGCTATTCTGAATTTGGACACTGAAACACTCGCATTCATCATTCAGCAAACATTTGCAAAGTGCTGCTCAGTGCCAGAGAAGAGTCAGGATCCTTTTGGTGGCAAGTGATGGAAACTGAATTTATATCTTTAAAAAATGCAAGTGCACTCAAAGGATGCTGAGTTTTCTCCCAGAGCAACCAGGCCGCAGGACAGGCAGGGATGCTGCAGACCCAGGAAGCATTGGAGCAGGGACCTGGCTTGGCGAAGATTCATTCTCATCTGTTTCCTTCTCCCTGGGTGTTGTCTTTCCCCTTTTCCTGTGGCAGACTGTCTGTTTCCACACGGTGGAAAACCCGGCACTGGTGCCTGCTAAGCTTTATGGCTTGTAGCTTTTGGCCACTGTGTTTCCAAGCCCCAAACTCCAGGCCAAGTCACCTCGCCCAACTTGGAACCCTACCTTGTCATGATGCCATCAGTTATGACCACCGGGGTGGGGCTGCATAACTCCCCAAGGATGAGATGGTGGGAGGAGAGAGAGACAGCTTTCAAAGGAAGTAGTGAAGCTAAGCTGGCAGTACCACATATACTCACGATGGCCTGGTACTGTGTTGGACCAAGATGACTAAACCTTGATACCTGTAAATCAAGGCGTCAGCCACTGTTGGACGACACAAAAATGCTGTTGTCAGTCACGGCCTCAGGAAGTCTGAGTGAGGTGCTGTCCCAGGAGCAGCTGAAATTGGCATCTCTCTTTGAGAAGGCTGCTCCCATGTGCTTGGTCCAAGGCACATCCTGTCTCTCCAGTTCAGGTTGGCCCGTCCCCTGGAGTCAGTGATGACTGGACTGTGGAGGTGAAGGTGATCGCTGAGAAACTGGTTTGTTCACTCTTGAGAGTCTGGAAAAGAGGTCAGTGTGATACTATTGTGCTTGAGCAGGACGAAGTGGGGAGTAAGCAGAGTAGATGGGGAGAAAGAAAAGAAAAAAGAAAAAAAAACACAAAACAGGAGAAGCGTGTTGGTCATGGAGTTAATACAAAATTAACTCCAAACCTCACTTCCTCGCAGCTCTCCATGCCTTCGTCCATCCAGGAACAAGCAAGATAATATCTTCTGAGAAAGAGCAAGAGGGTAAAGCTTTTTGATCTGGGACTCACTGACCCCAGACTGTCCCTTTTGCTCCGTGGCTGTGTCTGTCCAGTGTTTCCCCAGAGCAGCGCCTCCTTGGAGAGGCCGTATGAGACGGAATGAGCTATTCTGTGCCCTAGCTTTGTTTCCATGACAACTGATCTTTAGAACTCACACCTTCCCAAGCAGGAATTCGTATGGTTGGGGTAGGGATGGAGTTGGCTTATGGTCACATAGCTGGGCTTTTCCGAAATCCTCCAAAGGGTTGGCATTCCTTTCAGAGATATATCTGTTTTCAGTGCTTAAAGTAATAGTGATTTTTCCCCCCAGATGACTTGCAATCAAAATTATTTAATTTTCCTTTTAAAAAATGGCCACAGCCCAGTAACTCCCTTGGGAAGGAAGAAATGTTTTCTCTACTCTTCTAGGTTTTTTCTGCTGTTCTAATAATTAAATAGTCATGAGACAGATTAATAAGACAAAAATAACCAAATTTAATTACATATGTTATGTATGGGGACCTCATATACACAAGAGAGAGACCCACATATATGAGAGGTTCAGAGACAGAAGGGGAAAATGAGGTCCACATGACATTCTGAGCCAAGGATGGGGTCAGGCTTCAGAGGGGCCACAGTCTCCTGCAGGATGGTAAGAAGAGCAGACGGTGAGTAATTCTATGCTTGTCCTGCCATATAGATCAGTGGTTGAAAGTTATCTCTGGTAATAACCCTTCTTGTGGGGAAGTCCCTCCGTTTAAATACTGCGAGGCAGTGAAGGGAGGGGCAGACACTTCTTCTGAGCCCACAGGTCTCCATTGCCTTCGGCTCAAAATAATTTGCCTGCCAACAGAGCCCCTCCTGGGGAGACCTGTCCTGAATCCCTTCACCCCCAACAGGCCTGAGTGTGCCTAGTCACCTGTGAGTCACGTGGGAAAGGAGGAGGGAGGAATGCGTGGTGACACCTGGCTCAGCCGGAGCCCTCTCCCCGCTCCGGGCTAGAGTGTCCAGTGTGGGAACATTTCGGGGAAGGAGTGCCTCAGGGTTTCCCGAAAGTCAAGAGACACATTGGCGAGAATCGCCGAGGAGATGGAGGCGTGCAGGGAGGTGAGGACCACGAACAGCGACATTGTAAGAGTACCGTGACTGACGCTGAGTCCCTCCATTAGGCGTGAAGGGAGACTCTGCCACTTAGACATCTCCCTGCATCTAGCCAGCACCGTTCCTGGCACACAGCAGCTCGGTAAATGTGCGTCGATTGATTGAATAAACATTTGACATTGACAGGCATGTCTCGGGTTATGTTCAGTCTGGGACTTTCTTAAGGCACAAGATTTGCCCTCGAGGAATGAAAGCAATCCCTTTTATTTTTAAATTCTCCCTCTTTTAACCCTGGTTTGATTTTTCTTAAATGTGCTCCTAGGAATTTGATTCCAAGCAACTGGCTCCAAGTGAGAGAGAGAGAAAAGGGGTTTCGAGTGAAATTGAGAAAAGGAGAGGCATTCTGGGATCCAGAAGCCAAGGCCAGGAGAGGGATTTCTGTGGGTTCCCAGGACTGGGAGGAAGGGAACTGCGCAGCAATCTTCCCCGAAAGCCCAGGCAGCCGCTTGGAGTTCTCTGTGCCTCTTTCTGATTTGTAAATAGTTGAGACCTGGGGCTGTTCACAAAGCCACACCTCTTGTTTGTGCCTGAGAATTGCTGGAGCAGACCAGCTTCAAACTGAGAAGCAACAAGGAACAGATAAGCAAGGAGAAGTAGCATTTGTTCCTGAGACAGGACAGCAGCAGGGGTGTTCATAGCGTAGTGGCCAAGGGCAGAGTGGCTGGGGTCAGCCTGATGGGTCACATCTGACCTACACCTCACGCCCAAAACTAAATGCATCCTGTCAAGAAAAGTGCTCAGATATGCCTGGTGCATAATAAGTGCTCAATAAATATCAACTAATCCTGCTATTATTGCTTTTAAATGCTTTCTAAATCACAATTCCAATAAGGCCATTCTGCATAGAACACTTCAGTGGCGGCTCCTTTTCCCTGAATTGCAAGTCGTGAAGCCTAGCTTCTAAACTAAGCATTCCTGGGTTGGTGTCCACTCTCATCTCCTGCCACTCCTCCAGGACCACCCCTGAGCTCCAGCATTACTTAGAGCCCTTTGAAGGACCTTGTTCTCTTACCTCTCTGTGCATGTTTTCTTTCTTTGGCCGGAAATACCTGTTTCCCACTCGCTCACCTGCAGAATACCCATTTGTCCCTACCACCGCCTCTTTTAGGAAGCTCCCTCTAACATGCCCCGCTGGGCGCTGAGCTCTGGGGCCCCTCCCACAAGCTCTGAACTAGTCACAACCCCCAACACACGCATCTGACATTCCTTCCTTCCCGTTCTTCCCAGGGACTCTGTGATCCTTGCGGGGGAGAGGTGGCATGTTGTTCTCCAGCGTACACAGAACAGGTGTCCCCCAGAATGCTTGGAATCTCAGAGGAGGCTCAACAATGAAGTTTCCTATAAGAATCAGGGAAGGGACGAACTGAAGCCTGCCAGAAAGAGAAATACATAGAAGAAATCTGCGAGTCCCTCACCTCTCCACCCACTCCTCCTGCACCCTCATGATGGGGGCCTGGATTCCCGCCCTTATTGTTTTCCACGTTCAAGTTCCCTAAGGTAATGGTGGAGCCACATTCTCCAGTGACCCGTGACCCAGGTCTTTGATGCTGTTACCTGCACCGACTCTGATCCTCAGCAGGAAATTCTGAGCTTCACGGAGTCAGGTTTTTCCAGGCTGAAGATGAATAAGTAATAACCAATTGCCTTTACTTTTCCAAGAAGCCTGTCAGTGCTCCAGTGGGTGGAAAGGCCCTCCCACTACACACTGATTGGGGAAGTGATAGCCCTAGGTCACTGGGCATCAGAGGTGGAACCAGGAGGGCACACGCGAGCTCCAGCCAACAGCGAGCTCCAGCCAACAGCAAGCTCCAGCCAGCAGCAGGACTAGGGGAGATGATGGACAGCCTCTTTTCCCCTTCGGAATTCCTCGTCCTGGACACAGAGCTCTGGAACTAAAACTGGATCAGGGGCAAGCTAATGAGAAAATCATATATTTGAACAAGATTTAAAAATAAAAAGTGATGATTAGCATTTATGAAACCCGATGAACGTGTGGCCAGCCAACTGGCAGGCACTAGCAAAAGCAAACTCCCCAAGTTACCCAGGGGAATGACCCCCAAGGGCCCAGAGTAAGGGTTAGGACATCAGGAAGAGGAAGAAAAATACTCCGAATGAATCAGGGGCTTGGTTTTTCTGCCATTTAATGTGGCTTTGCTTTGAGACAAATGAGTTACAAGCTGCTGAAATACATTTCGTAAGAGGTTTGATTATGGCAAGTGGAAGAGACTGCAGCATATTTCAGTCTCAAGTGAGAATAGACACAAAGCTTTTCCCTGACTTAGCAACAGGCAGAAGCATGGTCAGGAAGCTTCTCAAAGTTAATGAAGTCCCTCTGGTTCAGAGGTCACGCACCACTGATCATTACAGCTCTTGTCCCTGCTACGGGGCCTGTCGTTTAGTAGATGCCTAATAAGTTTCTCTGAAAAAATGTGTGAATGCAATGCATTACATAATACATGTTTGGTGAAGGAACCATGACCTTTTTTTTTTTTAGTTTTCAAAGCTCTGATTTCTAGCATTTGACAATTTCTGTGGTGCAAATATTCCCAGCAAGGCCACCTTCAAGCCACCAGTGGCTTAACAACAAGCTCACAAAATTTCTAAAAAATTAACTATCAGCTCTCGTGACCAGCAGGAGTCAACTCGGGGATACTGGTACTTGTGGCAGGACATTCCTGGCTCTCCGTGCTCACAGGCAGGGCAGGACCAAGTGTGTTCAATATATTCAGCCCTTAGAAGTTTTGCACAGACTTTCCCCTAGAAGTTTATAAAGCCAAATAAAACCAGGGGACTAAATTTCGGGGCACTGCTCTTGGATTGGGGAGACGATGGACAGGCCAGGGGCTTTGTGCCCATTGCCTTTCTTGGTTTTTATTCATCATGTCAACAAGTATTATCTCTCCTCCTTGCTCCACCCCAAGTCCCCAGAACTGTGCTAAAATTCAGAGGAAACACCAAAATCTGCACCCTGCCATTGGGGAGCATATATTCATCCTTAGAAGGCTGGACACACACAAAAGCAATGAAGTAAGAATACAAAGCCCATCAGGCTGTGGCCAGAGAGGAGGAGTCCCCAGAATCAGCATATGGAGACCTTCTGTAGCAAATGCACATAAATCAGCAAACCGCCTCTCTCCCCTTCCCCCTCCCCCACCTGCCACCAGACTATCTGCCTCCCCAGGCCCTGAACATCCTCTCCATTTCCTCTCTCATACAGGAAAGGACCCTACTGACCATTAGATGACCTCATAGGTATCTGTCGAGAAGTGTACGCTCTCTCTCCCAAATACCTTCTTATCCTGGTTTCCTTGATGACCAAGGGTACATATGTGGAAACTGCCTGGAGTAGAAGAGAAATTCTGTCCTTACCAGGATTGAGAAGTGGGCACTCCCAGCCCCTCAGCAGCTTGGGAAAAGCTCACCGGAGCTGGTCTTCCGGACCACCTGTGTGCCACACGCCAGCCGGACTTCCTCAGGGAAGGCCTGCATGGCGGCCTTGCAAACCCAGAGACCTAAAGTAACCACAAAGGATGGTGTGAAATGAAATCTTTTTAATTACAAAGCAGTCTCTGGTGGGTAGTCATGTCTTAGGCCAGTATCTTCCCTGACAAAGATCAATTTTGATTTTAACTGAGCCTATTGTCTTTTTGCATCTAGATAACATACCTTTGGGAAGTCAGGGTAACTTGTAGCTTACCTTTCTCCAGACCCCTCAGGGCACAACCAATGTGCCAGGGGGGAGACCTCAAATCCCCTCATTGTTATTGTTATCTTGTTCATTGTTGCCTGGTAACTGTCCTGTACCCACCTATGTAAAAGAAGCATGTGTCTACCATTTCACTTTTTATCCAGTCCCAGAGGTTTCCCCACTTTGCTTTCTCCCTCCTCCCTAATCTATCACCGATGGATTTCATGTGACCCACTTACAGTCTCCACCTTCCATGGTCATTTATAAAAATAGGTGAAAAATCACCATTCTCTGGAGCATCGTCTCAATGCATTGAGATTCTGCTTCTTGGCATTATTGACAGTTTGGCTCAAATAAACTCACAAAAATTCTTTATAGGTTTGAACGTTTCTTACGTTAACACCTGCTTACCTTATCAGAATTGTAATCACAGGAGGAACTAGCAAGCATGGAACTGGACAGTGAGGCCTCTTGTGTAAGCCTGTGTTCTTTTGTCTCAGCTCAGGCACACCTCCCATTCTTCTCTCCTCTCTGGAACCAGTTCATACACTGGGCAGGCACCTCTTGTTTGCTCCAACCCAATCAATTCACCAGTTGAAGCTGGCTCTCGGCAAATGTTCTCACCCCAGTGTTTACCACTCACCAAGCTAACACTTCCTGCAATTGTTCTTCTCCAGTCGAGGAATCAGGCCTTCACTTGGGGAGTTTCCCCTCCATTTAGCCTGGCAAGGAGCGGGTGGGCATGCACAAAACACCCACCCGTAAATATTTCATAATCAACTACTGTCAGCCTGGTGCTGTGCTCAGCACTGGGAAATCAAAGGTGAATATGATGCTTATGCCCTGGTGTTGCAGGAAGAAGGCAGGCAAGTGAGCAAGCCATCGGGCCACAGTGTGATAAGACTGGGGTTATGAGAAAGTCTGTAGTTACCAAGGGTGGGCTCCTAACCCAGCCTTGGTGAGGAGCAGGGTTGGGAAAGGAAGTCAAGGATCAGTCCAGGGGAGCTGTATTCTAAGGATTGATAGGTAGCCGATCCAAAGACAGGGCAGCCTGTGGGGACAGAGAGGAGGTTCAAGAGCCAGTGTAACTGCTGGGATGTGACCAAGCGCACAGTTCGAGCTGACTAATGGGTCCTTGCATCTCAGAATATTTGACTTATAGCTGCAAAGCACTGAAGGTTTGATCGCCAGCTTTTCAATCCCTTCGATGATGGTGATTATACCAGTTAGTATTCACATTGAGCCTAGGTTTAACAAAAGCCCCTTGCCGTGAGCTGTGGAAAGAAAGCTTAACATGTATGGAGGTCAGGAAAAGCAAAACCAGGTCTCTACCCCCTGCCCTCCAGCTCTGGTAGAAAACCCAAGGCCAGGAGCCACTAGTGTCAGTCACAAGGGATGTGCTGGCGCAGCTCAGGGGCTCAGCATTCTCTCTCCTCTCTGTTTCTCTCCTCTCAGGTCTGGTGAGCTTGCAAACTGTCTGTGTTCTGCAGAGCTTTCATGTCAGGTCTCATCGGGACTCCTGCTTACCCAGGCGCGCACACCATAGCTTTCCCGCAGATTCCTCCTCCCGCCCCTCCCCTTCCCCAGCTCCCTCTGCTCCACCCCATGTGTCCCCAGGCCCTGAGAACTGTGACAGCTCTCTGGGGACAGAAACTCAGAAAGGGGAGCCCATCTCTCATGGGAGGACTTAAATGTGGGACAAAACGTGGAATGTGATTTGCATCTTTTCTGTAGAGTCCAGAGGAAGCCGCATGGTTAATTCTCTTAGGCAAATCCTTAGAATTCTCAAGACCCCTCTTGTTTCCATAGTAAAAGTAACAGTGGTCAGATGATTGACATGGGTTATCTCATTGAATCCATCAATGACCTTATGAGGTGTTTACAATTATTATCCTTTTCTGCACCTCAATTTCCTCATCTGTAAATTGGGGAGAATAATGGCACTTACCTCATAGTCTTGTCAGGATTTAACAGATAAATAGTTAAGTACACGAGAGCTGCACCCAGCATATAATATAGTAAGTGCTCAGAAAATGTTAGCCGTTATTAATGTGAGGACTCTGGGCCATAGAGATTAAGTAACATGGCCAGGATCACACAGCTGATCAAATGAGGCCAAGATTCAGACCCAGGCGGTCTGACCCCAGAGCCTGACCTCCTGAAGGCAGCAGCTCTGCTCCATGGAAGAATTAAGGAGCAAGAAGGAACCAAGAGGGACTTTGGGTTGCTAGAGAGAAGCGGGAGAATTCCTTTGGTTTGGGTAAACCAATGGTTCTCAAAACATGCCAATTCTCTGGCCGCATCCTGCTCTCCTGAATCTGATACTCTGGGGAGAGACTCGATGTCCTGTGTTCGGGAGCCCCCCAGGTGGTCCGAGGCACACTGTGGACTCTCGACTCAGCTCTCTCATCCCTGCCATCTTCCTTACTCCTCGTTGTCCCCACCACATTATGTAAGAACAGAGATCCCTCATCCAACTTGAGGTTAGAGGTTTAGAAAGGGCTCAGCAGAGGGCTGGCGCAGAGCGGCTCCTGGGAGCCCCGCCTCCTTCCCTCTTTAGTCCGGGAGCAGGGGCCAGTGGGCCTCTCTGGGATCTCACCTTCTCCAGCACTCCCTCCAGTAGTTTAGGAAACAATCCTCTGAAGAAGCAGATGAATAAAAATGTGAATTAATTTGGCCTCATGGCCACATCGCGTGGCGGCTTCAGTTTTCTGAACTAGTAGGTCTCAGACGGAGAAAATGGATTTGGGACCTGGGTTTTGGTGGTAATTATTGATTTCCCCCCAAATTTGCTAAAAGTGGAGTTCAAGGGCCAGAAAAGCTAGAAAGAGACTAAATGAATTCTGTCCTTGGAGAGTGTACCTGTGGGGTATGGGGGAGGTAGGGAAGGGGTATGTATAACTGAGGCCACTGTCGCTTTAAAAGCTGGGCCAGGTAGGAAAGCTGCAATGTCAGTGTGGGTCCTGGGGTTTCCTAAAGGCAGTTACAAAAGGATCGGGAAGAGGTGGCCCGCGGCTGGGGATGGGGAACTGGCTGCACTCTTTGGCAACTTCATATTTTTTAACGCTCTCTCCCTGACTGGGTGTGGAGCAGCTGACAGAGGGCTGAAGGGATCCTTCTTAGTACTTAATACTAAGCACCTACCCTGAGTCAGGCCTGGGTTTTTGGGTTTTTTTGTTTGTTTTTGTTTTGCATGTGTTCACTCTTTTAATTGTCCTAGGTCTTGGAGTAGGTATCATTTTTTCATCTTTGTATTATGGATGGATTTAAGGATCTTGAAGCACGGGGAAATTAAATCATTTGCCTAAGGACAAACAGCTCCCCAAGTGAAGGAGCTGGGGTTAGGATCCGGGCCTTGTGGGACCAGAGCAGGCCCCGCCTGCCATTCTGTCTCTTTGCTGAGTCTGTGTCAGCAGCACAGGAGAGAAGGAGAGGGACAGTGGGGAGGGGAGCGTGGGGAGAGACACTGCCCACTGCCCATGCTGCCTCGGCCACATCACCCTCTGGCCTGGAGTTTGATACCCACGGCCTGTTCGTCAGAGTCAGGTGGCAATGACACATGCGGTCCTTTGCCAGGAGCATCCTGAGACAGGTATCAGAGTCCAACCCGCCAGCTGTGTTGCACTGACTGACGGAAGCAATAGCTCAGGAGGCACCAGCAGGGCTGCCCTGGCCCCAGGAGTTTGGCTCAGGCCTTGCTGCTTCTGGGCTCAGTAGGGAACTGGCTGGGATCAGGACCTCGTGGCCTGCGGGCGGGGCCTGTCCCTCCATGAGAGATTTTAGCTAAGCAGGCTGGGTGGATGGGGGTAACCGGCCTCTCCCCCACCTGCCCACCCTTCCCTAGCAGGCTTTCCTCCTGGACATTTTCAGAGGGAAGGGAGGACTGCCTTCTGTATTTCTCTGGGGGAAGGAAGTTAAAAGCACACAGGCCTCCCTGGGGAGGTTGCGGGCACTGCCAAGCTGCATAGGAAATTGCCAGCTCACCCCACCTGCCACATGACCTGTCCTGACAAGTGGCCGAGCAGCAGTGTCACTGAGGAAAAGGAAATTGCCTCTTTTTAAGGACTTCAGGGTGTTTAATAGGTGGGGTCAGATCTCCTCCTTCTAAAGATGCGGTGATATAGAGAGCAAGCCAGGACTCTCATACCCATTCTACAGAAGAGGAAAGTTGGGTCAGCCCTTCACAGAGGGGCTGACTTGTTATGCGACTCTGTCCATGCTTGAGGTGGGCGCGGGGCCCATGATGACCGCCGATGCTTTCTAAAATGGTAATACCTACCACGGGTCAACTCCAGCGCTGGGCAGTGAATGCACAGGCTTGTAGCTCTTGGCCTCTGAACAGTGCGTGTCTTGTTTCCTTGTTAGAAGCCAATCTAAACTTAAATATATGCTAAAAAAAAAAATCATGTTTTCCCCTATTGGACAGTCAAAAAAACCCTGGCAAGGATATAAGGAGCCATTGTTACCTGGACCCGGACCTGAGGAAGGCTTCTTTGAGCTGAGACCTTTATTTGCTCCTGCCCTCAGACATCTGTGCTTCTGGTTCTCAGCCCTTTGAACTTGGACTTGAACTTACATCATTGGCTCCCTGGTTTACAGGCATTTGGGTTTGGACTAGAACTCCACCCCTGGCTTCCTCAGCCTCCAACTTGCAGACAACAGGCCGTTCAACTTCTCATGCCCCAGCATCGCATGAGCTGGTCCCTCATCACCTCTCTTTCCATACAGGTTGTGTTTCTCTGGAGAAGCCTGGCTAAGACAGTGCTGAATAAGAAAGGAAGGGCACCTCAGGGAGGAGAGGAAACGTGAGTTAGACCTTGAGAAAAGGACTGGATTTAGGAAAATGGAGAAGAGGAAGAGCATGCAAGGGGCAGAGGTGAGCAGGGAATCAAAGCTCAGGAAGCTCGTGGTCTGTGAGGAAGATAGAGCAGACAGGTTACCCTGGCTTCATGCCCATCAGTGTGGAAATAAGGGTGGGAGAAGTTGGCCAAAAATTGATGT
Organism: Myotis myotis; assembly: GCF_014108235.1. Lineage (NCBI taxonomy): Eukaryota > Metazoa > Chordata > Mammalia > Chiroptera > Vespertilionidae > Myotis > Myotis myotis. Next base: position 25,432,307 of record NW_023416322.1, on the reverse strand, counting down.
CAAAATGGCCAACCTCTCCAAGCATGATTTTCTGCAATGATAAGGTGAGAAGATAAGAATGATGACAAAATCATACCCAGCACTTACACCAGGCATCTTTCAAATTCTCAAAGCATGTTGATATGCTGCATTATTCATCGTCCTGTTGCTTCTGTGAGGCAGGTTCACGGAAGCTGTGAATCATCTCCCTTACACAAGTAGGGAAATCAAGACAGAGGCAGCGAGAGTGTCTTCATCCCACATCCCGATAGTGAGCCAGCTGGAGCTCTTGATCTGAAGTGCCGTCACTACACTGCAGCTTCCTCTTCGAAGGCCCATCCCAATTCCCGTTCCGTCTAAGTCTGTAGATGTCTATCTCTTCCAGGCAACTAACTGGACTTAAAGCCACTTTTCCACTTTGTCCCTCGGAAGTGGACTCGTTATATCTTCTCTTTCAGTGACACACAGATATTTTTTTTATTTTTATTGTTTTATTGCTTAAAGTATTACAAAGGGTATTATATATGTGTCCTCCCCCCCCCCCCGCCCTTGACAATCCCCTGGCCTCCCCTACTCCCCAGTGTCTTATGTCCATTGGTTATGCTTATATGTATGCATACAAGTCCTTCGGTTGATCTCTTACCCCCCTACCTCCTGCCCCCCAACCCTCCCTGGCCTTCCCGCTGCAGTTTGACAATCAGTTTGAGGCAGCTCTGCCTCTGTATCTATTATTGTTCATAAGTTTATAATGGTCTCTATTATCCATGAATGAGTGAGATCATGTGGTATTTTTCCTTCATTGACTGGCTTATTTCACTTAGCATAATGCTCTCCAGTTCCATCCATGCCGTTGTAAATGGTAAGAGTTCCTTCTTTTTTACAGCAGCGTAGTATTCCATCGTGTAGATGTACCACAGTTTTCTAATCCATTCATCTACTGATGGGCACTTAGGCTGTTTCCAGATCTTAGCTATGGTGAATTGTGCTGCTATGAACATATGGGTGCACATATCCTTTCTGATTGGTGTTTCTGTTTTCTTGGGATATATTCCTAGAAGTGGGATCACAGGGTCAAATGGGAGTTCCATTTTTAGTTTTTTGAGGAAACTCCATACTGTCTTCCATAGTGGCTGCACCAGTCTGCATTCCCACCAGCAGTGCACAAGTGTTCCTTTTTCTCAACATCCTCTCCAGCACTTGTCGTTTGTTGATTTGTTGATGATAGCCAGTCTGACAGGTGTGAGATGGTACCTCATTGTTGTTTTGATTTGCATCTCTGGGATGATTAGAGACTTTGAACATGTTTTCATATGTCTCTCGGCTTTCTGAATGTCCTCTTTTGGAAGGTGTCTATTTAGATCCTTTGCCCATTTTTTGATTGGATTGTTTATCTTCCTTTTGTTAAACTTTTTATTTTGATGTAGTCCCATTTGTTTATTTTCTCTTTAGTTTCCAATGCCCTAGGAGCTGTATCGGTGAAGAAATTGCTTCAGCATATGTCTGAGATTTTGTTGCCTTTGGATTCTTCTAGAATTTTTATGGTTTCCCGTCTTACATTTAAGTCCTTTATCCATTTTGAGTTTATTTTTGTGTATGGTGTAAGTTGATGGTCTAGTTTCATTTTTTTGCATGCATCTGTCCAATTTTCCCAACACCATTTATTGAAGAGACTATCTTGACTCCATTGTATGTTCTTGTCTCCTTTGTCAAATATTAATTGAGCATATTGGTTCGGGTCGATTTCTGGGCTCTCTATTCTATTCCATTGATCTATATGTCTGTTCTTGTGCCAGTACCAGGCAGTTTTGAGAACAGTGGCTTTGTAATACAGCTTGATATCTGGTATTGAGATCCCACCTACTTTGTTCTTTCTCAAGATCGCTGCAGCTATTCGGGGTCTTTTTTTATTCCAGATGAATTTTTGGAGAGTTCGTTCTAGATCCACACAGATACTTCTTACTCTGCCTGAAATGAAATCTGTGTTTTTAAAGGTAACGGAGCCAGATAACATGTGGGTCTTAAAGTGAATTTCCAAGCTAACATAGGTTCATTCATTCATTCTGTTAGTCTTGTGGAGTCTTCTGCCTTTGAATTCCGTCAATTTCTCTCTCTTTGTGCTGTTCCTCCCGCCCCACCCCCAATAAGACATGATACATGATCCCAGACACTGATTTCCAAATCTAGTGAAGGCAACCGAGTGGTCCACAGACCTTCTCAACCTCCACTTCCTGCCTTTTGTCCTTCATGGCCCAGGAGCAGAGAGCATTTCCTGAAAAGTGCTCCTTAGAGGCCCCTTTGCCTACCTGAAGGCAGGTGTGAGAGTCAGTCAGGGATTCTCTTGACTTGCCCAGAGCTCAGTTGAGTAGCAGCCCACGCCTTGACCTCTTTAAAGCCACCTGAGCTTGCCAAGATTTTCCTGGTCATATTGTACCTCTTCCTGCTTAGCAAGGCCATTCACTATTCCTCCCATTGATTGAATACAATCCTCTATTGTGTCAGGATTGTTGCGATTAAGTCAACAAGGCAAGCAATGTTGCAATCGGCCATGACTTGTAGTTTATTTCCAGCTGACCCTAAACTAAATTGGCCATGCTTAATGCCCAAAAGCAGCGTCAGGGATCAGAAAGAGCATGGACTCTGGAGCTTTGGCTTGGAACTACGGATCTGGCCCGTAAATCACTGCTTTGGGTCTCAGCACACTGCCTGAATCTTTCTCTACAGTGCCTCGCACAGTCCTAGACACCAAGTCTGTACTCAGTTAGTACCTGTTGACTGGCCTTGACTGAACCTTCCTATAGGACACGGTAGCAAATCTGAAGCTCCTCCTTCTCCTAAGCTGTAGCTAGGTCAGAGCCATCAGTGAGAACAAGAGACACTGGCCACAGGCATGGCTTCTCCAGCAGTTGATCACTACTTGGTACTTCCTTTCCTCTCCGGACATAAGGACTTCCTCCCACCTGATGGGGCGGTCTCCTCTGGATTTGAAGGAAGTGGCAGGCTGGTCCAGTATTGGAGTGGGTCCCCCCTCTCAGGGAAACTCCTGAAAACGACATCAGAACCCTGCTCCTCCCTTGTGACACCTGCCATGACTGGCATAGGACAAAATGGAAAATTGAAAGAAACATCCAAATCTCTAAAGCCCAAGGCCAAGGGAGAAGGTTCCTCAGGGACAAGGAACCATCCGGTATTGATACAAGAACAGTGGTGTAGGTGTGGCAGTGCGTGACCCTGTGGCAACTGCAGGGTGATGGCTTGGCCCCTCCCTTCCTCACTAGCTCTCTGACCACCTCCCCACATGTATTTCAAGATGCAGACAGACTGAACTACTTGCAATTTCCTGAAAGTGCCTCTTTTTATTGCCCCTGGGCTTTCACATATGCTATTATTCCATCTTCATAGAATGAACTTCCCATGCCTGACTTCCTACTCTCTCTCTCTCTCTCTGGGCTCAGCTTGGTATCAATTCCCCTCCTCTTGTAAGTCTTCTTCCTCATCACCATCCCAGGTGATGCTCTGATAGTACTAGCACGTTCCCCGAGCCTCAGGCGTCACATGCAATATTGTAGTTGCTCATCTACCTGGCTGTTCCCAGGACGATGATGACCATGATATGGTAGATGCCATCTATTGAGTGCTTTCTATGTGCTAGGTACTGTAGTTCATCTTATTAATGACCACATTGACCTTGTGAAGTAGGGCTATTATTCCCATTTTGTAGATGTGGGAAATGAAGCTTAGAAAGGCTTTGTCCACATTTATACGGTTAGTAAGATGCAGTGTCAGGATTAGAACACGGGTCTGATTTTCACCAGCACGTCATGCAGCCTCCCGCGGGGCTGTGCGCAACTTGAGGGCAGGGGCCACAGCTTTCATCTCTGTGTCCTCAGTGTCTAGCACAGTGCCTGGAATGAAGCAGCAGGAGCTCAAGTAATATGTTTGATGACTTAATGAGTGAATGGCAACGATTTGCCTTTGCGGTCAGCCTTAACTCAGTCCTGTTAATCCCCGTGCGCATTCCCTGGCCCAGGCTACCCATTTGAGAGGATCAGTTAAGTCCAAAGTAAAAAGATACTTCAAGGACAGCAGCAAGAGAATATCTTGTATCTTGGCTATGAATATATTAGACATGATTGGACTGGGTTGAGTAACTGGGATAGAGAGCTCTATAAAACAGGCCCGGCATCCAACGATGAAATGGATATAAATTGTATTTACTCCCAGGATGTCCCACAAAGGCCTTAACAGAGTTTAACATTCCTCTGAGCCAGGGCCTGGGGGGAAATAGCTGTCCTTGTTTGCATAAGAAAGTGGTCCCTGGCAGGAGCTAAATTTCTGAGCCAGGCAGACTGCTTGGAAAACAGACCTGGGCCCAGAACAAGTTTGAAGCAATTTCTCTATTGGAGTAGGAGAAAGAACAGGTCACTTTGGTGGAAATAATAGGCCTGGGGAGAAGTGGCTTTGGAAGGCTTCGTCCACATTTATATAGTTAATAAAGAGGCAGGATTAGAACACTCAAAGTCAGCCCTGCCTCCTCCTGTCATCCTGGTCATCCCATCCCTGGCCACCCAGTGATTGGTGGCAGAGTCTGGACTGCCAGCTCCTCAGAGTTCTCCTTGCTTCTCAAATCCTGTTTCTTCCCTACAGAAGGCAGGCCTCGAGAAAGTGGCATCTCCTGTAAGCTTCCCTGTCGAGCAGTCAAATAAGAGGTTGTTTCTTCTTGCTCATTGGGGGAAATCCTCCTGTAAAATAAGAAATATATCTCTGTTGATTTTTCATAGAATTTGAAATTTCCATCCTGGATGGATCTGAAACCTCCTTTTTAGCATGAACCTCCATCAAAATTAAGCACAAGTAGGTCCTAACACAATTCACAAAATGCAATTTTCCCTGCTTGAGCAAAAGAGGTGATATGCCTACTAAAACTGCCCAATTCTTCTCAAGCAGAAAATACAAAGCGATCTCAGAGCATGCCCGTTGCCATAGTGCTTCTCTTCTCTCCCTCATCTTCTCTACAGGTAGGCCACTCCCCTGGGTGCTCTGTGGCTTTAGATAAATTACAGTTTTCTAGTCAGAGTTGGGCCTAAGTGTATTTGTGACCATGGTCTTTGTTAGAGATTAAACCTTTCTTGGCGTTCTAATCTATTGCCCCTGGGTTTACTATTGTGTCTCTCAGATTTTTCTAATTGAATTATAATGATTTTACATTTGGGCTCCAGGATTACAGGCATTCATAAAACCCCAAGCTTGGAAATTGCTTAGGGAGATAACCAGTGAGTCTGAGAGTGGACCTCTATAGAAGATGATTAAAATCATTCATTCATTCAACATTTATTGAATACGTAGTACTAGTATATGCCAAGCAGAGTCCTAGGGGGCTCTAAGGATATAGATAAATAGGACACTTCTGTACCCTGGAGGGTGTTATAGTCTACTGGAAACTTTAGTGGAATTTCTACTTTAAAAGTCATTTGTGGTTACCAGGGGCTGTAGGATCGGGGAATTGAGGATGTGTCATTTAAGGGTATAGACTTAAAACCAGTAGATAAATAAATCCTGGAGATGTAACACACAGCACAGTGATTATAGACAACAATACTGTATGATGAACTTCAAAGTTGCTAAGAGACTACATCTTAACTGTTCCCACTACTAAGAAGAAATATGGCATGACAGAGGTGATATCTAGCTAAGACCATAGTCATGTTGTAATATAAAGTGTATCAAGTCAACACATTGTGCATCATAAATTTACACAATGTAATATGTCGATTATATTTCAATTTCAAAAAGTTATTTGGTTTTATTTCAAATCAGAATACATGTAACCACTGAGGTTACCTATTTGGAGGATCAAATTGCTGCTGTGGGTTTAGATACGAAGGCACTTATTTTAACAAAACAAGTTCACTTAAAACTCCTATTAACAGGGAAGATATAAAGATGTATGTGAGCAGATGGGAAAGAAGCAGTGGAGATGGAGGTTAAAGACACAAAAAGATGAATTCTAACGAATGGAAACTTGCAAGTGATGGGATAACATTTCCTAAGGAACAGAAAGGCTCCGAATGCAAACACAGCTGGACAAGCGAACTTGAGACATAAGAGAAGGAAGAAAAGGGCTGCTGGGTTTGATGAGTGGGAAATCATTTTGTGTGAAATAGCTTTAAAACATAGATTTCACAGAGGAAGTCAGGCGTTAACAATCCCTGTCAAGTAGAGTCAACAGCAGCATTACTTGTCATTTCTAATTATTGTCTAGAAACTGGTTCTAAAGACCGAAAGCTATTTACCTATCAGTTCTTTATCATGCAAAATAATTACGTTGCTCTTTTCACCTGTGAGGAAATACATTCTTCAGGTAGGCAGGGCATGCCAACTGGAATTCTTTTGATTTCAGGAATCAGAAGTCCAACTCGAACTAGCTTAAATAACAGAGGATCGCCTTGTCTCCTTTAACCAGACTCCAGAAAGGACATCCTGTCCTGGGAAAACTGGAGCCAGGGCTTGAATATCAGTAGGACCTTTATCCTTTATCTCTGCTTCTCTCTGCTGCTGACTTCATTTGCTCCTAATCAAGGGTCCCAGCAGTCCCTGGGTCCCAGCTCCATCCCTTAGACATCACACAGATTAAAAACAAACAAACAAACAAACAAACAAAGACACATCCCCTAAACTCCAGTTTGAAAAATCCCAAGGAAAGACTCAGAATGGGCTAACCTGGGTCACGTGCTCCCACAAGAGGCCAATCACTGGCCAGGAGGGTGAGGACAGCACCCATCCAGACAGACCCCTTGGGGCCAGGTGCAAGGTGGGGGGAGTTCAGTTACCCTAGAACAAGGAAATACTATTTCCAGAAGATAGAAGGGGTGGTGGTCATAAACAAATAATAAAAATCTCGAGTTTTATTCATTGTAAGCAAAAAGCAGTATGTGAGCACATGTTTCTGGGTCTGTCCCCGGGAGCCAGCTCTCTCCTTCTCCCCATATAAAGTAGTAGGAAAATACTCATAACAGATTTACCTGGGGCCAGCAAGACTCTGCTTGCTTCAGGCCTGTCTTCACCTGGGTTATTCATGGTGATCTCAGCGAGAGCCCCACCTACAGAGTCATAATGAGTGGGTTAAGACATGGGGAACTTCAGCCCCACCTGGTCTGCTGACACAGACTCTGAGCTATCATTTCATCTTTCGTGGTTCGCTAACATGAGGACTTGCATCCTCCCAGCCCTGAGAATCTATTCTAGACATTTAGACACTCTAGAACAGGGGTCCTCAAACTATGGCCCGCGGGCCACATGCAAATACAAATATTGTATTTGTTCCCGTTTTGTTTTTTTACTTCAAAATAAGATATGTGCAGTGTGCATAGGAATTTGTTCATAGTTTTTTTTTTAACTATAGTCCGGCCCTCCAACGGTCTGAGGGACAGTGAACTGGCCCCCTGTTTAAAAAGTTTGAGGACCCCTGCTCTAGAATATAGACATCCTATGTCCAATTTGTGTGTCTCAACTTTTTCTCCTCCCTAATTTGCAGAAGTATATTGAACGCTTCGAAATAAAGCAGAACATAAGGAATATCATTATAGGCAGAGCTCTTAGAAATCTATATACATGACAGGAAGGCAACATGGACGGAAGAATACTATTTAGGTCTAGTTTATTCTGTGCAGATGGTAGCCGGGGGTGCTGAAAAGAGTCATTAAGATAAACTCAGCAATTGATTGTTTCATTGTTGAGAAAATACAAGGCACTTTAAGTGCTAAGTGCCAGATCAGTGAATACAATACACAAAATATGTTCCTCAACTGGCAGAACTGCTTTGAAGACTAAAAATAGTCCTAATGGATGTTTTTCAAGTATTTTGTGTTCTCTTCCACCCACTGATTCAGATTAAGATTAGACTAATAGTTCAGCAGTGACGACTCTGTGCTGGACACTTTGCTAAAAGCTCCCATTACCTTATTTGATTATCTTTTCAATCCCAGAGGAGCCTCCTCGTTCTCATTTTACAGACTTAGGGAAATTAAGAGCCTTACCTAAGGCCTCAGAAGTGTTGAGTGAGGGGCTGGGGTTTTTTTCTGTACTCTTTCTGTTGACTCTTGTCTCCATTTTACCCAAGTCAATGAGTTGTATCAACCTTTAGATATAAAATAGCAAGAAGGGTGGGAGTGAGGAGAAAAAGATTCTTTTTGTTGTTGTTGTTGTTGCTGCTAATTTTAATTTTATGAACAAAAAGTCAAGCAGTTTGCATAGAAACAATGGAGAATAGAGCAACCCATAATTTGTGTCACCATTAAGCACAACAGAAAAAATCTGGTTTCCCGTGTGTGTGTGTGTGTGTGTGTGTGTGTGTGTGTGTGTGTGTGTGTGATTTTTGTAAACACATGCACCGTGTGGCCGAAGCCTGTGGAAGGTGAAACACAACAGGATCGAATTGCAGGGTGTCTAGGTGTGGGCTCTCTCCTGCTCATGGAGGTTTATTTATTCATTGACAGCCCTATGTTGCATGTGTTCAAAGACAGCTGTGTCTGGGAAGCTGCAACATCACACTGGTGATATCAGAGGGTCACGTAGCCATGTGGGACCCAAAGATAAGTTCTCCTTTGGCGTATTTACTGTCCCAAGCAACACACTATTGGCCCAGTGTGTTTCCCCATGTCCTTTCGGCCAATACGAAGGTTCTCTTAGGGAAACACAGGATGGATACACGCTGGTGTTTAATCTTGCGTTTTATTTGGCCAGACTGTAACCCTCAGCAGCACGGTGGCCCTGTGTGTGTTTGTCCTTTCATGTGCTCCCTGGGGGTGTTAGACGTTCAAACAAACCCACTGAGAACAAAGTTAGTATGCTTCGGAAGAGCCCTTTCTCCCTGGCTCTGGCTTACCCCAGACATTTCAGGAACAAAAGCGAGAACCCAGGCGCCACTTCCTGGTTGTGCATTTTCAGTTTCTTACACAACCACAGCAGGAAAGCATGGGATGAGGCCTTGTTTCCCCAGTCATCATGGTTATCAGCCTGCTGCTCCTATCACTATTCAGCTTCTAGCATTTACACTTTTTCATAAATTCCTCTTTTATTAAAAAAAAAAAAAAAAAAGTCAAACCCCAAACTTCACATTGATTGCTGCCAGTAAGAGCAATGAAAAAGGATAAAGATATAGGATCTCTTCCACTGTTCATTTGGCTTCCTTGGACTGCAGGTCAATCCTTCAAAGATTTTCTTGAAACTCGGAAGAAGACAGAGAAATGACTTCATGAGGTCACCATGGTGACCACAAAGCTGCAGGACTTGCCAAGTTCATTTCTTATTCACTCCTCCTCCAGCTCCCCATCTCTCCTCTTTTCTCTCCATGTATCCCTTGTTCATATTGTGCCTCCCCCCCTCTCTCAGTATATTCTTTTATCTCGACAGGTTTCTAATGTTGTGAGAATGTTCAAATTAAAGATAGATTATGTGAATGTTCTGATGACGTCAGAGGAAAGTTCTTTGGATTTCCTAGTTCTCTGATGACTAATTTTTTTCTCTGGGAGAAAACTCTGCATCCAGCAAACAGCTGAGCTCTTCCCCGGGTCAGTAACTACCGCTGGGCCTTCCTTCAACAGGTAAGAGAGGAATTGGCTGCCTTTTTCAAGATTAAGGCCGAGAATCTGTACTGGTTTCTCACTGGAAAGAAAGACAAATAACTCTGCTCAGAGATGCTGTCCCTGGACCCAGGTGGAAGCAGTACGTACTCCCGGGGGACTTTAGACATTCAAGACATTCTGTCATCTGCCCAAACTACCTTTCACCTGTGTCTGCTACAACCCCCTGACATGCCTCCTCTCAAGGTAAACTGACCATCTTTCTTTCCCCTTGAGTATAGGAGGCGAACAAAGAAACATCTTTACAAGTATACAAAGAAACATCTTTCTTTCCCCTTGAGTATAGGAGGCGAACCTCCATTCCTTAGCTTTCTGCCCTTCTCAATGCCTGGGAAGTGCCATCCGCACCTGAAAGACGACATGGACATGCTCAGTGGCTCCATCTCCCTTGGCCAGGGAATATTCATCCAGCGGCTTTAAGGCCCAGTCCTAATCCTTCTCTCCCACTACTTCCCTGGAGTAGCCAGCTTGATCCATCCCCGCCTTTTTCCTCTGAACACCTACAGCACTTCCCCTGCATCAGGCAAGAGTTCATCTCCACTATGAAAGCATATTGGTGTTGAAACTGGACATGTCGCTCTTGAGAAAACTTAGCAGGCTTGGAAAAAGTGGTGTGTGTGTGTGTGTGTGTGTGTGTGTGTGTGTGGTGTGTTAGTGAAGGAACTGAGGGCAGACAGCATGGCGGAGTGGGTGGGGAGCTGATGAATACACAGAGAGGGAGTAAGTAGAAGTGATGAAAAGGAAATATCACCTTCTGCTCCTGATCACTTATTGTGCAAAACCCATGTTCACTAGTCCTCCCTCATAGCTGTAATGATAAAAGTCTTTTCAATTCAGAGAGACCACTACACATGCCCACATTCTACACCCAGGATGCCAAAATGTTTACTAAATTGCATTTAACTTCCCACATGCTGTTGCTTTGAGCTCCTTCTGTATCCTCATGACCAAAACTCAAGACTGGAGAGTTTACATTCTTCTCCCTTCCCTTCTTCACCCTTTTACTGCAAGTGCTAACTTGCTATTAGGCCTCTGACAACAAACCCCCATGTACCTTTGTTTCTAAACATGCATATATGTACTCTCACACTGTCCTAGGATGTTACTCTGTAATGGAATGTATACATTAGAAAGCAATTTTGAATAGCCAATTTTGCTTCTATAATAAAGACATTTTGAAAAATAATGAAAAAATTTTGGACCCTGTAATACCTTTTCCAAATAAAATCCTAAAGGTATTAATATATATTTTCATCTATAATAATAAAAGCGTAATATGCAAAGTGACCAAACTGCTGAACAGCAGAACGACTGGACGATCTTCTGGTCGGATGATGCCGAGGCTGTGAGGGCAGCCAAGGCAGCAGGGGCTGTGAAGGCCTACTCTTGCACGAATTTCGTGCATTGGGCCTCTAGTATATATATATATATGTTCAGAGCCATACACATGTCAAACTTATGATAATAACTCATGTGGTTTTGACCTGAAAGTTTTATGAAATAAACATTTAAAGTATTGGGAACAAAACTTTCCTTCCCTTCTTTTCCTTTCTTTCAATAAATATTTAGTATCTATTGTATTGGTGCTGTAGAAAATGGATTAAAATACTGGCCTCTCTCACATCATGTGTCTCTCCCCCTCCCTTACATTCTCTCTAAAAAATAATCAATGGAAAAATATCCTTGGGTAAGGATTAACAAAACAAAACAAAAAAAACAACAAAAAAGAAGCGCTTGGGAAGAAAAGCGGTAAAGCATTTCGGAGTATAGGCAGTGCCTCTAAACTAGCTTCTGGGAGATTTTTTGGGTTCCCTGGCATAAAAATCTGGGGTGACCACATGGCTGTTACTAAAGACTGAGAAGCGGTCATATGGGGTAGCCTTCCCCGCTCGGAAGAACCCTAGGACTTGGAACTCCCCAGCAGGAGCCTAAGTTTCCCTTCCGGACTTTCCCGGCCCACCCACAGCAGGAATCCAGCGGGACGGGGACCCACAGAGCGCACCCGATCAGAGGAACCTGGAGGGCGGCGAAATTCTCCCGCAGGCGGAGAGGCGAAGGACTTTCCACCCCAACCAATCAGGTGAGAAGAATGTTGGCACACCCCTTCCCGCGTACCAATCAGCACCTGACTCGATGGCCCAGGCCCATTGACGCAGGGAAAAACACCTTTTAAATCTTATTAGTATAGGTTTTTTTCTCTCCACCATCATTCTAGGCCACCCAAAAAACTGTGCCCAAAGAGGAAAACTGAGTGCAATAATTCCAAAGCTGGTCAGTCTTGTAGTGAAAAGCCAAACTATAAACCTCTCCATCCACTCTAATTCCAGGAGGGACGGGGAAAGGAAAAGGGAAAGGAAGGTTCCGGAGGGTAAACTACAACTCCCAAGAGGCCTTGCGCGGACTCAGCGCGTCCTGGACAAAGGGGCGGGCCTTCGTAAGGAAGCAGGCTGAGCGTCACGGGGCTCCTCTCTGACTTCCTGAACCTGAGCCCCCTGACTGGGCGGGACTTGAGGTGGGCGGGCGGTGGCTTCGCTGCTCTCGCGCTTTGTGTCCTCCCCCCTCCGGCTTCTCCGCCAGAGACGTCGGAGGGGGCGTGGCCCGCGCGAGGGCCGGTGGAGTGGCGAGCGCCGCGGGACGTGGGTGACGCGGCTGCTTCCAGCTCAGCGGTGTGTGAGGTGTCGCGGCCCCGCCGGTGATTGGCTGTTGGCGGGCGAGTCCGCTGCGGCCGTTGGTCGCGGGCAGCCCGGAGGGAGAGCCGGGGCGGGCGGGGGATACGGGGTGGCTGTGGCGGCGGCGGCGGCTGGAGGAGGCGGGCGCGACGAGCTGGCAGCAGCGGCAGACCCCGGAGTCCTGTGAAGCGCCCCCGCGGGCCCCTGGGTGAGGGCGGCCGGCACGCGGGCCGCCGAGGAGCCGCTCCCCCGTCGCCGCAGCCCTTCGGACTCGCGCTCCCATCCTCGCGCTCCGGCTCCTCCATCTTGGCCTCGGCAGTGGCGGCTGCAGGGAGGATGTGCCGCCTTCTGGCCGGGGGAAGAAGGAGGAGAAGATGAAGAAGTACCGGCGGGCCTTGGCCCTGGTCTCTTGCCTCTCTCTGTGTTCCCTGGTCTGGTGAGTCGCCTCGACCGCGCGGGATTTTCCCGGGGGGCGGGGGAGGAGGGGCGCAGCCCAGGTCACACCCCCACATCATCTCGAGTTTCAGGGTGCGGGTCTCCGAGGTCCCTGGGAAGCGACGAGCCGATTGCTTAGCGACCCTCCCGCCGACGGAGATGTGCTGGGTGTATTTTGGAATTTACAGACAGTGGGGGAGGAGGGTGCCTGGGGCGAGGGGGCCCCCTGCGTGCCTTTGGGCTCGGTGCCCCTGCCCCTGGGGGGCGGCGTGGGGATGGGTGCTCGTTAGTCGCTGAGTTCACCGCCAGCCTGTGGCTGTCCCAGAGCCGTCGGGGCATCGAGCGTGTCGGCGGGGACACGCTCCCGACGTGCGATTTTTAAAAAACACGCGTGGGGCTCCGAGGGGGATTGGAATGGACACGCTGCGGTTCCGGCCCCTTCTCGCAGCCTTTGGGCTCCAGTGCGCCTGGGGCTGCTGCTCTTGGACACTTTGGGGGGCGCCATGGAAGCACTTTCTCATTAAGGGGGAGGTGGTGGGAAGCCATGGGCGTAGAGGAGAGCGCGCCTTAGGGGCGGGGGCATGTCCCGTAGTCGTGGGGGGACGGGGCCCTGTATTTTTGAGGGCGGGAAGACTGCCTTGTCTCTAAAGTTTGTGGAGTGTGTCAATTCCTGGCGCGTTTGGGTTTTTCTTTTTCCCCTTTGAAGAGCAGAGAGCTTGCCGGTCAAAGGATGGCTGTCATGGTACTTGGGAGTTTCTTGAGAGGTGTGTGACGCTTGCTGACTTTAAAGGTGCTTCTTCATTCAAAGTGGTTTGCTGTTAGTGAAAGTTCAGATACACTAAGGTTCTGGTGTAGCTTATGTCTGCAAAAAGACCAAGAGCACTTTTATTTTTAGGGCTGGCTTCATAAATTCCAGACACTGAAGTTCTTGAGTTCTTCCTCACCTAAGATGGTACATAAATAAGAGGGAAAGAAAACACTTGCCTGGCAGAGGAATTTTGATAGGAAGGTTGGTAGATGGTTTAGAGCAAAAGACGTTTTGCCTCTTGTCTTTCTTTCCATATCCTCTTAATAATAAGACCAATGTCTTCTCCCCCTACCCCACCTTTTAGTATTATGTTGGGTACCAAGAAGTGCGTGTGAGTCCACTTACTCCGTTTTAAATTTAAATTTGTAAACGAGATACCAAAACCTTGCATTCATATCCACCTCCTTCTGGGGACTGCTTAGTTGTTTGTAGATGACATCTTTTCTGTCCTCTTTCTCCTTGATCTTACCCATCTTTAGACCATGCTATTTTTCATTAGCACTTTCAGAAATGGCTCATAGGGACAAACAGGTTACACTTTCCATTCAAATCTAAATGCACCTTTATCTGTGAATTTCTTTAAAAATTTGAAGTATATTGGACACATAACATTGTTTAAACTTAAGTTGTACAGCATGTAGATTTGATATTTATATATTGCAATATGATTGCCATTGTAGTGATAGCATCTCTGTCATGTCACATGATCATCTTTTTTGTGTGTGTTGTTGGAATAAAATAAGTTTGATGATTGTCATACAGAATTGCTGTCTATATTCACTGTACTGTGTTTTAGATCTCCAGGAATTACTTATGTACTAGTTGCAAGTTTGTGCCCTTAAACATGATTTAAAAAATTTTTAATTGGCCGAGACTGGTTTGGCTCAGTGGATAGAGCGTCGGCCTGCGGACTGAAGGGTCCCAGGTTCGGTTCCGGTCGGGGGCATGTACCTGGGTTGCGGGCACATCCCCAGTCGGGGATGTGCAGGAGGCGGCTGATCGATGTTTCTCTCTCATCGATGTTTCTGACTCTCTATCTCTCTCCCTTCCTCTCTGTAAAAAATCAATAAAATATATTTTAAAAAAAAATTTTTTTAATTGGATGGTAGAGATGAAAACAGTTTATAATTTATTATAATGTGGTTCTTAAAATCATTGGTGGATTTAAATTAACCACGCTTCTATTAGTTTGTATAATTTCTGGCTATCTTTTACTTAAGCTAACCTCAATATGATTTCTCAACTTTATTTATTAGCAATAATGAGGATATTATGACCTGCTTGGGGGGGGGGCAGGGGGGCGAATCAGTTAGCCTAGTACTGAAAATAGAAGTCGTAAAGTTCTGTAAAGTTTGTTGATTCCCACTGTGAAAAATGGATGTTGAGGGTTTAAGAGTGAAAAGTTTATGGAACTTGAGCTTAAGAAACATTTGGGTTAGTATGACTTGAGATTTGTTTGGACTGCCAAATTTAGAGACATTTTAATGATTCTTTCCTGAAGCCATTAAAAGACATTAAAATATGATATTTAGACTTTGAATTTTTTTGAAAAGATGGTGATGAGATTGGGGAAGAGGATCGGTGCATGGCGGTGACTGGCAAAGGGTATGCTGTATCTTTTGAAACCCTTCTTCCTTGGGAAATTAAAATACTGAAATTACAGCACTGACCCAGCTAGAGGTCTAACTTTTGCTTTAGTTATTTCCCAACGTCTCCATTTCCCCTTCATCCACATAGGTACCTAAAGCCATTGCAGAATTAGACAAAAGGTTTGTAGAGGAGTTGATAAGCTCCTCTTAGTAGCCAATTTTGTCATCTTTGTCATTCATAAATTATTCCATTATAATTTTTTATTATTACCCATTTCCCACAAGTCTCTCAGTACTTAATAGAATTTCTGTTCATTTTTTTTAAATTTCCAGGCAGTAATGTTGAAAAACCAAACCATAATTTTCACTGTACTTTCCCACCTCTGTGTTTCATGTAGGTGTCTTTCCCGAAATGCCTTTTTTTTTTTTTTTTTTTGGAGGGGGGCTGTGGAGAGGGCCTTACTTTACCACACTGCCCTAATTGAATGCTGACACTATGTTTTTGTACTAGGGGTTAGATTTGTACTTATTAGTATGTTTAAGAAGCAATTCCTCATTCCCAGTTCAGTTCTTTCTTTTACCGTGAAGTCACTGATTACGAGACTCTCCCTTTTTTAAGCTCTTATCAAAGGCTGTTTCAGCACATAGCCAGAGGAAGAGCTCAATAGATCACTGCGCTGAGGTCAGGGCAGTAGGTTCTCTGCCCTAGATGTGCCCAGTGTTATATGAGAAACAGAAACATAAACAGTTCATTTCAGTTTCCAGTTGTAGTAAGTGCTCAGCTAGAGAGATGCCAAAGGGCTGTGGGAATTTAGAGGAGGGCCACAAACCCAGCTCTTGGAAATAGGGAGAGTCTCCTAGTTTCTAACTAACTAGTTCCTGCCCCAGAAAAAGAATGATAAGAATTTCGTTAGGTTTTGGATGGTGGGGAGTGAGAGCAGAGGCAGGACATTGTTGGGAGAGGGAACAGCATGAGCCAGAGCTTGGAAACATGGTATGCGTTCTAGGAACACACAAGCAATTCTGTATCCCTGAAGCATAAAGTGGGAGGCAGGGAGTGGCAGGAATTATGGAAGATGAAGACTTGGGTAGTAGAAGAATTTTAGAGATTTTTAAAAGCATGCAGGGAAGCTTGAATTTTGTCATGTAGAGTCTATAAAAGGTCTTCAGCAGGGGAATGGTATCCTGAGGCATTTTAGTATTAGGTTTTTGGAGTGGTATGAAGGGTTGAATTGCAGAGGTAACAAGGTAGGAATTGGGGAGCTCTGTTAGGGGTTGCTCTGGGTAAGAGATGAGGGCGTGAACTAAAGCAGTCATAACGGAGGAAGAAATGGATTACATTTGAGGTAAAATAATCGAGATGGTAAAAAAGGAGTAGCATGGATTTTTTCAGGTTTCTAACTTGAGGACTGGGTGGATAGCAGTACCACCTGGTGAGAGAGAGCTAGGATGTAGGAAGAGGATGTTTGGAAAAGGAATAGACTATTCAAGTTTGGATTTAATTTTGTTTTACTTTACATGTCTTGGTCAATGAAGGAAGGAGAGATTCAACTTTTAAATATGCTTAATTTATTCTCAGCATTAATATAGGGTATCATTGGAGGGTTTTAAGGAACAGACTTGTTAGGAGAAGATGTAAGAGCTAAAGATACACATCTTGGCAGCCATCAGCCCAAAACCATAAAAATAGCTGAAATTTCCCAAGATATACTTATCCTATCTAATAAAAGAGAAACATGGTAATTAGCGTACGACCGCTACCCTTCCCATTGGCTAATCAGTGAGATATGCAAATTAACTACCAACCAAGATGGCGGCCGGCAGCCAGGCAGCTTGAAACTAACATGAGGCTTGCTTGCTTCAGTGACGGAGGACTCCAACGTTCCCGGCCTGCCTTGCCAGCCTCTGAGCTTGCAGTTTAAGAAACACTGTAACAAATATAGAAGCTAAACAAACCCCCAGAAACCTGCTTTCAGCGAGCCCGGGATCTCAGAGCTGGAGTTATACATTGTTTCGATTATAGAATCAAACAAACCAGATACCTTCTTTCAGCAGCAGAGGCCTCAGAGCTGAAGCCAGAGCTAAAGCTGGCTCAGAATAAAAAAAGAAAAGAAAAAAAGGAGCAGTTGGGAGCTTCAGTCGGCCTGAAAACAGCCCTCAGCCCCTCACCCAGACTGGCCAGGCACCCCAGTGGGGACCCCCACCCTGAAGGGTATGTGACCAGCTGCAAACAGCCATCATCCCCTCACCCAGGCTGGCCAGGCACCCCAGAGGGGACCCACACCCTGATCCAGGACACCCTTCAGGGCAAACCAGCCAGCCCCACCCATGCACCAGGCCTCTATCCTATATAGTAAAAGGTAATATGCCTCCCAGCACCGGGAGCAGCAGAGCCACGAGTCCTCCGGGCACTGGGATCAGTGTGACAGGGGGCAGCACCCAAACCTCCTGATCTCCCTGCAACTCTGTGTGTGACAGGGGGCGGGGCCACAACCTCCCTATCCGCCCTGCTCTGTTCATGACAGGGGAAGGCGCCCCAAACCCCTGATCAGCCCTGCTCTGTGCCTGATAGGGAGGAGCTCCCCAATCCCCTGATCGCCCTGCAGCTCTGTGTATGACAGGGTGCGGTGCCCCAACCCTCCCACCCCCCACGGGCCCTGCTCTGTGTGTGACGGGGTAGAGCCATAACCTCCCCATCGGCCCTGCCCTGAGTGTGACAGTGGCGGCGCCCCAACCCCCTGATTGGCCCTGCTCTGTGGGTGATAGAGGGCGGCGCCCCAACCCCCCCACCCCACGAGCCCTGCTCTGTGTGTGATGGGGTAGAGCCATAACCTCCCCATCGACCCTGCCCCGAGTGTGACAGTGGCGGCGCCCCAACCCCCTGATCTGCCCTGCTCTGTGTGTGACAGGGGGGAGCTCCTCAACCCCCTGATTGGCCCTGCTCTGTGCATGACAGGGTACGGAGCCCCAACCCCCCTGATGGGCCCTGCTCTGTGCGTGAAGGGGTGGCACCGCAACCTCCCCATCGACCCTGCCTTGAGTGTGACGGGGCGGTGCCCCAACCCCCCAATCGGCCCTACCCTGAGCGTGACTGAGGGTGGCATCACAACCTCCTGATCTGCCCTGCTCTGTGCATGACAGGGGAAGGCGCCCCAACTCCCCAATCGGCCCTGCTCTGAGCCCGACCAGGGGCTGCACCTAGGGATTGGGCCTGCCCTCTGCCACCCGGGAGCAGGCCTAAGCCAGCAGGTCGTTATCTCCCGAGGGGTCCCAGACTGCAAGAGGGCACAGGCTGGGCTGAGGGTCCCCCCCTTCCCCCCGAGTGCACAAATTTTTGTGCACCGGGCCTCTAGTAGAGAGATAAAAGGGAAGCTGAGAAAAGAACGCTGGCGGCACCAGAATTTAATGGTGAGCAGAAGCAGCGTATCAAAGGAGACCGAGAATCAGAGAGATGGGCAGAAGTGTGTCATTTGACAAACCAAGGAGAGGGTTTCAAGTGGCAGTGGTCTAAGGTGCCACATGCAGCAGAGAAATAAAAAATGGTAAATTGTGCCACAGCCATACCAATTTGATAAGTGAGAGAAGATAGAAAGGCCAACAGTTGATAACAGCAAAGATTTGAGGGCATATTCTATGCCAGGCTAAGAATAGCACGTGCATTATTTCATTTTTCTCCTAATAACACCATTTTACAGTATTGGTATTCAGGCACACCTGTTTTATCATTTTTCTAAGAACATACAACTTATAAACAAGGGACCTGGGATTACACTTGAGTAGCTTGACTTTGAAGTCCATACTCCAGGCAGTATACTGCAAAGTGTCATGCTTATTAACATTTGTTGCTATCTACATCACGCGGTAAATGCTGCTCCTCCTTTGTGATAGTTTATGTTACACTAATTAGCTTGACTAATGTCATCACTTCCTGAGTGAATGGATCCATGTTATTTCCTCACCTTTCTTTTTGTTCACCCGCTGACTCAAGAATATTAAGTATGAAATGCAGTAATACTGAAAGATCATTGGCTGTGGAAAGTGATCTAGGTTTGCAGTCACAAGTTGAGTGACTTTGGGCAAGTTAACTTCTGAGCTTTAGTTTCTTTATTTGTAAAAATTGAGTTAATACTTGTATATAAAAGTCTTGACAGATTAAAAAACTTTTTTCTTCTGGAGACATCAAATGCTTATGATTGGGCTGGCCATCCTCAGTTTATGCCACTTTTCGCACAGGTCCTCATCTCTGTTACACTTTATATCATTACTCTTTTATCTTACTAATCCTGGTGATAGGAGTGATAGTTTCACTACTGTTTACCCCCATTTTAGGCACTTACCCTGGAATATATTCAATGCATTTTCCAATCAACCTTCATGTATTTATTTAGATGTGTGCTTCCTTCCAAAGTAATATTTTGTTTATGGGTTTTAGAATTTACATAGATGCTAATACTATTGATCTCATTCTTTTTTCCTACTTTTCCCACTAAACACTTTTTTTTTTAACTTGATTTAGTTAGTAGAATCATCATTAAAATGAATTCTAGCAGATGCTTTCAGGAAGGCCTCATGTCATTGATACACTCCATGAGTATTTATTGAGCACTGTGTGTAGGTTGTTTCTAAAGAGAGACTTCATGCCAAGGAATGCTGTTGGGAGTATTCTGTTCTAGTT
This sequence comes from Myotis myotis, assembly GCF_014108235.1. Lineage (NCBI taxonomy): Eukaryota > Metazoa > Chordata > Mammalia > Chiroptera > Vespertilionidae > Myotis > Myotis myotis. The sequence goes on along the minus strand of NW_023416322.1, from coordinate 25,412,514 downwards.
GCCTGTCTTTTGCTATCCCAGTTCTGTAGTCTAATTAGAGTGGTTTTGTAACAAATTTAATCATCTGGCAAGGTGAACTAGTTACCTTTAGGCTTTCTGGTTAATATGGTTATTCTTGGGTCACTTTTTTTCCATATTGTATTTAAAACAATAGGACCCTTCAGGTATTTTGATAGGACTTATATTTGAGTGATGAATTACTTTGGAGAGAATTACTGTCTTTACATTGCTGTCACCAGCATTTCATCTGTTTTAATACTAAGTCTTCATTTATTTATCTCTTCATTTTATGATTGTTACCAAAGTTATAAATGGTGATATTACTTAGGTTAATTTCTAAATTATTTTATACTTTTATTATTACTAATAGTATATCTCCCAAGTTGTTATTACTGGGGAGAAAAATATTGACTTTTTTGTTATATTTTTAAATTAAAATAATTTACACATAATGAAATCTACATATATTAACTATACATAGTTGGGTCAGTTTTGACAAATGCATGCATCTGTGTAGCCCACACCCCATTAAGGTATAGAACATTTCCATTCCCCCACAATGTTCTTTCATGTCCCTTTCTAGCAAATCCCCCAAAACATAAAGAGTGATTTGATTTCTATTACCATGGATTAGTTTCGCTAATTCTGGAATTTCATCTAAATGGAATTACACAGTATTTGTTTTTATATCTGGGTTCTTTCATGCAGGGTAAAGTTTCCAAGACTTATCCTTGTTGTTTCATTCATCAATAATTTGCAAGCAGTAGTACATTGCAAGTAGTAGTACATTGTATGAATATACTGCAGTGTGTTTATTCTCCTGTTATTGGACATCTCAGCTGCTTTGAGTTTTTGTCTATTAGGAGTAAAAGCTACTGTGGATCTTTTTGTACAAGGCTTTTTATGGACTGTTTTTATTTCTCATTCCACTTAACAGTGGAATTGCACGTGCTGAAACAGATGGATATTGTATGCTTCTTCTGGATGTATTACCTGGAGAAAGACACAGATCACTTATGAAGGATTCTGGCTAGGAATATATAACCTGAATCTGGTCATGAGGAAACATCAGATAAACCTCAAATACGGATTATATTAGCCTATATAATAAAAGACTAATATGCAAATTAACCAAACAGCAGAACATCCAGTCGCTATGACGCGCACTGACCACAGGGAGCAGGCCTAAGCAATCAGTCGGACATCCCCCAAGGGCTCCCGGACTTCAAGAGGGTCCAGGCCAGGCTGAGGGACGCCCCCCCCCCCCGGGGCACAAATTTCATGCACTGGGCCTCTAATTTAAAAATAAAAGGACTGTGTTCTTAAAAAATGTCAGTGCTACATTAAGATAAAGGCCACGAACTATTCCAGATTAAAGAAGGCTGATGACAAATGCTGGACAAGACTCAATTTGTACTTGAGGTGGTGGGTGGGGACATTATTGTGCTAAGAGACAAAACTGCACACAGATGATAAAGCATTGTGTCAGTGTAACATTTACTGAAGTTGATAACTGTACTGTGTTTATGTAAGAGAATATCCTCATTCTGTGGAAATACATGCTCATATACTTAGAAATTAATTACATGGAGAAAGGAAGAGAGAGAGGGAGAGCAAGGGTGCATGCCATAAGCAAATGGCAAATGGTGGAACAAATGGGTAAAATGTTAACAATAGGTTGATAATGGATAAAGAGTTATGGATGTTCTTTGTACTATACTGGCAATTCTTTTGAAAGTTTGAAATTATTTCCAAACAGCCCTAGCCAGTTTGGCTCAGTGGATAGAGCATTGGCCTGCAGACTGAAGGGTCCTGAGTTCGATTCCAGTCAAGGGCACATGCCCAGGTTGCAGGCTCGATCCCCAGTAGGGGGCATGCAGGAGGCAGCCAATCAGTGATTCTCTATCATCATTGATGTTTCTATCTCTCTCTGTCTCCCTTCCTCTCTGAAATCAATAAAAATATATATTTTTTAAAAAAGCCCCGGTTGGGATTTCCTCCTTCTCTTTATAAGGTGTTGGTTGGTTAAGCCACTCACATTTCTTTAATTATTAGTTTATTCCAATTTTTGTATACTTTGTGCCAATTTTGCTACTTTTCTAGAAACATTTATTTTTTTCTAAGTTGTAAAATATATTGGTATATATAGTTTGTAATATTTTATAATTTTAAAACAATTTGTTTTGTCTGTAGTTCTTTCATATTTTTATACCATAGTTTAATTTACATCCTCAACTCTCCTTAATTGGTTTTGCCAGAGTTTGTCTTTTTAATATTTTCTTCAAAGGACCAACTTTTGGTTTTATTAATTTTCTTTGCCTTTTTTCTCTATTTCAGCGATTTCAGTCGTTTTTAGCCTTCCTTGTTCCTTTGGATTTACAGTGTCTTTTGTCATTTTCAGTGTTTGTCTTCAATGGCCTTTAAAAGCATAGTTTTCCTATTCTTTTATCTGTATCCCACCAATTTTGACCTGTAAGTCTTCCGCTGTAATATTTCATAATGTTCCTTATTGTTTCCTCTAAATGAAGGTTTATTCTGCTGCATAATTCTTTCGCCAGGGTTAGAATGTTGTTAGCTATCTTTCTGTTTCAAATTTTGTTGCAATGTGCTCGGAGAGTATAGTTTATTAGATTTTGATCTTTGGAATTTGAGTCTTCTTTTGAAGCTTTAGTAGATTGTCATTATTTGGGAAATATTTCATATAGTGTTTGAAAAGAATGTTAATTTGAATTTGTTGTAAAGTTCTGTATATTTGGTCAAGCTTGTTGCCTATATATAATACAAATCTCATGTTTCCTTAGGTTTTATCCATCTATTATTTTGTAAGGTGTAATTTAAAATAGGCAACCATAATTTTTTACTATTTTCTTTCCACCTTTATCAGTAATTTTGCATATTTTGTGATTTTGTTAGGCGCATATGTATTTATAATCATTATATCTTTTTACCAATAGATAATACATTTCTCTGTTAGTGACAGTGTTTTTTCAATTAACTTAAATTTGTCTACTTAATTAAAATTGATACTTTTAAGAAATATGTTTTTATTGATTTCAGAGAGGAAAGGAGAGGGAGAAAGAGATAGAAACATCAATGATGAGAAAGACTCATTGATGGGCCTGCCTCCTGCATGCCCCCTATTGGGGATTGAGCCCACAACCCAGGCATGTGCCCTTGACCGGAATCTAACCCGGGATCCTTCAGCCTTCAGGTGATGCTCTATCCACTGAGGCAAACCAGTTAGGGCAAAATTGCTACTTTTTAATGTTTTGTCAGTATAACTTTACTTAGATTTTTAATGAGTTGAAAATTATGCCCAACAAGGCTCTGTATGTAACATAATATCTGGTTCCTACTAAGGTAGCCTTAAGTGCTTATATAGTTTCTTCTATATAACTCAGAGGGAAACAATCTTAACTCGTTTGAAAGTTTGATAGACTCCAGTTTAGTTTTGCCTCCTACCTGACAATTATTGGCTTATTTGCATATCAACATATTCTTTATTGCACATTAACATGTCCTGAAATTTATTATTGCAAGATTTATTTGATAAGATTATAGAAAGTAATTGTTGAAGACAGCTAGTTCAGTATTTCTGTGAGGCAAATGTAAAATGCTATCATTCTGAGGCATTGATGTCATTAAAAAAATGGTGTTCCAGCAATCACTTTCACATTAAAGCTTGTTTTTTCTCAATGAAGTCTTCCTTGGCACTTCAGGGCTTAATTTAGTTGCTATATTCTCAAGAAAAAATTTCCTGAGTCTTTCTCCTGTTCCCTTTGGTAAGAACTAATTGATACCCCCTCCTATCCTAACATTTAAACCTTAATGATTATTTTTAGAAACATAGTTGTAACATATCCTTTAAAACATCAGAATGTCTGGCAATATTAGATTCTAGGTTGTCACTACAAGAAAACTTCAGTCACTACACATTCAAGTTGAAAACCTTCCTTCAAGAAAAAAACTATATAGAAATGTACTTTTTAAAATGAAAACAATTAGATTTAACAAAAGATTGAAGTTCTTCAAATATGCCTCTTGAATCTAGGCATTTACTTTATTCAGTGTTTTCCTTCTGTACTTGTAGTATTTTTAAAAATTCTAGTATTAAGACTATACCAAAAAGAGTTTGTGTGGAAATTATAGGTAAATAACAGGTTTTTCTCATTAAAATAGATGAATACATGTGTGGTCTCTTAATATATCTTTTATCCTCATATATCTAATAATAGTGATAATGTACATTCTTGTCTTGTTTCAGATCTAAATAAGGGTATTTTTAGGTTTCTTCACAAAATGTGATACTGGCTTTTAAGCCTGTGTATTATGCATATATATTTCCCATGTTAACTATCTACTTATTTTATTGACTTGTGGGTTGTGTAAGTTTATCAGATGTTTTTAAGTGCCTGTGGAGATAATCGTATTTTTCCTTGCTGTTTTTACATGGCAAAGCTAAATAAATAGATTTTATTATATTGAAATGACTTCTGAATATCTGCTTGATCATAATATTGATATATTATTTTTTGCTGTGTTCCTAGAGACTTTCTTCTTTAATGTTTTCTTTATGATTTCATAAGCTGTATTAACCTGTGGCATTCATTTGTTTGTGCTACTTCTGTTAATTTTTGATGTCCCTACTATGTTCCCCATATAAACCCAATATGCTTTGAAATAGCATAGGTAGCTTTAGAGTTATTTGTTCTTAATTTTTTGGTAGAATTTAGAATAACATAGGCATCTGGTGCTTTCTGAGGTTAGTTAGCTCTTTGACAGCTTGCCCTGTTCCTTCTGGGATAATCATCAGATACTCCTTTTGTGAAGTCTTTCCTGTTTTACCTTCATGAAATTAATAATCCCTTAATAGGAATGCTGATAACAGTATGGTTTTTACTAGTGCTTTAAATTAAAAAAAATCCTTGTTTTAGGTACATTTGTCTTCATCATTAAATTAAGTTCTTAAGGGCATTAGATAGGAACCATTCTTGTGTTTATTGACCCAAATTCTAGCGCATATTCTAGAGAATATGTTGGCTTAACACCTTTTACATCTTTTCCTTTTTTTTTTTTGTGGTGGTGATAATGGATGTTTCACAGGCTTCCCAGTTGGCATGTGTGTTGTAAAGAGAGTTCTTCAGCTTCAGCTTCATCATATTACTCTCAAGATGACAGTTGCGCGCTAGAAAATGAAGATGTACAATTCCAGAAAAAGGTACTTTAAAGTTGATGATGTAATCTGTGTGTTAGCTTTCTAAGACTTCCTCAACATACTCAGAATAAAAGTAATTTCAATTCTGTGACATAATTTTTGGTGGTGGAGATTTGTGATTTTTCCTTGCTATAATCTGAGGAATTACTTCGGTAATTCTGAAATTAAGCTATCTCCAAGATATTTATATATTTGTTAGAGGCCCAATGCATGAAATTCGTGCAAGAGGCTTGGCCCTCGTACCCACAGCTTCGTCCTGAAGGTCATTCGACTGTCCGCTCTCACTAGCATATTACGCTTTTATTATTATTATAGATTCTTATTGCTTATATCTCAAATGTTGGGACATCCATAGTCCTACAGGAGGGAGAAAGATAGTACCTACTCAGGGACCTAAAAACTAGTGGCTCACTTTTAATGCACTAAATAGTTACAGGATTTCTAAAGAAATCCCAGTCTCATCAATTAAAAACTATTAGAAGTAAGGTTAATAGGGGGAGTCTGCGATCAGTGTCTGTGTAGTTTGTTTTATATAATTGGGTGGGATGAATAGAAGGAGTTCAGGAAACCTGATGGTCTCTAAATAATTTATTATTTTATTACTTTAAATGATAAAAAGTGAGTATTGACTAGGTTTGTCTCCCCCCCACTCCCACCTGCAGAATTAAAGTACTTATTTTAAAATACAGAAGGAATTTATATTGACTATAAAATATTTATATTTATATCCTATTCCCCTCCTTATTCCCTTCCCAACTGTTTCTTGGGAAAATGTTCAGAACATTCCTTATAGGTATAGATAACACTATTATGTAGTGAACAAATTAATATTTTTATTTTCATTAAAATCCTATAAATATTCTACAGATAGACTTCCCCTTTGCCCCTCATAATATCTCTTGGATACCTTTTCATATTTCTATATTCTGAAGAGCTACATTTTTATTTCATTATATAGATATATTATAATTTATTAAATGTTCCTTTATTGACTTACTTGCATTGTGTCTCAGCTATGTGTGTATATGTGTTTGTGTGTACATTTGTGTGTGTTGTGTGTGAACACATATAATTATGTTATTTGGGGTTTTGGCACATTAGAAGGGATTATTTAAATTTTTGAGTTATGTAGAATATATTTCTGAGATGGAGCGCTTAAAATTTTGAAGACTGTTGCTGAATATTTCTCCAAAAAGAGTATAATTTTATGCTTTCTCCCACAATCTGTAAGACTTAGATCCAATCTCTTCTTTGATGAGAAATTTGAAAACTAAATGTTATAAAAAGGAACTTAAAGCATTAAGGGGGAAAACATTCTTTTTGCAAACATTTAGGTACCTGTTATATGCTATCCAGGCTTAAATAGAAATGAGTGTGAACTTTACTTTTGTGAAATTTGTATTCTAAGAGATAGATTTAAAGACAAAGGTATCTGAAATCCTAACTTGAAAATGAGTGTCAAAAGAGATGACACAAAGAACTGTACATTTATTCATTTTTAAATATTTACTATGTGCCTAACACATAGGGGGGTGGTATGATTGAAGTGCTCATTAAGAAATCAAATGAGGTTTATGACCTCATTTAGTGTATATATTAGGTGGAGTGCAAGGAGGGGCGTGCAGGAAGATAGATGATAAACGTGTAAACAGATAAAAGCTATTAGAGTTAAATGCCTTCAAGACAGTGTTTGGGTTGTAAAATATAGAAAGAGATGGTCTTTAATATTGCTTCCGGACTGTTGTGTGAAACAGTTTTTATCAGTTAACCTTTTTGTTTGTTGCAATATAGGATGAACAAGAGGGACCTATCAGTGCCGAATTACCAGGAAAAGTGGGTTCAAACTTACCTGTCCCTCCAGAAGAACATAAGTTAAAAGATAACTATGTTGTGGATGTACAAGTAAGTTATATTGCTTTGACTTTTAATGATATGCCTTTTCTAACTACTTCATAAGATAGGAAATCTCTGTTTGGTTACAGTATTGGATATTGATACTTTTTCTTTTTGATGTACTGTTCAACTCGCCTTAATACTATTCACCTGCTAAGACTACTACTGCTTTTGAGAAAATGAATAATTACTGATTGAATAGTAAGTGAGACCATTTTCTCTGTGGTGAAAGTTTGGGTGTAAGTGCTCATTTCTTCTTAGGTTTTATTTTGGCGCACTATAATAATCTTCTCCAGATTTTCAGGTGTTAGGAAATTTTTTTCTGACAACAAAAACTAAGTATTTGTGTGTAGAACACAGTATTTTGATAACAAAGTTTAATTGCTTTTGTGGAATATGAATTAATAATAGGTTAAAATGTTTTCCTTTTTTCTCTCATATGTTATTTTTCATTTTGTACCCCAGATTTTATGAAAGATACTAAAAACTAGACCAGAAAGTAAGTTGACCAGAATGCTGAAGCATCTGGAAACCATTTAATACCAGACATGGCTGAAGGAACTGGGGATATTTGAGCTGGAAGAAGGACTTAGGAAAAATTATCTCACATATTAACAGAAATAAATTTCAGCTCAAAATGAGGGAAAATTCTCTTTTTTAAATTCAGGTAGAGCTATTTTATGACTTAATTGGGTTATTTAAGGAGATATAGTAAGTTTCATTTTGTTGGGTTCTGGAAGACATTTGTCAAAGATTTGTGCCTGAGGGTAAGAGAAAAATGATCTCTCTAGCTCTTCTAATTATGTGACTTTCCTGAACAGTCCTACCATTGTTCATTTTCTAGAATTTTTCATCAGGCATACTCTTGCTCAAACACTTTGAAGTGCTTATTGCCTATCTTATAGACCCGTGCTGTTCAATATTGTGGCCACTGGCTACATGTGACTGTTGAGCCCTGGAAATTCAGCTAGTCCAAATTGAGATTTGCAATAATTACAAAATGTACATCAGATTTAGCTTGTAAAAGAAAAGGGTGCAAAAATACCTCAAATTTTTACATTAAATACATGTTGAAATGATAATACAATATTTGTTAACAATGTAATAATAGTCCTTGTTCTTAAGGACAAGGAATTATAATTTCTATAATTATAATTTGCATAAAGTGCAAACGATTTGCATTCCATTGTGACTTTTTCATTTCAGTGTAAATAATTTGCCAAATGGTCACATTTTGTATTCTGACTATGCCTTGTATTTTTTTTCTGCTCACATACTGGCCTTCCTTTTCTTCAGGGTCCTAGTTTTTCTTGTCCATAGTCTCTTTTCTCTGAACTGAGCATGCGTACCTCTCACTTGATGTTCATTTAGTAAGCATTAAATGTCTACTGCATGCTAGGTACTGGGAATATGAAGATCAAGAGAATATAAATATAGTCTTTACTCAAGGTGTTTATAGAAGAGTTGAGGAAGAAGAGAGGTATAGAGGCCTTACAGATGTTGTGATAAAATTGTACAGGGAACATTGGAGCCTAGAGGAAGAGGAATGGCTAATTCTATTTAGGGTTGGCTGTGGGGGAGGAGGTACTGATAGGGGTTTTCAAACATGAGTAGATATTAGGTAGATTTCAGACTGTGTTTGGGAGGGTCAAATGGCTCAGAACACCCAGGACTGAAGGAGCAGCGAGATTCCTAATGGCCTTCTAATGTTATGCCTTGTGGTGTTTTTGATACTCATTATCTTTTTAACTGCTCAAGGGCAAGAACTGTGTGTTGTTTTATTTTGTATATGTAATAGGATTTCTATGTTGCTAGTAGGATTATTTAATTACAGTAAGAGGGAACTATTTGTAGGTCCAAAATAGGAAATAGGAGAGACAAAAGATAAGCTTCTTTGTCCTCCTTTATGTATTTTAATATGAATTATATTCCTTAGGGTGGTAATATTGGAAGAAAGGATTTTCACTCTTTTGGTGAACATTCTTTATATTGACACTTTTGAGGTATACTTTTTAAATAGTCCTGTTCAGCTAAAGAGAATTTATTAATCTCAACATTTAATATAAATTTCTTTCAAACAGAATACAGAGTCAAAAACGTTAAGTCCACCTGTTATTGAGACACACTCTACAATTGATCTACATGAAGATTCTTCTGGTATAGTGGGCAGTGAAAACATTGAAAATATTTCCAGTTCATCTACCTCAGAGATCATTCCAATCTCAAAACTTGAGTAAGTGATTAGAAAGAGTGAAAAGAAAAAGAATATCATTAGATAGAAAAATTTCTTTATACAATCAGTCAGCTTGCTACTCACATTTGAAGTTTACGCTATATAGCAGACCTAAGTTATAATGCCTATGTTTTTATTATTTTTAGTATAATAATCTTAGAATGATTATTTTGCTGTCTAACGCAGTGAAACGGATTAGATTCCAGCCATGAAATTTCTATATCATTTAGGTAAAGTGAGGTTCTAGTTATTTAAGAAACATAATACTTGAGTAATCTTTTCTATAATTATCAAAAATTCAAATGTCAGATTAGTCATTGCATTAAGTATCACTATGTCATTCCAATATATAGTTATGTGTTTGTGTGAATACCTACCTTTTTCAAATTGGATAATAAATATTCAGAACACTTAGGCTTAAAGTTATCTTAATTTAGAAAACCTATTATGAAATTCTCCTAGTTCCTTGGAGCAATAGTACAAAGAACAAAATAAAATTTCCTTAATACTACTTTAAGGATTTCCTTTATCAAATGAGTGTGTATATATACACACACACACACACACACACACACACACACACACACACACACACACACACACATACAGTGCATAGGACAAAATCTGGCACATAGTAAGAATATATGTGTCAGTTAATATTATTATCATTACTTTTTCTTTCTTTGTTTTTTTTTCCCACAAGCACTTAAAAAAACACACCACACCTATTCTTCTTAAGAATGTAAGGGCCGGGGTGAAGGAACTGTACACAGAGATGTTCCAGTTACCATTTAGGAGATATGCTTAGTATTTAAAAATTTTAAATACTAAATGCTTGTTCCAGAAAGAATTCAAGGCTAGATAGTATATATCTGAACAGTATCTTATTTTCTCATTATATTGAACATGACTCTCTAGTGAAATGTAAGTGATGTAGGGAAAAGTATTCTTTTCTGGCTTAGATTATGTTTTGGAAATCACTGATACCATTTTTAACTTATTCTACGTAACATGAATAAAATTACCAGCTTGTTGGTTTTTTTTTTCTATTTTTAGTGAAATAGAAAAATCTGGTACTATTCCTATAGCCAAGCCACACGAAACTGAGCAACCTGAAACTGACTGTGAAGTTGGTGAGGCCCTGGATGCCATTGTTCCCACTGATCAGCCTTCCTTTGTCAGTCCCCATGAAAGGTGGGTGTGAGCAGCAGTTGCTTTTGTATGACTTTGTAGTAACAGCAGTGTCATATTCGACTGGGCTTTGGGAGACGCTTGATTCACTTTCTGATTGAGAGAAAGCTGATCCCCATGTGCTTCTTATTGCGGTTTACTTTGTATGTGATAATTGTAACAGTTTAGATTGTATAAATTTGTTATTTAATTAAAATTTGTTTAAATGTCTCTCTTGGTTTTAAATAGCCTTGTTGGCCAGCATATAGAAAATGTGTCATCTGCACATGGCAAAGGAAAGATAACAAAATCAGAATTTACATCAAAAGTTTCAGCAAGTGATCAGGGTGGTGGTGATCCAAAATCTGCATTGAATGCTTCAGATAATTTAAATTTAAAAAATGAGGTAGGTATTACGCATTGCACTATTTTCTAATTTGTTATTACAACACATTTTTGTTGTTAGCTAATCTTGCAATTTGCTAATCATATTTGCCATAAAATCAGGGGTTAAGTAGTTAATGAAGAATGTGAAACAGAAGGGAGCTGTGCCTCCCTGAGATCAAGTTTATACTTCATGGTACTGTTGCCAGTACACTGTTTATGTGTAAGTTGTTCCTCATATGAACTCTTTGATCACATGCAATTAAGTGGCTTTCTGCCACTATCACCCTTTGATATCAGATACATAAAGTCTTTATTTAATTAAGCAGGTTCTAGAGAGCTATATAAAAGCAGCTATGACTATTAAATTTAAGTATCTTCAGAATATTAGTTTAACTGAATAATACAAGGTTAAATTTAGGCTCTTCAACCAGAATTATTTCAAAGGGATGTTTACCTTTCATTATTTGTGTGTGAAATACTAGACCGGCTTACCATATGGAAGAGTGATTCTTACCATAAAAACGGCTCATCCCAGTGTGGCAGTTAACTTTCCTTTCTCCTTCTGAGTTCTACTTTGATTTCAGATAAAGGCCAAAAATGTCCTCTTTGGAACTATTTAAATTGTAAAGGATGTCTTTTTATTCTGTGAAAGTTAAAAATCTTTGTTTCTTTCAGAGTTCTGATTATATAAAACCAGAAGAAATTGACCCTGCATCTGTAACAAGTCCCAAAGACCCAGAAGATATACCAACATTTGATGAGTGGAAGAAAAAAGTTATGGAAGTAGAAAAAGAAAAAAGTAAGATAGCACTGTGATTCCTTTTTATTTTCTTTTTATAAAGGAACTGTTAAATATACTTTTCTCTTTTTAATTAGTAAAATAAAAGAAAACTTTGAAAACTTTTTAAAAATAATACTTACCAAAATGCTACTAATTACCCATATGTAATTTTTCTGTGTATAATTACATACAGATTAATTCTAATTAAAATTCATTCTTGTAAATTACTCAGTGAGGATAAAATAAGGTAAAGATAGCAGAGCAGTGATTTCATCTCAATTTATGAGAGAAAAATTAAGGTATGGAAAGTTCTGAGTCATAAAGCTTTAAACTATAAATACAGTTGGAATAAAGTTATTAACTTTCTTTTTGCTCTTGTAGACCAATTCTCAGAGTTAAGAATTCTTAATATTGGGGACAAAGGTAGAGGATAGTAGCATTCATCCTTAATAGAAATAAATATGTATTTTATATTTTTAAGAACTTTGATTCTTGTGGATGAACTTCACTTTGTGTTTTTTAAGCATAAGTTAAGCAATGTGGATTTTTGTAGCTAATTTGTGTGATTGGGGTATTTTAAAGCCATTGAGGTGAAGCATTTTGAATCTCTCAGTGGGTTTTAAAAATAATCTCTTAAGCATTAAAACCTGTTCGTTTCTAGACAGCATCCTGTTGCTTTTGAGATCATTATGTTGCTGGGTTATTTTCAATCATAATCATCATATATATGTTTGTAATAAGGTTTGTCTGCAGGCCAGTCGATGCATGCATCTTCTAATGGAGGTCTACATGCCACAAAAAAGGTCCAGAAAAATCGAAATAATTATGCCTCAGTAGAATGTGGTGCCAAAATTTTGGCAGCTAATCCAGAAGCCAAGGTACTTAAGTATAAAATTTTTCTACACATATAGGAAGCTAGTGACTTTAATAAATATAGGCAGTGATTTTCTGGGGACTATATTTTAACATGAGCTGTTTCCTAATGCACTAATAAACGTAGGATTATGCTTTTAAAGATCTCTTGTGTGAATTAAGTTATATTTGTTGATATACTGCACTCTTTATTTTTATTTTTTTGAAGACTATTTTTTTAGAGCAGTTTTAAGTTCATAGCAAATTAAGAGGGAGGCACAGAGATTTCCCATTCCCCTTCCCCTTACACATTACATTGCCTCCTCCATTATCAGTATATCCCCCACTAGAGTGATACATTTATTACAGTTGATGAACTTACACTGACACATTATTACCATGCAAAGCCCATAGTTTTCAATCATACATTTGGTGGATTTAGACAAATATGTAATGACATGTATCCATCATTTTGGTAGTATGCAGGGTATTTTCACTGCCCTAAATATCCTCTGTGCTCTGCCTATTCATCCCTTCTTCACCCAATCCCTGGCCACCACTGATCTTTTTAGTACCTAATAGTTTTTTCTTCAGAATGTCAAGTAGTTGGAATCATACAGTATGTAGCCTTTAAGATTGGCTTCTTTTACTTAGTAACATGCATTTAAGTTTTGTCCCAGTCTTCTCATGCCTTGTTGGCTCATTTCTTTTTAGTGCTGAATAATATTCCATTGTCTGGATGTATATCACAGTTTATTCATTTACCTACTTAAGGACATGTTCCTTGTTTTCAATTAAACCTATGTGAAATTTTAAAAAGGAAATAGCCAATAGAGAATCATTTTCTTTATAGTAATAGACATTTAATTTCAAATGTGTTGTTGTAAGGCTAGCAGTGCTATAACCATAACTGGTAATTTTTAGCCAAATTGGTATTTTTTCCCAAATGAGTATTTCAGAGTCAGGTGTGTTTTAAGATCTAAAAAATATAAAAATCCTAGAAAGCTTTAGAATTGAAATAAATATTTTTACTTAAGTAATTTATTCCTTCCCCTCTTTTTAAACTAGAGTACATCTGCTATTCTTATAGAAAATATGGATCTTTATATGTTGAACCCTTGCAGCACTAAGATTTGGTAAGTAATATAAAATTTAATACAACACACTCTATATATCCTATATAATAAAAGGCTAATATGCAAGTTGTCCTCTCGGGAGTTCGACTGACCAGGAGTTCGACCGCTTGCTATAACGTGTGCTGACCACTAGGGGGCGGGGCGGACTGAAGGCAGGCCCCGGCTGGCAGCCAGAAGGCCCTGATCGGCCCTGATCGCAGGCCAGGCCTAGGGACCCTACCCGTGCATGAAATTTTCGTGCATTGGGCTTCTAGTATGTACATATTATATTAAACTTTTGTATTGGGGTTAGATTGCTTTGTTCATGTAGTCACTTAACAAGCACTTGTGATTGATTGGTGCTGGTAATGTACTTAACCTTAGGTCCTGGGATACAAAATTAGGACAAAATGCTTTTCCTATGAAGGAGGTAAAAAACAAAACAAAAACCCCAAACCAAACCGGTGACATCTAGCAGGGTTCTGTTACTAAAAGACAGAGAAGAAAATGTGAAATAACCAATTAGTGTTTATTAAATAATTCTATAAAATGGAGATAATAGCCTTTGCAGTTTAAGGATGGATTAAATAATGTAAATGGTATCTGACCCAGGGTGAGCATTCAGCATTCAGCGCAAGTCAACTTGCTTGCTTCGTGAGTATCTCTTTGACACCTGATTGTTTTTACCATTTCCTAGAACTTGATTCTGTTGTTGTCCTAGATTAAACACAATATGTTAATTTTAATGCTTTTGATTTATTTAACATTTAATTGTCGGTAAATGATCTCATTTTATGTAATAGTTTATTGAAGTATTGAGTGCTAGATGTCATGAGTATTTCTTTTCTCCAAATGCCATATACAGTTTTAGTTTACACACATGGCATCATATTTTTCATTTTTTTCTAAAAGATTTGTGGCATTTTTCCATGTCCATAGCATAGGTCTCTGGCATAATTTTTTAATAACAGCTTTATTGCCTGGCCAGCGTGGCTCAGTGGCTGAGTGTTGACCGATGAACTAGGAGGTCATGGTTCAATTCCCAGTCAGGGCACATTCCCAGCTTGTGGCCTTGATCCCCAGTGGGGGGCGTGCAAGAGTCATCTCATCATTGATATTTTTATTGCTCTCTTCCTCTCCTTCCTCTCTGAAATAAAAAAACACACATTAAAAAATAAAAATAAAAACAGCTTTATTGAGGCATCATTGGAATACAATGAACTACATGTACACTAAACTGCAACATGTCAAAGTGTACAGTTAGTTCTCTTTGACATTTTATGTATGATACCGTAACCCAATAAAGATAGGGAATATATCCATCTCCCCCCAAAATTTTCATGTGCTCCTTTATAATTTTTCCTCCTACCCTCCTCACCACAGCAATTACAGATCTGTTTTTTAACACTATGAATTACGTTTTCCACATTTCTATAAAATGGGAATATATAGTTTCTTGTGCCATTTTTAACAGCTGTCTGGTATTTTATTGTCTGAGTGGGCAATGAAATCAGTCCTCCTTTGTGAATCCTCTAGGCCAGTGCTCGGCAAACTCATTAGACAACAGAGCCAAATATCAACAGTACAACGATTGAAATTTCTTTTGAGAGCCAAATTTTTTAAACTTAAACTATATAGGTAGGTACATTGTTATTAACTTAATTAGGGTACTCCTAAGGCTTAGGAAGAGCCACACTCAAGGGGCCAAAGAGCCACATGTAGCTCGAGAGCCGCAGTTTGCCGACCACGGCCTATGCTAACCATTTAGGTTGACTACCATCCTCAAACCCCAAACTGTGCTTTGATGTATTAAAATATATCAACAAGAATGAATGTTTGGAGTCATGTATCCTTAGGATAAATTTCTAAAAGTGTATTGCTAAATCAAAGGCTGGGTATCTTTTGAGACAATATATATGCCAAACTGCCCTAGACTAGTCAGTTTATACTAATCACTAGCTGTTCATAGTGAAGTCATTTCTTTCCAAGAATGACCTTTCTCATTAAAAAAAATAATCTTTTAAAAAATATTATGGCATAAAATCAAGATCTGTTTATTTGTAGTCTCCCTTCCCCCACTAAAGATATGCTGGGGAAATATTGTTGTTCCCTTATAGATAACTAAGGCTGCAAATCCTCCTCCTTCCTTTTTAAACGAGTCACTTTATGAACATCTGGTTTATGCAAACTATTAATGTAATGTTTAATATGAACTGTTTTAATTGGTTTATCTAAATTGTCTTTTTTTTTTTTTTTTGAAGGTTTGTTATTGAACTTTGTGAACCAATTCAAGTAAAGCAGTTTGATATTGCAAATTATGAATTATTTTCTTCTACCCCTAAAGACTTTCTGGTTTCTATCAGTGACAGGTAAATTCTAAATTGGTTTCTATAACATTTATGCTGGATCTCTAGAATAAAATTTTTTTAACTGGATCACTTTTTAAAATATTAATTATTTTATGTTTTATATTAATGTATTAATTTATAGGACCAGTAATAATACTACTGTAGTGTAGGCACTTGTTAAGTAGTTTACTTTCATTAACTCATCTAGTGCTTCTAACAACAATATATTAATTGCCTTCTAAGATGAGGTCTTTTGAATGTTCTTAAAAATATGAGTAATTTATATCATGAATTTATATAAATGAGGTATATTTTTGTTAAAGTATATTTTGAAACTTTTTTGTTGGTGTGTGTGATGATAAAAGAAATACTAAACATACTTTGTAAGGAATTCAGTAAGAGCCACAATTCTGTCAACCAAAGATAACTATTATTAACATGTTACATATTCCTTCATCTTTTCTATGTATTTATTTACTAATCCTACAAGTAAATTCAGTTTTTACTGCTTACATCCTGAGAATATTCTTTTGTCTTTTAAACAGATTATTTTAAATGAGTACTTAATATTTTCTCCCCAATGGAGGAGTTTATTCATTCTATAAATACTTTTTGAGTGCCAACAGTGTGCCATGTAGGATGCTGTTATTTATTTAACCATCCTTCTATTATTGATCCTGAAGGGTTTTCCATGGCATTTCTTCCCCACCCCACACTGAGCATTACATATTTTGAAAATAAATCTTCAAAACCTCTGAGAATTCCATCCATTTTTTCCTCCACTAATCTTGCTCAGATCACTTTTCTCTAAGCTCTAAATATTTATAATGTCAAATGGCCATATCAGCTCTGACAGTGTGTGTGTTGTGTTTTTGTGATAATAGAGCACATGCTATAATAAATAATAATTTTAGGTTTTTTATATTAGATTTCCTTTTCAAGATTGTATAGCTATGTTAGATTTGTGAAATGCAAATGTGATTTTAAAGGGTCTCTTCTGTTTCCCTGTCCATCAGTATTTTTATTTATACTTTATTTCATCATGCACTGGTCAGCACAGGAAGAGTAGCACCTCCTTCTTCCACAACAATCTGGCAACTTCCTGCTTTACAACCTCCAGTTTACTTGAAAGCCCTCTCAAGAAGCGCAATCCTGATCCCATTTTCATCTTCTTGTCTTCCCTTCTATTTGATAATGGTGTGATTTTTTCAAAACGTTCTTTCTCCATAAAAAGGAACCTGTCAGAGTTTTAGTTGGAAAAGAAAATGTATGTATTCCACTCAATATTTAACTCACATTTAAACTATGTTAAGTCACTGTGTTCACCTGGAGCGGAAAAAAGTATTAATGATATATTTTGAAGATGTGATGGGACCTCTCAATATGTGTTTCATGATTTTTTTACAAGAATATTTCTATTTTCTAGGTATCCCACAAATAAGTGGATTAAACTAGGGACTTTCCATGGTAGAGATGAGAGGAATGTCCAGAGTTTCCCTTTAGATGAACAGATGTATGCAAAATATGTGAAGGTAATGTTTACACATATGAGACAGTGTTCCAGAATGAAAACACACCTGTTACTCATACTTTATAACCTCACTACACCTGCTTAGAAATTAGAAAAATTAAGTGGAAATTTACTGAAGTATAACATTTAATTAAAAAAATTTTACTTGGATATATTTTCTGAGACAAAAGTAATATATTCCCTTTGGTGTTACTGGAAACCTAGGCCAGTTTTTTTATATTTGTGGGAGTCTTTATATAAAAGCTCATCTTCATAATATCATATTTCTCATTTCAAAACCTATATCTGTTAGTCACTGAAGTCTTTAAAGCAGGTCTGACTTATTAGAATCTGATTTTTGAGTCATTTCAACTTTACTATCCAGTTATTTGTTGTTGTTATAGATTTTGCCTTTTATGTTCAAGTAAAATATTCTGTGTGTCCAAATACCAAATAAAGTCAACTTTTAAATGTTTTTATTCAGTATCCCTGCTGCTTTCTCTACCAATAAGTCAAGTAGAATTATCACTCTTGAATTGATTTAGACCAGTGATGGTGAACCTATGACACGCGTGTCAGAGGTGACACGCGAACTCATTTTTTTGGTTGATTTTTCTTTGTTAAATGGCATTTAAATATATAAAATAAATATAAAAAATATAAATCTTTGTTTTACTATGGTTGCAAATATCAAAAAATTTCTATATGTGACATGGCACCAGAGTTAAGGTAGGGTTTTTCAAAATGCTGACATGCCGAGCTCAAAAGGTTCGCCATCACTGATTTATACAAAATATGGGAATTTTCTACTCTTCTCCTCCTTCCTTTTTTTTCTTTAAAATAATAGCCATACTTTAAAGTACCATTGTGTCCATAATATGACCTGGAATGACAACAGCTCTAATTTCTCCCTTTTATTCCTTAAATGTGGAAACTTATAGCTACTAATTATCTTGTGGGATTTTACTGTCTGCGTCTTGTTAAACATATATTAAATTGGCTTTTATAAGTGGGTAAACTTGTAGTATTCTTACTCTCAGTACAAACATGCTAAATTCTATTTTTAAAATAGCTGTTATTCTCAGAAAAATGAAGGTACATTTTCAGTTCCTTTTAAAATGAATACTGAAATAATGGTTTAATGGCCTTTTTATATTAGCACAGTTTCTACACTGTGATGAGGGAAAGCATTGACAATTATTTGGCAGGTGATACAGTTGTATTTAATTTTATAATTCATACAGTTCACATGTTATGAAATAATTCTGAGGATCCTCTTTTATACCGTCTACTTTGTTAATAATGAAACAGCATTTTCTTGTAGCATAAAAATATGACAGAAAAATCTCCCTACCTCGTCTCTTTGATGGTGGGAGACGATAGAGCATTTTGACAATTAGTTTTCTAAAAAGTCCTTTTTAGTAGAATTATGTCTAAAACCAAAAAACATTAAATGTCATTAAATTTACCTTGATTTTTCATATCCCAAAAGAACTAAACCCAAATCTACAAAGTGCTCTTTAGTGTCTTATATTTTTAAAGTGGGTTGATCTGTGTATCTTCTAGTGCTTAAAGTTAATGCCTGCATTATCAGAGTATACCAAAAATTCATGCTTCCCCTAAAACAATTTATGTACAATATTGTAAAATAATAAATGTTTCATTTTATGCTAGTTAATCATTTTTTTCAGTATGTACATATGTATATCAACATATGTATTAGAATATAAATTCATATGTAGGTATATATATGATACATAACAATATTTAAAGTAATATAAGCCACAGGTTGTTTCTAGAGACGTTTTACTTTTAGAAAACTTTCTTAACTGAGAAATAAAACAGCAGCAATGAATTTTAGGTTAACTTAATAGCCTTAAAGTTAATTTATTTAATCACAGTGAGATTGTACTTTCTAGTTGTGATGATAAAAATTTAAATCATTGCTTTGATTTCTGTAAAGAATTAAGGGTACTACAATTTTATCCATCAAAGTACATTGCTTTCTGTACTTTGTGCAATAAAATTTACAAATATTAAATGTTGCTTATGGCATGTAATCCAGACTTTGGAACTGATTTCTTTTTCTTTTCCTTTCTCTTGCTTCAGATGTTCATCAAGTACATAAAGGTTAGCAACCTTCTCTTTTGCAATATTGGATAATAGGGCATGGCATACGACTGCATGGCAAAAAACACACAAACCTTTACAAGTACTGATTTTGGGGAAATGAGAACTTTATTTTTAGAAATGTTATAAATGAAAACCTGAATAAATTGTTGGATAATCCCAGAACATGGTGTTAATTTCCCATTTCATATGCTTTTATTCTTAGGTGGAGTTGGTGTCCCATTTTGGATCAGAGCACTTTTGTCCATTAAGCCTTATAAGGTAACGCAGAACAAAATACATTTCTGAGTGGTTTATAAATAAAGTGATACACAAAAATCCCAGTATGTTTAAAGTGAAGAAGTAATTTTCTATTATGTGAAGTTAATACCATGGAAATATAAGCTCCTAAACCTTTTTTGCTCTTGAATACATTTTTAAGAAAATGTCAAAATTTCCTCTGTTAAGTAAAAATAACTATCATTTTATGTGTTGGGTTTAGTTTACTTGCTATTTTGCTATCACAGTAATGCAGGAGACCTTTTAGACTAATATCAGAACTTGGTCATTATATTTGTAAATGCCTTAAATAGATTAATTTTACATTAACAGTGGTGACTGCAGTGTAAGCAGCAGTCTTTTTTTTTTTAATATATATTTTTTTATTGATTTCAGAGAGGAAGGAAGAGGGAGAGAGAGATAGAAACATCAATGATGAGAATCATTGATCAGCTGCCTCCTGCATGCCCCCACTGGGGATTGAGCCTACAACCTGGGCATGTGCCCTTGACCAGAATCGAACCTGGGACCCCTCAGTCTGCAGGCCGACGCTCTATCCACTGAGCCAAACCAGCCAGGGCAGGAGCTGTCATTTTGAAGTCCAAAAGCTAATGGTCCTCAAAACATGACCAAAGTTAATATATTTAATCATTTTTTGTGAAGAGATGACTCTTAACTCTGTTTTGTTTTGAGAATCTTTAATGAAGTTGTTATTAATAGGGTATTTGGCACTAGCATGGTGGAAGAATATGAAGAAATTGCTGATTCCCAGTATCAGTCAGAACGGCAAGAATTATTTGATGAGGAGTATGGTAAGTGAGTATTATGTATATACTAGAGGCCCGGTGCACGAAATTCATGTGGGGGGGGGGGAGGTGGGGGGGTTAGGGTGGGCATCCTCCCTCAGCCCGACCTGCACCCTCTCGCAATCCGGGACCACTGGCTCCTAACCGCTGGCCTGTCTGATTGCCCATAACCACTCTGCCTGCTTACCTCATCGCCCTTAACTGCTTACTTGCCTGCCTCATCGCCCCTAACCACTCTGCCTGCCTACCTCATTGCCCATAATCACTTGCCTGCCTGCCTGATCATCCCTAACCACTCGCTTGCCTTCATTATCCCTCTAACCACTCTGCCTACCTGCCTGATTGCCCATAACTGCTTGCCTGCCTTCCTGATCACCCCTAACCACCTCTGCCTCGGCCCCTGCTGTGGCTTCGTCCAGAAGGTCGTTTGGCTGTCCGGTCTAATTAGCATATTATGCTTTTATTATTATAGATTTTTTCTTTTTTAAATTGTATAGTAATGGGTAACTATAGATCAGTTTAAAAAATTAATATGATGGTTATCTTTAGACTTTAGGTTTGTTGTTGTTTTCAACCTTAACTAATTTTTTCTTAAACCTATTTTCTAAAATGATTTTCTACTTTGTAACTTGAGTTGTCTTCCAAGCTTATCAATCAGTATTTGTAATTGGAGCTCCCTTCCATAATATCTGTGCTGTAAATTACAATTCTTTATCTATGCCAGGCCCAAAACCTATTAAACTCATAAGATAACTGAAATAGTAGAATTGAGTATTAATTCCTTTGATTTGCTTCGGAGCCAAAAGCAAGCACATTGAAGCCTGAGACTTTGAAAAACACCTGTGAGCCTGAAGGGTTAGGAGGGTTTATGACACTCTCCATTTCTACTTTATCAATTCCTACCTAGTTTTAAGATCTCTTAAACCATAATCTGAACAATTTAAATTTTCCCTTCAGTTTTTCTATAAATGAAATGAAGACATTGCGAGGGGTTTGTAAAGTACATTAAAAACCTGAATAAAAGTCTTATAATTGCTGATTAAAATTTTGTTAATCAGTAGAATTACTTTCCTTGGTTTATATCTATTGGATAAGTGACTTCTGAATCTCATTTTCTTTTTGTCAACATATTTTAGATGTATAATGAATATTTATTATAAATTTTGTTTTAAATGTCAGCTGATTTTGACATAATCTGAGCTTTCAAACATGTTATGGAAATAGTTCTCAGTGTAAGTACCTTCATTGTCTCTTTAAACAGATTATCCATTGGATTATAATACTGGGGAGGATAAAGCCTCAAAAAACCTTCTTGGTTCTGCTACAAGTAAGTATGTTGGGGGTTTTCCCAGTCACTGTTAAAGTGTTTCTCAACTTTTTCTCCCTGACATATGTGGTCATTTTGTTGTGGTGTAGTTTAGGAAGCTCATCCTCCAAATGTTCAACTTTGAGTTGAATTTAGATACTGATTTTTGAAAGATATTTCTATGGAAATAAAATTGAAAGGATGGATGAAAAGAAAGAGGAGAGGTAAAAACACAAGCATAAGTTAGTTCTACTCTTAATTAAGTGTTCATAATATTAGGCAAATTCCTTACAGAGAGGAAAGGAGTATGAATTCACTTAGGGACAGACTTTTAAAGAGGTCCCAGACCGTATGAGTAGGAGCAGCTGGGTAACCATAATGGATGGGAAAGGAATTTGAACTGTAATTTTAGAGGTCGTTACCCATCAGTGAAATCCTACCAAGTGAGGATTCTTTCATCTCTGGATATGATTAGTTTCCTATTTAAATATAAAGGCTGTGTCATAATAATGATTCCCAAGGAGTAACAGTAATAGTAATATTATACTCTTTGTAAACTAAAGAGACAGTGCCTATGATTAGTGGTTTTGTTCTTGTCATTCCAACCTACTATGTGAACCTAATGGTAGGCTAGCTAAGGAGACTTCTGGAAAAAAACTGTTACTGACTGACACTTTTTTTTACTGTTAGAATGTGGGTAGGTATAGTTTAATGTTCGTTATTTTTCCTGAAGAATGTAAAAGTACTAGAAGAAGCTTCCTTTTTATTTGGAGATTAATTTAGTAGAAGATCTTAGTAAAATAGGTTAACTGCTTGTGCTTTTTCCTTGTTGTTTCTAGTGAGTTAAATTGCTTGAGTCCCAGTCTTACAGCCCATTGACTATAGCTCTTTTAGATACTTACCCATAGTACATATACTAAGCTTATGTACCTAAGACACAGTATGTGGAGTTGAGTCATTTCTCTTTCTCTTTTATTTTCTTTTTCCTGTCTTCCTCTAGACTTGGGTGGATTTTTATTTTAGTCCTCACCCAAGGATATGCTATTGATATTTAGAGAGAAAGAAAGGGGGAGAGAGAGAGGTAAACATTGATGTGAGAGAGAACTATTGATCGGTTGCCTCCCATATGTGCCCTGACGGAGGAGCAAACCCGCAACCTTTTTGGTGTACGTGATGCTGTTTTGCCTACCTGGTTATTAATAATAATTTTGATGTACTTACATAAGTATTTAAAAATTCTATGTTATATAATACTCTTCATAGTTCAGTGTTGCTGAATTAGCTGTGAGGAAGCATCATTATTTTATAGAGTCAGAAAATAGTCCCAGATAAAAGATCTCTAATTTTTTTGAAGATTACTGGGAAGGAGGAAGCCTCTTAGGGAAATAATGCCTTAACTGTAATTTTAGATAAAGAAAAACTCATTGATATTCTTGGTTTCTTTTTCTATCTTCATACAGGATTAACGCATAGATACCACTAAAACCTAGTTATAGTTTAGTAGGGGTATTTCCCTATTTGTAGTTACTACCCTCACCAGTGTATTGGGTTAATTAATTAGGTATAGAATCTGTTTTAGATCCTACTTTTTGGATTTTTCTCTTTGAAGGTGTATTTCCTGTTAACACATCATTTATTTTTCTTTTTATGGCTCTTGAAGGGCAGTCCATTTATCTTCCAGTGTTCTAGGTGTTGGCAGAATTTGTAGAGTGAGACTAGATGGGTGAGAGGATGTCAGCTGAGCCTAGAAAAAGGGGTTTTAAAAGATCTCCATCTCTTGAAGTTTCAGAACGAGAGAGGCAGTGGGAGCTGAATTATCATAAGGCTGGTAGGTGTGACCTAACACTGCTGCCTTCTATGCCTGTGTCCTAGTTTTCTCTGAAGAGTCTGGGACTGTTTTTGCGTCTGAGCTAAGTACCGCCTCCAAGATGGTGTAACTTTAAGGAATAAATAACAGAGAGGAATCAGGTCAAAGAGCTAGTCGCTGACACTGGAATGTTCAAGTTTGACTACAATCATCACCACATTCTAAATTAGCTCAATTGGCCGATTTTGAACCTAATTTATTGCTGGTATTTACATAGCATCTCCTAAACAATTCTGTGTCTTCAATCTTCATAGAAACTCCTTTTTCCTTTTGCTATTGAGCTGTTAGTAGCCATAGGGAATATATGTCACCAGAGTGTATTGCTCCTGATGGGACTTGGTTATCAAAAAGCATGCATCCTGCATATTTAGAAATTCTTGACATTATATAATTTACTTATGCCGAAAAGAAAGAAATTACTTAGAACAGGGTTCTTGGCTCTGTGTGAA
Organism: Myotis myotis; assembly: GCF_014108235.1. NCBI lineage: Eukaryota > Metazoa > Chordata > Mammalia > Chiroptera > Vespertilionidae > Myotis > Myotis myotis. The sequence continues at coordinate 25,388,194 of NW_023416322.1, read as the reverse complement.
TGTGTGTGCCAGTTCTGGAAATTCTTCACCTGATTCTTTTGATTACATTCTTGAACCAGAACATTTACATATTTTACATCAATAAGAATTTTTCATATCACTCTGCTCTCTTTGTGCGTTGTCCCGTGGATTTTTCAGACCACTCTCTATGTTGATGTTCTTGCAAGTCTGCCTTTACTCCTCAGTATGGTCTGCCTTTTGTTAGAATGGCAGATTTGCTGAAGGCCAGGTTTCTGTGTATTTGTTGAAGACAAAGTATTGTTTTTTGTTTGTTTTTAAAATTTTTATTTTAAAAATATATTTTATTGACTTTTTTACAGAGAGGAAGGGACAGGGATAGAGAGTTAGAAACATCGATTGATCAGCTGCCTCCTGCACACCTCCCACTGGGGATGTGCCCACAACCAAGGTACATGTCCTTGACCAGAATCGAACCCGGGACCCTTCAGTCTGCAGGCCGATGCTCTATCCACTGAGCCAAACCGGTTAGGGCCAAAGTATAGTTTTTGTTACAAGTCAAAGTATTTTTTTATGATTGTATATATTTAAAGTTCTAGAAGGAAGAGAGAGTGAAGCACGCTGCAAAGGTGGATTAATGCACACTGGAAGAAGTAGACTTTTTGTTGGTTTGTCTTGTTCTGTTGTAGCATAGGTCGTCTGTCTTCGGTGTCAGAAAGAGCAGTTGCTGTGCTGGACACTGAGTACAACATACTGACATTTGGTTCCTAGGAGGATTTAATTCTTAAAGGGAAGATATGGGATGAATAGTTGCCCGACTCAAAGATAAGGGGGTTAGCTAATCCAGGAGAAATTAGGGAGAGGTATCTAACTTGGCACTATCTTTCAGATTATTACCTTTGCCTATACTGAAGGCTTTTTAGTCACCTCATGACCATCATGGCAGGCTGTCATGTGTTTAGGTCCAGATTGAGAAGGGTCAGAGTAGAATATTCACAAAGCTGCTTTCTCTTGAAAGCAAAAAATAAAAAGACTACATTTGGCAGTGTTCTTTGAACATAGCAAAACCAGTTCTTGTAGGTTAGCTGGGTTGAGAAAGTATAAATTTGCTAAATTTTGCTTCTGTTAACTTAAGTGGCCCCTGAAATGATGATAAATAATATTTTAAAGTGATGGATAGTATAAATCTTCTTTACTGTATGTGGTAGCATTAAAATTTAGCTTAAAATATGCTCTAAAGCTACTTTCTTTGTATAGATTAATAGACATGTTCTTTTCTTAAATTGTATATAATAAAAGGGTAATATGCAAACTGACCAAACGGCAGAACGACCGGTTGCTATGACACACACTGACCACCAGGTGGCAGATGCTCAATGCAGAGCTGTCTCCTGGTGGTCAGTGCATTCCCACATGGGGAGCATTGTGGGAGCCATAAGCTGTCAGTCGGACATCCCCTGAAGGCTCCCGAGTGCCGGGCTGAGAGACACCCCCCCTTCCCCCAGTGCACGAATGTCGTGTACCTGGCTTCTAGTTCTTTGATGATAAATGCCAAAAAATTTGAAATCAGAGGTAAGAATCGCTCTTTGAAGCACAAGGGACTAGAGCAGGGGTCCTCAAACTACAGCCCGCAGGCCACATGCAAATACAAATATTGTATTTGTTCCCGTTTTGTTTTTTTACTTCAAAATAAGATATGTGCAGTGTGCATAGGAATTTGTTCATAGTTTTTTTTTAAACTATAGTCCGGCCCTCCAACGGTCTGCGGGACAGTGAACTGGCCCCATTTAAAAAGTTTGAGGACCCCTGGACTAGAGCATAGACTTGATTCCAACATTGACTGAGCTGCAGCCAGCAGGCTAAGTAGAAGAACCCATACTGCTATTGCACTATTGGTTGACATTAAAAGTGGGTTTATGAGGAAATAACAGTTTCCATTGCTACTTCATCTTGGTTTGTGAGGATATATGGAGTTTCCATTCCTGTTTTTATCTCATGCTGAGGCATCTCCTTAGTCCTCAGAACTTAGGCTGCTTCTCTGTTTATCAGTTTGCCAGGCCAATGGACAAGGTTGACCTATATAATCTTAGATATTCAAAAAGAAAATACAAAGCTTTCATGTGTCATACTAATAATGATTGGAAACAGTAGCCCTGCTTTGTTGTCTTTCACACTGTAGAATCATATTTATGTAAAGATCAAAGTTCTACTAATTATAACTTTGAAGCAGTCTAAAGTAGTAGTCCCGCTACTTCTCCTACCATAAAGCACACATTTAACAGGATCAACTCCAGGTGGCAGTTCCCAGCCTTCTTGCTTGGCTAGCTTTTCCTCCTACATCCTTTCCAACTCTTCACATCTGTGGTTTTCATGGAAAGAGTGATGAAAACCCTGTGGATCTCTCTAGGAATCCTAAGGAGACTAAGATGGAAATACTGCTGAGGCTTAATATGTAGCCCATGCCAGATCTTAGTATTTTAATAGGAGAAATACCTGATACTGATGAATTAATTTCTAGTGGCATGTCAGAGGTTAGATTGGGGAATGGAAGTTAATGTCCCTGGAAGTTCCATCATATGATGGAAGGAAGCCAGCTCTTTGTTGAGTTCTGCTGTCTTGTGCTCCTCCCATACCTTCAGTTATTTAAATAGATATGAAGGTTGGCACCACTGTACTCGTTATTCAAACATCCTCTTTGGAAAGAGGCAGGCAGAATTAGCAAATATGTAGATTGCTCTATGTCCAACACTTGCAGTTTTATGACTTTTATTGAATCTGCCTATGCTCATTCTCTCCAGTTCACAAAAGAATTTGTGTGATTACTGTCCATAAAACATTGTCAAAAGTTATCAAAGAAAATTGATTATATGCAGTACTAGTTTGGGGTTTAATCACATTATCAGTAGATAGTTTATGTTTATAGTTGAAAATAAAATCTTTCATTTGCCCTTTGGATAATAATCTTTTCATTTTGTTTATTTTTACCTATGATAATCAGCTGTTTAGGAAAATCTTGTTTCCTTGGGCTTTTTGGTTTTTGTTTTAAACTGTAGAACGTTCTTAAAGAAAAACAGGCTTTTCTGTAAAATACAAATTTGGTTGTCACATTTCTTCCCTGTCTGTATGTTGAATTAAATTTGAATTTCGTAAGGCTGAAGACAGTGTTTTGGTAAAAAGTTTGGGGAAGTTTCTTTCTTTTTCTTTTTTTAAAGTATAGTTAACTTTTAAATTCCTTCTGAACATAACAATTCAGATTTATGCTTTATACTTTTTGGCTGAAATTTGTGTCCTATATTGGACTTACATAGTAAGATGAATAAAAAAGTAATTAGTCCAAAAAATGCAAAAAGACCATTATAAATGGTTCTTTGATGATCTGATATTAAGTCATATGAGAATATTTAGGTGTATTGGTATTTCTTTCTGATTGAATTTTGTTTTAGATGCCATTCTAAATATGGTGAATATTGCCGCTAATATTCTTGGAGCAAAAACTGAAGACCTGACAGAAGGTACCTAATACTTTTATGGGTCTTTTAAAATATCTGATACTTGAGACTTGAGGGAAAATTCCTAGTTAAGAAAATTAGTTAATAAGCCAAGCAGTTTGATTTTTTCATTTAGAGATACAGAAATGATCCAAAGGAACCTACCAGTCTTCTGTTATTCATTGTTTATTTCAGTTGCACAAATTCTCTTTTATAATAGGATCCTGCCTTTATAAAATCCATAAATTTGTTTTTTGACTCTTCCCCACTATAGAAGTAAAATGATCTTATCTCTTTCCTGAGGTTTTGGTGCCCTAATGGTACTTCACGTATGCTTTATTTAGCAAATAGCTACTCAATTTAGAAAGCAATCTCCCCTCTCCCTTACAGAATGCCAGATAAGAGTGTTATTAACAAGGAGAAGTAATCTTGCCGTTTAAAAACAACAACTTAGTTCTAAGTACAAACTTAAAACGACCCATTTATTTCTTTTCATTCTCTTTAGAAACTCTTTCAGGTGTCTAGAAGGCATACAGAAGTTGCTCATCCTACTTGCTTTAGTTACCTGAGAAGCTGAGAAAGAATACATATTATTTGTGGTTGTGACCTTGTACAATCATTTCTTTCTAAAAGAACATGGATGAAAATAGTTTGCAGTAGCAATCCTATTTGACTTTTTTCTTCTATCCCGAGAAATTAAAGATCTTTATTTGTTATAGTGAAATATTTTCTTGGTATAGCTTTTGAAAATTAAACTCAACATGGGCATCTTTCTTACAATAGGAAATAAAAGTATATCTGAGAATGCCACTGCTGCAGCTGCACCCAAAATGCCTGAATCAGCTCCTGTTTCAGCTCCTGTTCCTTCACCTGAGTAAGTTACATCGTGATATTGGAGTTCTCTTAAAATGGAGAACCAAGCCTATTAGTATATAAAAAGTACTTGTGATTTGTGAGTGAAATGATCATTATCTATAGAAACCTTCAAATCCTGGGGCAGACATGCTACAGCTACTTAAAACATCTGAGTTGCTTTTGGGTACTAGGAATACACTTCACTCCAGACCAACTATTTGTTGTTTTGGTATTATGTATTACTTTTAGTATTCACAATACCGAATTTTTTCCTTATTGCAAATAATTGACATAACTCTCCAACATCAGTTTGAAGATAAATTTCAAAGACCTGTTTTTATTAAGTTCAAATTTAAAATTATTGATTAAATATCTGTGCTATGTCTAGAAAACTATGAAGGGTACCTGAAATACGCAGAGCAGTGACTCCTAATATGTGTTTGTCACTCAGCAAACTTACAGTGTTCACTTTCTCAAATTGAATGATATAGGTCTTTTCCAGGCTGCAGTGGGGTACTTTGGGCAGTGATGTATGTAATTAACATGTATGTATGTAACATAAAATATTCTCTTTATTTATTTTTTGGTCTTTTTTTTTTTTTTTTTTTTTTTAACCAGAGATGATTGAAGTGTTTGGCACCTCTACTTCTTATCTATTATGAGATAAGCTCATAATGACTTGGTTAATTGGGTGTAGTTGTCATAAATTTAATTTATATATATTTCATTGGATATATTCCCTGTAAAACTTTGAAAGGCCCCCTTTTCCCCCCAGAGATACTCTATTTAAAAGTATAAGATATTTGAACATGAAACAGTTCAAGGTATATTTGTAATGACGCAGGCAGTGGGTATGCTTGGAGCTGTAATTCCTAAGTACTGTATAGTTCAAAAATGAGATTTTCGTGCTCTGAAGGGCATGTGACAAATTTGTATCTTCCTGTGTTAATTTAAAAGAAAAAAAAAATCTTTACACAGGATACTTTCCCATTGATTTTTAGAGAGAGGAAAAGACAAAGAGAGAAACACATCAATTGGTTGCCTCCTGCATGGGTCCCAACCAGGGCCCGGGCCTGGGAGGAGCCTGCAACCAAAGTACTTGCCCTTTACTGGAATCAAACTCGGGACCCTTTGGTCCACAGTCTGACACTCTATACACTGAGCCAAACCAGCTAGGACCCTGTGTTAACTCTGAAAGGGACTAAAGATATTTAAAGAAAATACCATATTATGTATCATTCCTAGAAGTTCCTAAGAAATCTATTTGGGATAGAGACATTCTTGGTGTTTCTAATTATGTAGAGTTGTGATTGCTGGTCTTGATTTTGTAACTAGTCTTTTTCATTTAAAAAAACATAGTATGTCTTATTTTTCAAAACTAAATGAAACTAATTTCATTTTACATATTTACATACCCACACGTATTCATACATGCTCACCCCCATATATACAGGAGTATTTGTTGGAAGATCAGACTACTGTGACATATATTAGAGTTTGGTTTTTAAATACATATTTTTGCATAATTGTTTTATTTCTTTACTTAAGTTTTCTTCATGTATGTTGTCTTAATTTTTTTTATGATTATGTGACAATAATCTGGAGAAAATAATGAAAATAAAAAGAATCCATGATAGGGTGTCATGATTAAAGTTATTATGAAAAGATGACTTTTCTTTTCCCAAGTTTTAAGTAAAGCTCTGAATAGGGTGTACATAGATGGTATATATAACTTAATTTTTACCAAATTAATTCCATTTAATTTTTCTCCCCCTCCTTCTTCAGACGTTGTCCTATTTTACTGTCATAATTTCTTTGGTAGATAATAAATGATATACCACCTGCATGTGTAAGAAATGTTATTAGTGTATCTAGTATCTATATCATCTATTTAGAGAAGCAGAGCCTATGTATGGTTTAGTTCTGGTCTATTTACTGCTTTACTGTCAATAAAATAAAAGTATAGCTTTTAGATATTATTTTATTCCTATCTTTGCTATTGTGATATGAGTCTTTATTCGAAGACATTTCCTGGCATTTCTAGTAATTTTTTAGAGGAGGAAAATTTGTATATGCAGGTTTTTTTTCTTTTTTATTCAAATTAGTTTATTTTTTCAGATTGCATCTTTTGTGCAATATGGGCCTCGCCCAGAAATGTATTCTCTTTATCTTGGAAAGAACCACAAACATTATAATTTACAACACTGTGTCCACTAGCTTTATCCCTCATTCTCCCCTGCCCTACACACATACTCCAGAGCTCAAGGATAGGATTGAGTTAGTGGCACTACTAGTTTATTATCAGCTAGGATTTTTACTAAAGTGGTTAAGTATTTGGTTTTACATAACAAAACATTAGCCAGGTGGTATTAAGATTATTTTGGGGAAGTGGGGGATATGTTTCTTTTCCCTAAAGCAGATAACTGTGCATGTGTATAGTGCCACATTGGAATTCCTCAAACCATCCACAGAAAATACGGTGATTTGAGTCATCTGTCTGGTCACTTGATAAATGGTCTTTCTTTTACCATTTCTGAATAATAATTTGTTTTTATAATGAAAATTATTTGACAGGGAAAAAGTTATCCAAAAGAAAAATTGAATTTCATCTGTATTTCTAGCCTTCCTTTTATCTTACGTATGATACATTTTCCTTAAACAGAATTTTAACTTTAGATTTCTAATTAAAGTGATTTAAAATTATATCTATTTCTAGGTTTATAAACACTGAAGAACAGAGACATGACACAGAGCCATCATCACCAGATACTCCAAAAGAGAGCCCCATTGTACAGCTAGTTCAAGAGGATGAAGAGGAGGCAAGTCCATCTACAGTGACCCTTCTGGGTAGCGGAGAACAGGAGGATGAATCATCGCCCTGGTTTGAAGCAGAGACACAAATATTTTGCAGTGAACTGACTACAATTTGTTGCATTTCTAGTTTTTCAGAATACATATATAAATGGTGCTCACTTAGAGTTGCTCTTTATCGGCAGCGCAGCAGAACTGCTGTGAGTGAAGGAAAAGATGATCTTGTGTCAGCTCAACCATCATTACCACTCCCTGCAGAATCAGTAGATGTTTCAGTATTGCAGCCTCCAGGTGGAGAACTGGACAGTAAGAATAAGGAAAAGGAAGCTGAAACTGTTGTTCTAGGTGACTTAAGTAGTACGCACCAAGGTGATTTGATTAATCACACTGTAGATGTAATTGAACTTGAACCGAGCCATCCTCAAACTCTTTCTCAGTCTCTTCACTTAGATGTTACTCCAGAAATCAATTCATTATCTAAAATAGAAGTCTCTGAGCCTATTAAATATGAAGCAGGACACACACCATCACAAGTGATTCCCCAGGAGAATTCTGCTGAGGTTGATAATGCAATAGAAAAGAAGTCAGAGAGTTTTAGTTCTATAGAGAAGCCAACCGTGATGATCTATGAAACTAAACATAGTGAAGTAATAGATAGGACTGTAAAAGAAGACATAAACTCCATGCAAATTATTACAAAGCTATCTGAAACAGTAGTGCCACCGATAAACACAGCTGCCGTGCCAGACAGTGAAGATGGGGAAGCCAAAATGAACATAGCTGATACACCAAAGCAAATGTTGACTCCTATTGTGGAATCTTCTTCCTTACCTGAAGTGAAAGAGGAAGAACAGTCTCCAGAAGATGCCCTTTTAAGAGGGTTACAGAGGACAGCTACAGATTTTTATGCTGAATTGCAAAATTCTACAGATCTAGGATATGCTAATGGAAATCTTGTGCATGGGTCAAACCAAAAGGAGTCGGTATTCATGAGACTTAATAATCGTATTAAAGCCTTAGAAGTTAACATGTCTCTCAGTGGTCGCTATCTGGAGGAGCTTAGCCAAAGGTAAGCTTTATTATGAATTAGCATAATCCACTTTGCACAGTGAGTTAAGTATTGAAATGTGATCTTGACTAGAGGAGAGGATTTAATTATCTCCTGATATAATATTAGTAAGCACCATTTTACCTGGAGAGAGAAAGTTACTTAGATATTGATCAGTGACTTAAAGGATTTACTTTCTGAGGAGTACTAAGTGACGTAACACCTTGATTATTAGGTTAAATTTGAATTATCTATAATCAGTTTCTTATTTCTTCTATTGCTAAACTTTAGCCATGTTTACTGTTTGATTCCCAGATCAATCATGGGAAAAATTAGTCTGTGGACCTTAAAGCTCTTAGTGGGACTTGACTAGATATCATTAAAAAACTTAAGTGAAGTCTAGAGTGAACTGAACTGGATGATGAGGCAACCTTTGCACTCTTTCAACAACTAGGATCCTGATTCTAGTTGTAATCATTTATGTTCTTATGTGCCAGGGGTGTGCCAGTGTGCTGTGCAATAATCCAGACCCTAGGCCCATTTCTCCATATGTTTTTAAACTTGTTTATTACTCTTTTAGCCCTTAAGTGTTCCTGTCCTTAGGGTTTCTCCTCCATCATTTTGTAACTACCTAGGAACTAAGTGTCCAGAGTTTCTGATACACTACCTTTTCTACTCTTCTTAAAGCAAAATGCTACCAATGAGATGTCACTAAGGTAGTCGTTGTATCCTAAAGAGGTTTTATTCCTAATACCTACATATAATGTATTGGCACATTGCGTGTGTGTGTGCATGTATGCCCACTTAATTATCATGTGTCTGCTTTTGCCTCTCCCTGTCCCCTCTTGCCCCCTGCCCCCAAAGGAAACCACAGAAATCACTAATCTTGTTTTAAATTGAGGTAATTGACATACAACATTTTATTAGTTTCAGGTGTACAACATAATGATTCAATATTTGTATTGCAAAATGATCACCACAGTAAGCCTAGTTAATATCCATCACCACATTTACAAGTTATTTTTTCTTGTGATAAGAACTTTTAAGATCAATACTCTTAGCAAATATACAGCGCAGTGTTAACTATAGTCACCATGCTGTACATTACATCCCCATGATTTACTCATTTTACAACTGGAAATGTGTACCTTTTGTCCCCCTTTACCCATTTTGCCCACCCCTTACCCCCTGTTTCGGACAACCATTAATCTGTTCTCTGTCTCTATGAGTTGGGTGTGTTTTTTTCTTCAGTTTTTTTAACCAGTATTGTTATCCCACATGTAAGTGAGATCATACACTATTTGGCTTTCTCTGACTTATTTCATATAGCATAATGCCTTCAAGATCCTTCCATGTTATCTCAAATGGCTAGCTTTTCTCTTTTTTATAACAATTAATATTCATATTCATGTGTGTGTATCATTTTTTTATTCATTTATCCATCAGTGGACATACACAAAGGTTGCTTCCATATCTTGGCTATTGTAAATAATGCTGTGTGGGGTGGGAGGATGCATATATTTTTTTGAGTTAGTGTTTTCATTTTCTTTGGATAAAATAACCCAGAGGTGGAATTGCTGGGCCATATTGTAGTTTTATTTTTAATTTGTTGAGGAACCTCCATAATGTTTTTCATGGTAACTACATCAATTTACATTCCCAACAATAGTGTGCTGACTTTTCACATCCTCACCAATATGTATTATTTCTTGTCTTTTTTATGATAACCATTCTAACAGGTGTGAAGCGATAATCTTACTGTGATTTTGATTTGTATTTCCCTGATGATTAGGGGTATTGAGCACCTTTTCATGTATGTGCGGCCATCTGTATGACTTCTTTGGAAGAATGTCTACTCAAATTCTCTGCCCATTTTTAAGTCAGATTGTCAGGGTTCTTTTTGGTTTGTTTGTTTTGTGTGTTTGTTTGTTTTTCTATTGAGTTGTGTGAGTTCTTTATATATTTTGGATATTAACCCCTTACCAGATATATGATTTGCAAATATTTCCTCCCATTCCATAGGTTGCCTTTTCATTTTGTTGAGGGTTTCCTTTATGTAGCTATTAATAGCTTTACAGAAGCTTTTTAGTTTGATATAGTCCTACTTGTTCATTTTTGCTTATGTTGCCTGTGTTTTGGTGTCAAACAAAAACATTGCGGAGACCAATGTCAGGGAGCTTACTGCCTATCTTTTCTTCTAGGAGTTTTATGGTTCCTATCTTTTCTTCTAGGAGTTTTATGGTTTCAGGTCTTACATTCAAGTTTTTAATTTATTTTGAGTTAATTTTTGTGTATGGTGTAAGATAGTGGTCCAACTTTAGTCTTTTGCATGTGGCTGTATAATTTTCCAAACTCAATTTATAGAAATACTGTCCTTTCCCCATTGTATATTCTTGGTTCCTTTCTCATAAATTAATTGACCATATATGCAGCTATATAGCATGAGGTACATAGACTTGATGCTGAAGTTAGCAGACACTCTAGTGACCTCTTATTTTATCTGTATTGCACACACCTCAGTAAGTCATTTTTAGAAAAATGGATTTGTCTCAGAAATTAGAAGTGTGCTTCTTGTAATGAATTAATAAATAAAAAATTAAAGCTAATTTAAATCAATTCTTAATCCACAGGTACCGAAAACAAATGGAAGAAATGCAAAAGGCTTTTAATAAAACAATAATAAAACTCCAGAATACTTCAAGAATAGCAGAGGAGCAGGTTAGTCATCTTCATGCTTTATTTACTTTTTTATAATAATTCCCATTTTGTAGACTCTGGCTGGTAAGAAGGATAAGTAATTTTGCTTTTCTTTTTCCCCCCGATAGCTTATGATTAAGCCTGTTAATGTCATTTTAGAAAGTTTATGTAGCTATTAGCATTAACGTTTCCTGTAGGGAATATTTTCTTGAGCATTATTGATATTACATTTTAAGATTTGTTTGCGTGTATATGCAGAAGTGCAGTGTGATTGCCGGGGTGGGGGTGGTGGGGTGCGGAGGGTTGGGTGGAAGTGGAAGAGGGTATGGGGGGATAAAAGCTGATGGAAAAAAATTAAATTAAATTTTTTTAAAAAGCATTTATAATATTTATTCATCAGGAGCTTTCCTTATTAATACTTTCCTCCCACTGAGGAACTTAATAGTTTTTCCAGATTATTTTACATGAACTTATAGTTAACGTACAGGAGAAATGCAAAGGCAATTAATACTTATTTCTTCTTTTGTCACAGGATCAGCGGCAAACTGAATCCATCCAGTTGCTGCAGGCCCAGCTGACCAACATGACACAGCTTGTATCAAACTTATCAGCAACAGTAGCAGAATTGAAACGGGAGGTAATTATTGTATTTTAAGACAGTGCATATGTAGAGGTTGTCATAAAAGCAGGTGTGTTAAAAACATGGTATCTAGCATTAGCTAGTTTGGCTCAGTGGATAGAGCATTGGCCTGCGGACTGAGGGGTCCTGGGTTCGATTCTGATCAGGGCACATGCCCGGATTGCTGGCTCGATCCCCAGTAGCGGAAATACGGGAGGCAGTCAATTGATGGTTCTCATCATTAATGTTTCTCTCTCTCTCCCTCTCCCTTCCTCTCTGAAATTAATAAAAATATATTTTTTTAAAAAAAGAACATGGTATCTAAGAACTTTCACCAAACAAAATTGTCATTTATAGAGGACTTTTCAGAAAATAAGAATGTGGCATTTTAAAGTTTTGGAAATATATTAATTATCATAATCTTTTGGAAAACATGGCTTTCATAGTTTAGGTCTTACCTATAATACAGTTAGTTATAAAAGCATTCTTTTAGGCCTTTTGCAAACCATTGATAGTTGCAACACACACTTCATTTTCAGTTCAAAAAGGCTCGAGTTACTTAACAAAGGAAACATTTCATTGATTTAGTAAGTATTTATTGAGCAACCAGTACATGTGAAGTATGAGTTTTACCATCCCAGGTTGGGACACACAGCAGTGAATAGTCCCTGGCCTTATAGTAAACATGGGGAGGACAGTGGCATAGAAAATGGTGAGATGTGGGTGTGGGGAGTGGTGTTGATAAGGGTTGCGGCTGTAGCCAGAGCGATGTTGGGAGGCTTATCTGAGGAGGTAGCATTAGAACTGAGCACTCAAGAGGAGTTAGCAGTCAAATAGAGGTTGGGGTCAGAACAAACCTGTTACTAGACAAACTAGAGTAAAGAACTTAGGTTAGAAACTGATTTGTTTAAGTGCAGAAAGAAAGTTGGTGTGACTGAGTGAATGAGAGAAGTGAGTTCAGGATATTGCAGGAGCCCAGTCATGTAGGCTTTTGTAGGCAATTTAAATTTGAATTTTATTCTAATAATTGCAAGTCATTGGCAAGTATTACGTAAAGAACTGACCATGGGTCATCTCATTGACAAGACTTTGAGAAAGTCCCTGTTTATTGCTCTGTGGAGAGTTATCTCTTGGGGAACAGCAAGAGCAGAAAAGGGAGGAAACTTAGGAGGCTGTGGCAGTGGCCAGGTGAGGGGATGTCGGCTTGGACTAAGACTTTAGATGTGGAGAAGAGTGTGAAGTCGTTGAATTCAAGATGTATTTAAGAGGAGAAAGACAAGCCTTGCTGAGAGATTGGGTGTGTGGGGTAAGGAATTGATGATCCCCAGGTTTTTGGTTTAGATAACTAGGTGATTGGTGGTTCAGTTTTATAAGATGGGAAAGACCAGGTAAGAGCACGATTTTTTTTCTCAAGGAGGAGATAGTGCAAATGGAAAGACAAAACAAATGTGACAGAATGTTAACAATTGGTGAAAGGCACAAGTATGCTCATTGAACTACTTTCAAAACTTTTCCATAGGTTAGAAAATTTCAGTGAATTGGGGAAAAAAAGAGAAACATTAAAACATTGTCATGGCAGTACGTTTCAAAGAGCAGACCCTGCATTATGATTATGAAGCAAATTAAGAAAATGTTTAGATTTGTCATTTGAATTTTAAATCCCACTATGATTTTCCTAGTATGATTTTTAAAGTACTACTATTCTCCCTTCTCATCTCAGGTTTCAGATCGGCAGAGCTATCTCATCACTTGTTTGGTTCTTTGTGTGGTCTTGGGATTGATGCTTTGTATGCAGCGCTGTCGAAACACCTCTCAATTTGATGGAGATTACAGTTCAAGACTTCCTAAAAGTAATCAGTATCCAAGCCCTAAAAGGTAATGTCAGTATTATATTTCATTTTTTTTTTTTTTTACTTTTCTTTTTATATTTTTGAGAATTTTGGATAAATGGATATTGAATTCATTTCTTAGAGAATGATCCTTACATTTTTTTTACATGTATTAGCAATAACGAGTGTTACCTTAGAGATTATTCTTATGTGGTATGTACAGCTCTCAGTAGCTTCCATCTAGCCCCAACTACAGAGTAAATTACATGTAGTGTACTCATTGTGTTCTCTGTTGGTTTTTCTTAATGTGTTAGATGTTTCTCTTCCTATGATGATATGAATTTGAAAAGGAGAACTTCATTTCCACTCATCAGATCCAAGTCCCTACAGTTAACTGGCAAAGAAGGTAGGTGTTTATGGATATGTAATTTGTACACATATATATGTAAACATGAATCTAGCTTACTTATGGGATAAGTATAATATCAGTGTTGTGTTGGAGACCATCTGCAACAAATAATGGGTATAGTCAAAAGCCACCTATCATTTTCACACTTTATATCTATCTCTGTTCCTGAAAGCCCAGAGGGTGGGAGGGGCTGAGTTTAATGAGCCATGGTAGCTTTGTTTGCACTTGCTCCTGTTTAGAAGTATTTCTTTTTAGAAAGGGATGTTTGAGACAGTTCATCAGATATGGAAAACCTGAATGTGCTCCCATAGCATCCTGTGCTTATCTGCTTCCTCTTCCTGTACAGGTAGGACTCCTTTTGCCTCTAGTTTAGGACTATGAGGCAATTCTGAAAAAAATCTGGTCTTTTTCTTTTTTAAAGCTCAGAGTCTATAATAGCATTTCATTTTCATTGGCTAATACTCAATGAATGCTTAAATTTCAATGAATAGGTGTGTACTGAGTGGCTGTTTTTCTATATTAGTACTTTTTAAAGGTAATGCTTTAATTAGTGCTTACTAAGAGAGTTATCCTTATAGCAATATTAAAATAACCAAACTAATGATGTATTTCAATTAGCAGTGCTTTCTTAATCATTGGCTTCTCTCTTTCTTTAGGATTTAGTAACCAAGCAGCCTATTTCAATTGATTATATTATTCAAGTAATAATTCCTGAGCTTTATTGGTTTGCTATTACCACAAAGGTTTACAGACTTAACCCATTACATGTGTGTTTACTTAGGACTAGTAACTTTCTTTCTCCTTCCTCTTTCCTCTTCCCTCCTTTTTTTATATCTTTTTTTCTTCTTTTGGCCGATACGTCTGTTTGCATCTGAAAATTTTAATTGAAATATCTCCAGAACTTTTTCATTTTGTAAATCTAAAATTCTACATACATTATACAGCTCCCTTTTCCCCCCTTCATCCAGCCCCTGGTAATCACCACTGTGTTTTCTGTTTTTCTGAACTTAACTACTTTAGATACCTCATGTACATGAGATCATATAGTAGTTGTCTTTCTGTGACTGGCTTATTTCACTTAGCTCAATGTCTTCAAGGTTCATTCATGTCATAGCATGTGACAGGATTTCCTTAATTTTTAAGACTGAATAATATTTCCATTATACATATATGCCACATAGTGTTTATTCATCTGTTATTAGGCATTTGGGTTGTTTCCACTCTTGGCTATTGTGAATGTTGTCAGTATGAATTTGAGTGTGCAAAGATCTCTTCACAACCTTGCTTTCAGTTCTTCTGGACATATACCCAGAAGCAGGATTGCTGGATCATATGGTAGTTCTACTTTTTGAGGAATCTTTGTATTGTTTTCCATTTTACAATCCTACCACCACTGTGTAGTGGTTTCAGTTTTCTTCATATCCTCATCAACACTTGTCTTCTGTTTTGTTTAGTTTTGCTTTGTTTTGTTTTTATAGTAACTGTCCTAATGGGTATGAGGTAGTATAACTCACTGTGGTTAGATTTCCATTTCTCTGATGATGAATAATGGTTGAGCATCTTTTCATGTGCCTGTTGACTATTTATAAATCATATTCAAACCCTTTTCCCATTTTTAAATTGGGCTATTTTTTTGTTGTTTAATTGTAGGAGTTCTTTATATATTCCGGATATTAACCCCTTATTGGATATATGATTTGCAAATACATTTCTTAGGTTGCCTTTTTAATTTCTCACCTGAGGATATGTTTTTATTGATTTTTTTAGAAAGAGAAGAAGGGGAGGGGGAGAGAAACATTAATGTAAGAGAGAAACATTGATCAATGGCCTCTCCTTTACCTGCCCCCACCGGGGATTGAACCCACAACCTAAGTATGTGCTTGACTAGGAATCAAACCTGTCATGTACAGGACAATGTCCAACCAACTGAGCCACCTGGCCAGGGCCATAAGTAGACATTTTTCTTTTTAAAAAAATATTTTTATTGATTGCAGAGAGGAAGGGAGAGGGAGAGAGAGATAGAAACATCTATGATGAGAGAGAATCATTTATTGCCTCCTGCACGTCCCACACTGGGATCAAGCCTGCAACCCAGGCATGTGCCCTGACTGGGAATCGAACCATGACCTCCTGGTTCATAGGTCGATTTTCAACCACTGAGCCATGCTGGCTGGCCATGTGTAAGTTGACTTTTGAATCTGTTTTGATTGTGTTCCTGATAGACAAAAGTGTTTACGTTTGACATAGTCCCTTTGTCTATTTTTGGTTTTGCTGCCTGTACTTTAGATGTCATATATTCAAGAAATCATTGCCTCCCTTGCCAGTGTGGCTCAGTTGGTTGAGTGTCATCCTATGTACTGAGAGGTCACTGCAGGAGGCAGCCGGTTAATGTTTCTCTCTCTCCCTCTCACTTCCTCTCTCTAAAAAAAGCAATAAAAACATTAAATTATTGCCAAGTCCAGTGTTATTTTCTTTTAGAAATGTCATAGTTTTAGGTCATATGTTTAGGTCTTCATCCATTTTGAGTTAATAAGGTGTGAGGTTGTGAGGTAAGGGTCCAAGTTCAGTTTTTTGCATATAGATATCCAGTTTTTTCAGCACCATTTATTAAAGAGACTTTCCTTTCCGTGGTGAGTAGCCTTGTCACCTTTGTTGAAGATTATTTGACCATATGTGTGAGGGTTTATTTCTGGGCTTTTAAAAAATTCCATTGGTCTATTTGTCTGTCTTTATGCCAGGTTATTTTGGATTTTCTGGGAAAACAGGCATATCTTTTTTAAATTCCTCTTTAAATTTGTTGGGCTTTTTGAATCTCTGAATTGATATCTTTTTATCATACTGGGAAATTCTTAGCTACTCCTCCCCCTTTTCCCCCCAATACTACCTCTGCCTTATTTTAGAATCTCCATTTCATTAAATGTGTTAGTCCTTCCCTCTGTATCTCCTTTGTCTCCTAAACTCCTATTATCTCCCATCTTTTTTCTTTTTTGTGTGCTATATTTTGGATGATTTCTTCTGATCTGTTTTCCAGGCCATACCTGTTTATAGTCCACTATTAAATTCATCCATTGACTTTTAAATATCAGTTATTTTCCATTTCTAGGAGTTCTTTTAGTATTTTTTAAACATCTAGGTCCTTTTGTTTTATGTTTCTTGAAGATGTTTTTAAACTTGGTTTTTTATTTAAATATATAATAAGTGTAACTATTTATAATCTATGTTTGATCATTCTAATATCTTCAAATTTTAAAAATCTATTCGTTAGTTGTCTTTGCAGACTCTTGCTCAGGTGCTTTTTAGGTTTGTGTACGTGGTTATCCGTGTGCTAATCCTTCTCTTTGAAAAGTTATTTATAGGGACAGTTTGAGTGCTAATATGTAGGAGAATTTGTGTTTGCTTTACATTCAGGAAAACTTTATATTCATGGCTCGAGCCTTGTTGGACCGCCAGGTCATAGGGATTTGGACAGTCACTCTATGGGTTCATTCTTTCCCTGAGGGTCTAGTCGTTTGGAGTCCCAGCTTACCGTTGGGGAGTCAGAGGGGATGTTACAAACTGCTGCTTTGAGTGGGCCCTGGGGTTTGATTTTTGACGTATTCCCTTATGCTGCCACCAAAACTCAAGTCTGCATATTCTTGCATTGGCATATGCTCTCTGGACAAAAATGACTTTTGTGGTGCGCTTGACTTTTTGGATTCCTACTTTTCCTTTGATTTTGGTCTGGGGATTGCTCCCTTATCTTGGCAGCTTTTGAATGCTTTTAGTGATTAAAAAATCCATCATATTTAGTTGCTTTCATTGGAGAGGTTGTTCTGAATAACACTAACACCCACTCCAAAAGTAGACGTAATGTTTTTTGAAAAAACAATTTGAGTGAGAATAGTAAACTGATAGAAATGACTGTTTGAGGAATGGTTAGATTTTTTTATATATTTGATGACTTTCTCAATAAACGTCTAGGACATAATGTAAAAATATAATTGGTTGAATCATGTTATTAATAAATTTCTGGCATCTGAAGTTTCTTTTTTTTTTTAATTAAATCTTTATTGTTCAGATTATTACATTTGTTCCTCTTTTTTCCCTCCATAACTCCCCTCCTCCCAGTTCCCGCCCCACCCTCCGCCCTCACTCCCCACCCACTGTCCTCTTCCATAGGTGCACGATTTTTGTCCAGTCTCTTTCCACATCTCCCACACCCCTTTCCCCCGCAAGAACAGTCAGTCCATTCCCTTTCTATGTCCCTGATTCTATTATGATCACCATATTATTTATTCACTTGATTCTTAGATTCACTTGTTGATAGATGCATATTTGTTGTTCATAATTTGTATCTTTACCTTTTTCTTCTTCTTCCTCTTCTTAAAGGATACCTTTCAGCATTTCATATAATACTGGTTTGGTGGGGATGAACTCCTTTAGCTTTTCCTTATCTGTGAAGCTCTTTATCTGACCTTCAATTCTGAATGATAGCTTTGCTGGATAAAGTAGTCTTGGTTGTAGGTTCTTGGTATTCATCACTTTGAATATTTCTTGCCACTCCCTTCTGGCCTGCAAAGTTTCTGTTGAGAAATCAGCTGACAGTCGTATGGGTATTCCCTTGTAGGTAACTGAGTTTCTTTCTCTTGCTGTTTTTAAGATTCTCTCTTTATCTTTTGCTCTTGGCATTTTAATTATGATGTGTCTTGGTGTGGTCCTCTTTGGATTCCTTTTGTTTGGGGTTCTCTGCGCTTCCTGGACCTGTAAGTCTATTTCTTTCACCAGGTGGGGGAAGTTTTGTGTCATTATTTCCTCAAATAGGTTTTCAATATCTTGCTCTCTCTCATCTTCTGGCACCCCTATAATTCTGATGTTGGTACGCTTGAAGTTGTCCCAGAGACTCCTTACACTATCTTCGTATTTTCGGATTCTTTTTTCATTTTGCTTTTCCAGTTGGGTGTTTTTTGCTTCTTCGCATGTCAAATCTTTGACTTGATTCTTGCGCTCCTCTGGTCTGCTGTTGGGTGTCTGTGTAATATTCTTTATTTCAGTCAGTGTATGCTTAATTTCTAGTTGGTTCTTTATCATAACATCGAGGGTCTCATTAGATTTCTTGAGAATCTCACTACATTTATCGGCGGTCTCACCAGTCTTTTCGAGGGCCTTACTAAGTTTATCGGCAGCTTCTAGACAGTTCTTGAGAGACCTTAAAAGTGTGGTTTTGAGCTCTATATCTTCCATTTCTGACATTTGCTTCCTGTTTCTTTGTCTCCGCATTTTTTTATCTTTTCTTGGTGCACCCCCTAGTGGTCTTTGTGTGCAGTCTTGTAGTTAAGCCTTGATTGTTGTCGGTAATACCAGGGGTGATTTGACCTCCAGGCTAACTGGCTATGAGAGTCAGCTGTGTCTGCAGTGGGAGAGCTTCTGTGCTGGATCTCTAGGGCGGTGCTAATCTAGCCTTTGCCTGAGGCTATCCGGCAAATGGCGCTGTGCAGGGCTTGGGCGGGGTGGGTCCCCGGGGATCTACAGGGCGGGCCGGAGCGAGCAGTTATGGCTGCTCTCAGTTCCGTCCCTAGGGGCTCTGCCTCTCAGAGTCCCAGCAACTGCTGCAAACCTCGGAGAGAAAGCTGCCTTCGAGTTCTGACCGAAGCCAGACAGTCCCGCTTCTCCCATTTGAGTCTGGGTCCCTAGAGACTCACCCAGATCTGGAGCTCAGAGTCTGAAACTCCCTCCCAATTGAAAACAACAACCGCGCCCTCCGCCGCCAGCCCTCTCCGCGGGCGCACTCCGCACCTGAGTATTTCACTTCAGCACTGCACCTCCTCTGAGTCTGGGTATGATATTCTCTTTCCTCCTAGATGTAGAATTTCCACTCAGCCAGCCTTCCTGTGGTTCTGGATGATGTCTGTTCTGTCCTTTAGTTATATCTCTGAAGTGGTTGTTCGAGGCAGCAATATCTGGCGTTAACCTATGCCGCCATCTTGGTTTCTCCCTGAAGTTTCTTAGTGAATTTTCTCCTTACAAATTTCTGCCTCTGTCATACCACAGATCCTTTACTCTTAATTGTCTCAAAGGGACTAAAATCTCATAGCCCCTCTTGTGTATATGTGTTTATCGTGTCCACGTGGGTAGCATAGGGCTGTCTTGAATGTGCTTGAAATAATGAAATTTTAGAAACCTAAAACTAGTATTTCCAATTTACTCACCATGCCAGAGTGATCACTCATTACCCTTTGGTCATTTATATTGCATGTTCAGGCTGTTTTTAGGTTTTGGAGTTCATAGTTTTGATTATAGTAAATCATAGTAATAAACAGTTAGAAAAAAGTCTTAGATCTGGTTTTGTGTATGTGTTCCTCTGACTTTCATACGTGGTCATAGCTGCTTGTTGCACAGTTGACCCACATTTGTGGCACAGTGTAGAGGTTAGTCTTTTAGGAAAAAAGATGATCTGTAGGTTTGGTATTAGCGTACTGGTGATGTTATTTTCTCATCAGGTAAGAGGGGAGGACTGGGCCTAACTGTTGGCCGATAGTCAGCTGGTAAAGACTGAGGGAAGGGGACCAAGCACAAAATAAGAATGGAACCATCTCCCACCTTGCTCCTGCCTTGTTTCTCTTGATTTACTAATTTAAAATGCATAAATACATGGTTAAGTTTCTTTTAGGAAAAATCCCTAAGGGATAATATAGTATTTTATTGTGTTTAATTTTAACCTAACATGCTTTACATGTACTTTTTATTCTTATTTATAGTAGACCCAAATGCTTTGTACATTGTAGAACCCCTCAAGTTCTCTCCAGAAAAAAAGGTAATATTTTGTTTCTTTTTAAGTGTCATGGTTGGCTATGTGGTAGTAGATGAAGAAGTTGGTTTGAACGGTTTATTATAACCTTTAAGTGGTACTTAAATTACTCTTCCTTTCCAGTCATGGTAATGATATAAATCAATGTTTACAAGGGTCAGCAGACTACTACCTGTAAGCCATAGCTGGCCTGTGGCATATTTCGTATGAATCTGGAGCAGTTTTTAAAAGGTTTTAAAGTAAAAAAGAACATACCGAGACAAATGTGTGACCTGAAAGCCTAAGATCATTATGTATGAAAGCTCGCTGATTCCTGGCTGGTAATCATGGATGGAGGGCCAGTACATGTCAGGCACAGAGCCTCATTTTTAATGTTATTTATTTATTATTTTTTAAATCCTCACCTGAGGATACTTTTTTTAATTGACTCTAGAGCAGCAGTTCTCAACCTGTAGGTCGTGACCCCTTTGGGGGTCGAACGACCCTTTCACAGGGGTCGCCTAAGACCATCGGAAAACACATATATAATTACATATTGTTTTTGTGATTAATCACTACGCTTTAATTATGTTCAATTTGTAACAATGAAAATACATCCTGCATATCAGATATTTACATTATGATTCATAACAGTAGCAAAATTACAGTTATGAAGTAGCAATGAAAATAATTTTTTTTAATATGTTTTATTGATTTTTCACAGAGAGGAAGGGAGAGAGATAGTTAGAAACATCTATGAGAGAGAAACATCGGTCAGCTGCCTCCTGCACATCTCCCACTGAGGATGTGCCTGCAACCCAGGTACATGCCCCTGACCGGAATCGAACCTGGGACCTTTCAGTCCGCAGGCCGACGCTCCATCCACTGAGCCAAACCGGTTTCGGCCAACGAAAATAATTTTATGGTTGGGGTCACCACAACATGAAGAACTGTATTAAAGGGTCGCGGCATTAGGAAGGTTGAGAACCTCTGCTTTAGAGAGAGTGGAAGGGGCAGAGAGAGAGGAACATTGATGTGAGAGAGAAACATCGATCAGTTGCCTCACATATGAGCCCTGACTGAGAATGGAACCCACAACCTAGGTATGTGCCTGACTGGGAATCAAACCTGCAACATTTTGGTGTACAGGATAATGCTCCAACCAACTGAGCCACCTGGCCAGGGCACAACCTCATTTTATAAGCGGTTTTGTCTTTTGTGACCAATAGGTGGCAAAACTCAGAATAGACTTAGGCTTTTTTGTTTCTAAAGCCTGGGCTTTTTCCATTTTGCCTCTCCAAGTAAGTTGTGCTCATCTTGATTAGAGGAGATTGTAGGTGAAAGAATGTGGGCTTTAGAGTCAGATAGCCTAGGATTCAGTCACAGCTTGGCTACTTACTATGTTATGAGTTGGCAGGGACCCAAAACCAGGGATAAAATCCTCACCTGTCAGGGTTGGTGAATAAGATATACCTGAAAGCAGCTAGTATAATATCTGGTGCATCATAGGTATTCAGATGTGAGTTAGCATCCCCATATCTATATTCAGAGATGGCAGAGCTTTTACTGAGTGGCATTTACTAAGTAGGAAGGTAATGAAGGTATTTACAAAATAGACCATTGTTACTTTTCACCAGGAGGTGGCACTTCTCCTCCATTAGCTCAGTTCTCTAGACGTTTGATGAGGTAGCTAACTATTGGAGGTCTAATTCCTACCCCTTCTTTTACTTGTGTTATAGAAGAAACGCTGCAAGTACAAAACAGAAAAAATTGAGACCATAAAGCCAGCAGACCCATCACACCCTGTAGCCAATGGAGACATAAAAGGAAGGAAGCCCTTCACGAACCAGAGAGACTTTTCTCATGTGGGAGAAGTGTATCACTCTTCTTACAAGGGTCCTCCCTCGGAAGGGAGCTCAGAAACTTCGTCACAGTCAGAAGAGTCTTATTTTTGTGGCATTTCAGCTTGCACAAGTCTGTGCAATGGACAGTCCCAAAAGACAAAAACTGAGAAGAGGGCTTTAAAACGAAGGCGCTCCAAAGTCCAAGACCAAGGGAAGTTGATAAAGACTCTGATACAGACTAAGTCAGGGTCATTGCCGAGCCTGCATGACATCATCAAAGGAAACAAAGAGCTCACCGTGGGGACGTTTGGTGTGACAGCAGTCTCGGGACACATCTAGAATAATCGAACTTTTCATACTGGAGACTTTCTGTTGTTGTTCTTTAAAGAACAGTCTGTGGTATTTGAAGGGTTGAGGGGAGGGAGGAAATCATAATGGGAAAAGTATTCAGAAATTATGGTTTCTGCCTTTTAAAAGTAGGTGGGATTGTGTCTGTCAGTCTTGGTCAATGCACTGCAGTTCTGCAAGGCTGATGACTTCCCACAAGGACAGTGGTGGAAATTTTCTAAAGACGTTTTTCCACAGATTAATTACTGGTAGTTTGGAAGCCCAGTTCCCTGGGTGGGGTAGGAATGGAAGCCTGAACCTCTTCCTGTAGCTTTGTTCCTATTTCTTGCACCTTCCATATTTATGTGCCTTTTGTCTATTTATAATGCACTGGAAGAGGAGGGGGACTTTTCCTGTCATTTGATTTCTTTGATAACTTTGTTAGTTTTTTTTTGAAGCTGCAAACACTACAAGGCTTTAAAGTGATCTGCTCCCGGAGCTCAGTAACGTGGGTCAGAAGGCGTGAAGAGCCTGCAGACTTGCCAAGTAGACTTCTGTTTAGCAAACTCACCTGAAACAAGCACTCGCTGGAATTTTTAAGTCTGTTTTTAGGTAAATGGTGATACTGTTAAATGTTGTTTTCATTTAATTTATTCACACTCGTTTTCAGTAGTTATTAACTCAGTGAAGAAAACAAAACTACAAGATCTTTTCTTACAAATGACTGGTATTTGCAAATAAATTTTTTATAAATTCACCTTTTAAACATATGTAACCACTGGTAAAGGTTTTCTGTAGCTACATTACATTTTAAACATTCACAGTAAGCACCAGTCCTGCAGACATTCCTGACTACAAATAGAAAATGTGAGCGTTTCTCCATGAGTCCAGGTCCCAGGTGACACAGTCCCTGCCCAGGGATGTGCACAGAACCAGCCAGGGAGTTTGTTGAGCCTGTCAGAATTGGTCAAGTCACAGGGATTGCTAGTCCTCGGTGTTGGCTTTGTATTGGCTACAAATGTGCAGAGGTGTACATGTGTGCTGTCCATGTGTCTGTCTTCATTTTGTCCTTGTATTTCTTTAATTGGCAGAGACTGTATTTGTATGTATTTGTACATTAATGGGTGAAAGTGGAAAGTTTCTTTTTGAAAGGGAGAGAGTTGACCATTTTGTGTTGTCAGACTTAAGTTATAACTTATTGAGCACTTTTTGTAGTAACTGTTTAAACTTGTCTAATACCTTTCTGGGTATTGTTTGTAATGTGACTTATTTAAAGCCTTTTTTGTTTAAGTTGCTGCTTTAGATTAACAGTGTGTTTTTCTCAGTCTGTACTAATTGTACATTAGCCATTCAGAGCAAGAGGGTCTGATTGCACAGAAACCCACTGAAGAGCGGTTCAGGAGAAGCAGAGGCAGAGCGAAGCCAAACACTGCAGCGCCTGGCCCTGTATAGGGCGACGCTCAGTGTGTAACCACGGAGCTGTAGTGCCGTTAGAAACTGTGAATTTCCAAATAAATCTGAACACTTGTCTTTATTAATTGTTGCCTTCTCTGTTCTTTGAAGGAGAATGTACAAATCTGTTACTCTGAACAGATTTGTTGTTGCCACTTCAGAAACCAAGTTCAGCAGCATTCTGTTCCATAATTGGTCACATTTCCGCTAACTGCAAGCTGAACTGTCCCGTGAACATTTTATTGCCATACGGTCACAATTTCATCCTTTCAAACACTAAAAGGAGGCACTGAATTTTTATTTAGTAGATAGAATACATGTATATGCTTTTCTCCTATTAGGGGCTATCTTTACGACTACTCATTTAATTTTTCCACATCTAATTAGAGCATAGCATGTTATGATTTGGTTTTATTTTTCCACTCTAAGATTATACCTAAATAAGGAAAAAAATGTGAAAATTGCTGTTAATAGATTTGTGCCTGGTAAGAAGCAAAGCTATGTATATATGAACAGGGATGGGCAAAAAGTAGGTTTACAGTTGTGAGTACACGGAACATAATTTATTCTCATATTATTAAGTATTGTATTATTTTCCACACATTTTTTTTTTTTAAATATATATTTTATTGATTTTTTACAGAGTGGAAGGGAGAGAGAGATAGAGAGTTAGAAACATCGATGAGAGAGAAACATCGATCAGCTGCCTCCTGCACATCTCCCACCGGGGATATGCCCGCAACCCAGGTACATGCCCTTGACCGGAATCGAACCTGGGACCCTTGAGTCCACAGGCCGATGCTCTATCCACTGAGCCAAACCGGTTTCGGCAACATTTTTTGACATTAACAACTGTAAACCTACTTTGCCCACCCCTGTATACGGCTGCTCCTTGCTAGTCCACCCCAGTCTACTTCTCATGTTAAATAAAGCATTAAGACAGTATAAAATAAGAAGAAACTGAGGGTTTGAAGAGCAAAAACACAAAGCAAAACACCTTTTAGTTGAATTTTTTAAAAAGTTGTACATGTAATTTGAGGAATTTTATTTTATTTTTTAAAAAATATTTTTTATTGATTTTTTTTTTTTACAGAGAGGAAGGGAGAAGGATAGAGAGTTAGAAACATCGATAAGAGAGAAACATCAATCGGCTGCCTCACACCCCCTACTGGGGATGTGCCTGCAACCAAGGTGCATGCCCTTGACCGGAATCGAACCTGGGACCCTTCAGTTTGCAGGCCGACGCTCTATCCACTGAGCCAAACCAGTTAGGGCAGGAATTCATTTTATAAGGCTTATACAGAAAAACAGTTCTCTGCTACCACTATACCCCTGCTAAGTGTCCAGGAAAAGAAGGGAGAATGGGAATTGAACCTGCAAGCTTTTGGTGTATGGGATGACCCTCCAACCAACTGAGCTACCTGACCCATTGGCTTAGCTCTTAGGCTTGCCTTCTTTTCCCAATAATCTTATACCCAGTGTTTTCCTCTAAACTAGTATCTTTCCATATCATGTTGCCTAATTTAGCTGATTACTCTGAACTAATGGAGTCCATGACTTTTGGACTCCATTATGCGCTTCTAGTGGAGTTTTCCTGTCTTTGCTCTTCCCTGCCTTTGCTCTTCCCTGCGTGAATCATAGGGGATTTACCTCCCCGGGTGCAATATATTATCAGTTTTATGTCCAGCAATTTTCTGGGAGATGCTCTGTTTAATGGGTATAGAAAGAATGCCTGTAGCATGTTTATTAGATGAAAGTATATGAGTGTGCCGCGCCAGCACAGCCAAGGGTTTGGTGAGGCTGAGGAGGAGGGAGAGGAGGTGGGGGGCGGCAAAGGATTAAAGAAAAGACAGACAAAGAGAATATAGCTGGGGCTTGGTGGATCTCCTGTGCCTGGATGAGGCCACAGAGAAGGATCCAGCCAGCAAGCTGAGGCTTTATTTCATAGAGAAAAACAAGGTAGTGGTCAACATAGTTACAATGTTCTTGTGAGTGTCACTTGTTTTGGCAGCACTTGCTGCACCTCCCACAGCCCATTAGCTACCCAGGAAGGAATTAGGGAGAGCGATAAGGTTAACTCTACAACCGCTCCCTACATATGAGTACTTCCAAAAGATATTTTGTTCAATGAGGTAAAGTAAAAATACTTCATGAACACAATTGTCAGGCAGGGACTGCCATACCCTTGACCGTAGGTGTCAGGAAGTTCACACAGGGCAATTCTAAGAACCAGGCAGCAATGAAGAGAAATGAACAGCTTTCGCATCAGTGGTGAAGAGAAGTCTGCTCTGCCCAGGAGGAGACAATCAGAATTCTTATTTATTGGGGTTTATGGAACTTTAAAAGAGGAAGTACAAAAATGACTCAAAATCCCCACATGAAAAAGAATATTGATTTGAGGGAGCAGGAGATGCTAATGCACATCACATCAAAGAGGCTCTAAGTAAAAATAACAAGCAGCACAGCAGAGAACGGAAACTGTGGCTCTCCCCCCACCCCCAAGAGTCTCTGATCTCCCCCCACAACCCCAAAAAACCGTGCACACGTATCACAGGAGCCCCATTTGAACTTGAGCCCTGGTCAGTGTGTGTGTCTGTCCCAGAGCAATCGAGCTCATCAAGTCACTCAGAAATGCCTGCACTATTTACTGCAGGGCCCTGAGGCCTGTCCCAGGCTAGCTCTTAGCCCATTGCTGCTTGCCTATTATAGTTCCATCAACTAAGTAAAACTGGGCATTTCAGAGTGTTTTTTTTTTTCACTGTAGCACTGTAGATCAGTTTAGAGCCATCTCTGCTGGCTATTGGATTGCAAACATTATAAGTTACCAGGAATGAGAGTCTGAGCCTGGTGCCGACCAGATCACCTTCAGTCAATCCTGTGCTGACTATAAATTGATCATACTATTTATGACAAATGTCAGTCTATTGCTGAACAGACGCTGTGCATTGAATTTTCTTTCTACCACAGTTACCATACTTAAAGATAATCTATACGTGAAATCTGAGAAATTATTTTTTAAGTTGATTTGACAGAGAGATACTGATTTGTTCACTTATTCATGCATTATTTGTTGCTTCTTGTATGTACCTTGACTGGGGATCAAACCCGCAACTTTGGCATATTGGGTCGATGCTCTATCCAACTGAGCTACCTGGCCAGGGCCAAAGGAAATGATTTCTTGTCCTCAAGATTATCACTGAGGAACATTGCTAATAATTCTATACCTCCTGTAAGAGGAATTATAGATGCAAACTTCACTGGTAAGGAGCTGAACTAATTTTCCCCAAATCTGTAATCTAACCCCTGTTGAGACCATAGCTTGTGTTTGAGATGGTGGCTAGCTGTGATTGGCTGTGATTGTAGGTCTTTATGGATTATCTTGGGCTAATCAACTGAATTAACTTCGGTTTCTAAAACCTATGAGCACCATAGGAATTTTTTAATCTCTTTCAGAGGGCAATGTGGGTCACTTTCTTCTTCACTGCCTTTCTCCATAGAGGACATAGAAGAAATTTTCAAAATGAAAGTATAAGAAAAACCTACTAGTTTTTTATAGTAAGTGGGATGCAAGAAACTAGAGACACAAATGACCAGGGAGACTGGGTCAGAAGGCTGGATCAAGGACAAGATCAATCCTCATAGGCATTATGGCAGGTAAATAATGACTTTCCCTCACACACAAACAAGTATTCACATCCAAGAGGTAAGCTACCTGGGGAGCTACTTGAGTAACTCGAGACTGAGGACACGTGGAATTCGTTTCTTGTCTTTCTAGAGGCTCCTCAGATGGTGTTCCAGGTAATGTGTCTGGGGGGGCGGGGGGGAGGGGGGTGAGGGGGAGGGGATGTGGGGTAGAATGGGAACCTCTGCCCAAGGACCCTGGGTTTTATAACTTGTGATAGGTTGTCTCTCAGTCCTTCAGGAGGGGGAGGGCATCTGTCACAGAGATTTATTTCCTGCTTTAAGGGGCACAGAGCAGTCAGCGAGTTCTTCCCACTACTGCTGCTTTTTAGGTGACTTTAGAGCAAAATAACGCATATGCCATTGTGGGATATCTTGGGGCAGCCCAGGGTCCCAACACTATCATGGTAGAATTTTTTATTTTATTGAATTTATTGGGGTGACCTTGGTGAATACAATTATACAGGTTTCAGATTCTACAATACATCATCTGTATATTATGTTTACCACCCAAGTCAAGTCTCCTTTCATCACCATTTAAACCCCTTTGTCCTCTTCTACCTCCACCCCCCCCCCCCACACACACACACACACACAACCCTTCCCTCTGGCAGTCACCATATTGTTGTCTGTGTCCATAGTTCGTTCTTTCTTTTTTTCTTTGTTTAAATGCTTCACCCTTCTCACCTACCCCCCCCCCACAACCCCTCCCCTCTGACAGCTGTCAGACTGTCTCTATATCCATGAGTCTGTCTCTACTTTGTTATTTTGTTCATTAGATTCCACATGTGAGTGAGAGCATATGGTCTTTGTCTTTCTCTGATTGGCTTATTTCACTTAGCATAATGCTCTCCAGGTCCATCCATGCTGTTGCAAAAGGTAAGAATTTCTTTTTTTATGGCTGAGTAGTATTCCATTGTGTAAATGTAACCATGGCGGGATTTTTAAGCCAGGCATTCTGGAGCCAAGCTAGAGGTTGCAAACTCACTCATGCAGATGGAGCAGGCAGGTGACGTGAGGAAGCACAGCCTGATGTGAGACCAGAAAAGACCCTGTGGATGGAGGGCACAGCCACAGGACAGGAGAATTGCTCCCTGGCACAGCCCCTCTCCTAGCAGCTCCTCTGGCTCTGTGCTGTGGTTCCCTCTGCCTCCTGCCGCCCGAGTTTCCAGTGGTTAAAGCCTCCTTTGTCTAACGCTCTGAGAACCCCAGCGAGGGTGCCTGCAGGTTTTCTCGAAGACCCATGGCTGGGCAGCCTCTCCCCGTGTGTCATAGCTCATGGAACAAGAGGCGGGCTGAATCACAGTTGCTCGGCTTTGTGGCACGCACATGTTCCATTGTGCTCTGGAACGCCAGGCTCCAGCCCAGACCACAGAGGGCTGTGGGCAGAGCAGCCTCTGATCTGTCTCATCTCTGGAAACCCTGACTTTTCGGGCTGGGTCAGAGCCAACCCAAAAGAAAGTGCCCACACTAAACCCTGCAAGAGAGGCAGCGGCCCCGGGCAGGGCGACAGGCGCTGCCTGGGGTGCTCGTGCCCCGGAGGGTGGCTGAGGGGGACAGCCGGCCACAGGCACCACGTGTGTGCCTTCCCTCGGAAGAGCAGGGCTGCTGCGGGAGGGGTGCAGGTGCAACTAACCTTGCTGCCAATGGACAGGATGCGCCGGACTGGCAGGAAGGCTCTGATCACATGAGCAATGAGGAATCTGGTCACTTCTCAGACCGACAGTTCCTCTTGAACTGGTTACTTGCTTGATCTTTTTTTCTTTTTTTTCCTTAGACACAAAGTTAAAAGAAATGAGTGGGCCTCATTCTTCAAGCCCCATCTCAGATTCAACCTCCTCCATGAACTGTTTCCTTCTCTCCCAGCTCCACCCTCAGTCCAAACAGGACTCCTCTCCTTTCCAACCCGCTACTAACGTGCATGTATCCAGAGCGGTTATCGTGCTAGTAACGCAGTTACTGTTCCTGGGACCTTCTCTGCTTCAGCACGGTTTGTGTGCTCTGGGCCACCCGAGTGTGAGGACTGGCCAGCGCCCCTTTGTCCCCTAAGGTGGGTAGTGCTGAGCTCAGCACGCAGGAGCTGAGGGGTCCAGGGTAGACCCTGCCGTGGCTCACTCCTGGTCCCTGATGCGCTGCACTGGGCACACACTGGGCAGGGGGTTGTGAGGCCTTCCGAACACTTTTCAAATAGATCAGGTCGGGCTGGTGGAGCCCCCAACATGGCATGTGCTTCAGAAAGGTGTGATGTCTTCTGACTGCTCATAACCTTAACAGTCATCATGTAATCTGAGGGCTGCAAACAAGACCCCACTGATAGGTGCCTGTGGCAGTGCCTGAAAGACAGGGGTGTCTCTGTGTTCCCTTGGATCCCCGCAGGGGTATAAGGTGCCTGGTGCTCAGGGGGTCGGTGGCAGGAGGACCGAGTAGCTCCTGGCTTTGTGGGGCTTGTTAGCCCGCAGTGTGCCCCTTCCTCCAGCTCCACGTGGGGAGGAGGGATTGGCGGTCCACAGGGAGTCAGCCAGGAAAGGCCGCAAGAAATCTAGGCGGCTACTGAAACACTAGGAGCGGCAGTCAATCGTGAATGCTGCCCCTTTGTTAAAGGACCAGTGTACACACTCAGGGACAGAGATGGAAGGAAGGACTTGGGGATCGGCTGTTTATGATAAATGGAGGAAACACGGCTGATGATGAACCCCTATTCAGGCCTCTTTGGGTGCATCCACATTAAAAATCAGCCTCTGGGGACCTGGAAAGCCTTGTGGGAGTCAGAGGAGGCGAAACCTCATCGAAAGCAGTTTCATGCTCGAATTGAGTCTCACGGGAGGTTGGGTGGGTGGAGGGACGAGATGCAGCCCAGGATGGGCTCTTTTCTCTGGGCAAGCTGGGCTCTGCCACTGGCACCCCCATTTGGTGGGGTTGACCTTTTCTCAGGGGCTGGCAGGTGTCTGGCCAGGAACAAAACATTGGCCACTACCCTTTCCCTGAAACTCTTGCTCCCTTTAGGCTTTCAGTGTTTGTGTGCATTTTAGGTCTCTTGGTTTCAAGTGTCAGAAACCCAACTCAAACAGGCTTACATTTTTAAAAAAGAAGGAAGTGATATGCTGCCGCCACGGTGCTCAGTGGAGTTGGGGAAGGTCTTTTATCTCAGATTTCCTGGGCAATGAGGGGGTTACACTGGATGACCACACTGTGCTGAGAGCCAAGGCAGGGTCCATGCCTGACCCGGGCCACATGGTACGTGCAGAGCGAATGAATGAATGAATGAATGAATGAACGAACAGATGACCGTGTGTTAAGATTGATTTCAGTTCTCACTCCCATGACTGTGAACACAGGCATCTCTCCAGCCAGGAGGTGCAGGAAGATGTGAAAAAGTGGAGAATGTAGAAAATGTGCATCTGTAAATGAGAGAAGAGATTTCTGAGCAGAGAAGCCTGGACACTTAGCGTCAACCCCAAGACCTTCTGCGAAAGGAAGTGGTTCCTGCCGCCTTCTGACCACTTCCGCGTATCCCACCCATCTTGTGCCTCACTCTGGGGAGAGGGAGCTGAAACTGAACCAACAGAAGGTGTGTGTGTGGGGGGGGGGGGGGGGGCGATCAGACTCTTTAGAGATCATAGTTACTGGGTCCTTATTCTTTGCTCCAACCCTCTCCAGGCCCTTCCTCCGCCCTTGTTAGCCAGAGCCCAGGGAGCATGAGTGGAGCCTTTGCAGAAGGTCTCTCACACACACACACACGCACGCACGCACGCACGCACGCACGCACGCACGTACGTGCGCGGCAGGGTGCAGGTGGAGTGTAGAGAAGTATTTGCTGTGCGGGGATAAGGAAACGTGCAGAGCCATGGGGTGAGTTAATTCAGAGCTGCCAGGGGAAGGAAACCGCAGGCCCTTTGCTCTCTCCCTGGAATCCCTGCCTTGAGGGATGTAGCCCAAGCAGGCCCCGGGGGAGCTCCTCCTTTCTTTACAGAGCGGTCGCCTTCATATGTGAGGTGAGATGTGCAAGGATGAATGCACTGTGGGGTCCGGTGCGCCTGGGCCAGGTGTCTGCAGAGCAGAGGCTGACTCAGACAGGTGTCCGCCCCTGTCCTGGGAGGCATCAGGTGTGCCAGTGCATGTCCAGGTGTTTCAGGGGGTGTGTGGGGAGGGGCAGTACGAGGAGACAGGACTGAGTCTTCCTGACTCTTCCACACACCGGCTGTGGTCTTTGGGGACTCCGCTTACCTTTGTGGAGTTCAGGTCCCCATCGGTAAGAAAGGGGCATGATAGGGTGACCACAGCATTCTAGCGTTGAGATTCTGGAGCCATGGAAGGTTCTGGGCTGGTGAGAGAGCTGCAGATGGTTTGCAAACCAGGCTCAGGGGCGAGTATCTCATTTGTGAGATAACAAACAGGTGCGGCCTAGCACTCGTCACTCACTGGGCCGAGGCTGGCTGCCCACTTTCTGCTGGCGCAAGGCTATGGGTTCAAAACTGGCTCCTTGTGGGACCCGAGGGTGGGAGGCTCTCGAGGCATACAGCTGCACAGCCCTGACCAACATCTGCCAGACTCTCAAAGGAAACAGTGGGTGATGAGAACAACGACTTTGACATTTCAGCCTGTCTTTGGTGCATCTGACTTTCCCACAAACCCACCATGACACACGTTTATGCAATGAAGTGTTTGAAACATCAAGAAGGGGTTCATGAAAGAGCCCACAAGATCAGGCATTTCCAGTCTTAAAAGATGGTGTTTGGGGTGTGTCTCACACCCCACCCCACTTCCTCACCGCCCTGCAGGTGGGCTCCCAGCCCTGTGCTCTTAGGGGTGCTGCTCACAGGGAGACGTGAGCATTCTTGCTTCGTAATCACTCTCATTCTGTGACCTTTCGGGGTTAGAGTTTTGGCTCAAATGCACACAAGGTGTGGGACCTTTTGGAAGGATGTGTGTAGCCTGGAAGGATGAGTTGGGGGATAAGCTATGAAGCATCACTCTTGTTTCTCCAAGTTACACCAGGAGAAAGCAAGAGAGTGAGGATGACAGCGGCAGTGGGGCCAAAATGATCACTTCACTTATTTGAGCGTCAGTCTCCTCATCTATATTTATTGAATCAACAGATATTTATGGAGTGTCTCCAACACCAGTCTAGATTGGGAACAGCAGCATCTTAGGCAGAGGCCCTCAGGTGGGCAAGTACTTGCCATGTTTGGTGAACAGGAAGGCCAGTATGGCCACAGTGTGGTGAGAGAGGTAGAGTAGAATGAGATAGGTTGTAGAGTTCGGAAGAGCCCAGATAATGCAGAGGCTTAGAAGTCATGATGAAGAGTTCAGATTCCTTTCTCAAGGCGATGGTGAGCCACAAGAGTGTTGTTTGAAACCCCCTGGCAATGGGCAAGGAGACACCTGAATGGTGGTGTTGCTCTTAGATCAATCAAGGGCAAAGCAGATGTACAGTCCTTAGTTCATCCTAGCTTGATGCCTGTGTCGGTGGACAGAGCTGTTTCATGCCTGAGGCACATAAAAATAAATAAATAAAAAAAGAGTGTTGTTTGACACAGCAGACCAACATGGTCAGATTTCTACTTGAATGTGAATGTTGTCAAGCTTCTCCAATAAAATAAAGTCAGCAGCAGGCCAGCAGCACCTGCAGAGTGTCGGGGAATGGGGCACATCTCATCACTGACTGAGGTTGCGGAAGAATTTTCCATTCCCCCCAAAGAATCCGGTTCCTGACCTGGGACCCTCCTGCCTTCATTAATTCAGTCCATGTGTATTGGTTGAGACTGCACCCTTGAACAAGACAGACAGTGTAACACATATAATTTGTCAATGCCCAGTGCTCTCCCTGTCCCTAGGAGCCTGTATATTACCATTTCTACATTCCCTGGCAAGTGGAATCCTGACTGGGTCCTGACAATGGAGAAGCAATTGCAGGAGATTGGAAGGTGGGAGAGGAGGAGCCATTGTTCAGGGCAGCTGCTGAAAGGCATGTGGGAGACGGCACAGGGGTGGGGCGTGTTTCTTGAGCTTTGTCATGTCCTCCTAAGAATCGCCCACTTGAGTGCTGCTGGCAGCTAAAACTATTGGCTGTAGCACGAATTTTTCATTTCAAGGTTTTGCATTTCAGTGACCTCCCTGACCTTTGCTCCTGCAGCCTTCAGTCCCTGCATTCACCCTTTCCTTCCTCTGCATATTTGGAGTGGCTTCTGCTTTCCTGACCAGCCTCTGAGTGATCCACAGGGGCAGGGCAAGAAGGGGAGTATCTTGGATCTGATCATCCTGTTTTTGGGGGTGGGGCTGAAGGATCATTTTGGCCCCATTGCCACTGTCATCCTCTCTCTCTGAATTTCTCCCCTCAACCTGGTGTAACTTGGAGAAACAAGAGTGATGCTTCATTCCTTATCCCCCAACTCATCCTTCCAGACTACAAAAGGACATCAAAGTCGCCATTCTCTTGGACACAAGAGATCAAATTGAAACATAAAGTAAGCGGTGGCTACCTACCTACTCAAGTGAGAAAACAAACCTTCTACCCCTTGCAAATTTTCCTGAGCCAATTAGATCTTGTGAGGTGGGAGTAGAGAGGGGCCTCTGCAAAAACAACAGAGAAGCAGCACAGCCTGTGGAGAGCAGTCAGAATTGGCTGTGAAAGAGTCTTGGCTCTGCCTCTCACCTTGTGGAGGGAAAAAGCAAAACGCCTGAAAAGGAATGGGAGTTGGATGGGCCACCGACTTCTCTACAACGGCTCTGGATGCGAGAAGACAAAGAGTCATCGTTGAAAAATCTTGTGTGTGTGTGGTGGGGAATGTCTGATTTAGGAATGTATGTCCCTCTAAACTGCCACTCAAATATGAGTGTTATTATAGAAAGGCATGAATCCCGGGAGGTGGGGGATCTCTGGGGTCATCTTGCCCTCCACAGAGAGGAAAAATAGCACAGAAAACAGGGCACCATGTATAATCACAACAAAATTACAAAGTGTCAAGCAATTAATCTAAGAAAGAATGTAGGAAACCATCCTAGAGAAAAATTTTAAAGGTCGTGGAAAATCTAATCAGGGAAAAAACATTGTAAAAATAACCCTCCCCCCAAACTACTGCAATTACAGTTAATCGTGCTCTAGAACATTTTAGGGACATGATACTATTTTGTCCTAATCTTTTCAGGAGAGGTTAAATATACTTAAGTAGCCAAATCAATTTGAAAAAGAAGAGCGAAGCGGGGAGCGGGGGTGGGGTGGGGGGGGGGGACTTTGCCATAACTAGCTCTTGAGACATTCTACAAAGCCATGATTATGAAAACTGTGTGACCCTGGTCCTGGGATACAGAAACAAACCAATGAAATGGAAATAAGAGCCCAGAACAAGACTCTATGTAAAAAGTTGTTAAGTGATGAATAAACCACTAGAATTGAACCTCCCAACAGAAGGTTTAGGCAAGGAAGTGAGAGAACTAAATTTGTTTTTCAAAACACCTTTCTTGCAGCATTTTGCAGGGAGTCTTGGGTTTGGGAACAGCTGGTGGCAGAGTGACCAGTTAGGGTGCCATTGCAGTATTTCAGGTGAGAGATTACAAAAACAGCAGCAGGAAGAATGGGAGTGGAGAAGGTGTGATGTGAGAAACAATTGTCCTGGGTGACTAGTTAAATGTAGGGAGAGAAGAAGAGAGGGGAGTTGAAGTTGTCACCAGAAAGAGTGACCTCAGGTGATTACAGGTTGTATAGGGAGGGGTGGGGCGGGCGAGTGTGGCAGGGACACAGGTTTGGCGCTGATTTGGTACAGGGGGAGAGCCACAATGATGGTCACGGAAATGCCAAAGCATGATAGAGCAGCTAATGACATTGGAAAGCAGGGCCCTCCAGTAGAATGGAGAGTAAGAGTTTGTGAGAGGTTTATATGGTTTATAGGAAGAAGGACTATGACCAAAGCTGAGCTGGGAAGTTGTTGGCACATAAATGGTACCTGAGGCCAGAGGAAAGGGTGGGGCCAGTCCAGGTAGAATTGCCATCTTTACCAAAAAAACAAACAAGTAGGATAATCAGTTCAATTTGAATTTCACATATACAATGAATACTTTTTAAAACTTACATTCCTTGTGATATTTAGGACCTACTTAAGCCTGCACATCATTTACTGTTGATCTGAAATTCAAATTAAACTGGGCAGCCTGCATTTCACCTGCCAGCCATAACAGCCCCTGCAAACAGGAACGGCTCCGGGGACCAGGACAGCATTGGCTCTGGGGAGGAGGGGTGCAGGCTGGGCAGCCTGGAGTACGTGTCTCATGGGGAAGGGGGGCAGCTGGTGCCCAGATCTTGCTGATTGCATTTGCAGAGATGGCCTTCAGGGTGTCCAACATCCTAATGTTCAAAAACAGAAGAGAAAATAGATGTTTATTATGAAATATCCCAATTTTATAAGGGGACAACCACTGAAAAGAAAACACATTGCAAGGCACAAGCAAAGCAGGTCTGTGGTTCCATAAGGCACATGGGCCACTGGTTTGCAACCTCTGGTGGACTCTCTGGCGAGTGGATGGGGCCAGAGTTGCACTGTAGATTATGGTGCTTTGGAAAGTCGGGTACAAAAGCTTTGTGCAGGGGGAGGATGACAGCAGGGGATGAGTCTTTCATGTAAACGGTAAGATGTGAAAGCCACGCTTCCCACCACAACTACTCGGCGTGCCCCTAGGTGCCTGGATGTACCCATGGCCACTGCGCCCGTAGCTGGGCGGCAGCTGAAGCCACGGGCCTGCACCTGGTGCTACCTGCTCGCAGGGCCCGCCCAGCCTCCCGCCAGCCTCTCCGGCGCTCGCGCAGCCATTGGGCAGTGCAGGCTTTCATCAGAACGTTGTGGGTGGAAACTTCCCGGGGTTTGCGCTGAGCTTCCTGAGGGTTCTCAGCTTCAGATGCAAAGTGAGTGGGTGTCTCTCTGAGAAGCTGAAAGAGAGAACCAAAGTGAGGTGTTTCCCTTGACCATGGAAACTCTATAAAGAAGGCGCCGGCTCCCTCCTCTCGAGCAGTCAGCAGCAGATGTCCCCTCGTGACACTTGGACTCCAGGGACTGAGAAGGAGGTACGCCCTTTGCAGGTTCTGTGGCTGCCATGCAGCAGCCTCTAAACTACCCGTACCCCCAAATCTACTGGGTGGACAGCAGGGCCCCCTCCCCTTGGACTCCTCCAGGGACAGTCCTCCCCTGTCCCTCCTCGGTGCCTCGAAGACCTGGCCAGAGGAGGCCACCGCCACCACCACCACCACCAACACCACCACCGCCGCCACTGCCACCCCTGCCTCCACTGCCACTGCCACCTCTGAAGAAGAGCAGGGACCACAACACAGGCCTGTGTCTCCTTGTGATGTTTTTCATGATCCTGGTAGCCCTGGTTGTGCTGGGGCTGGGGATGTTTCAGCTGTTCCACCTGCAGAAGGAGCTGGCCGAGCTCAGAGAGGTAAGCCCTGTGCTTGCTGGGGCCCGAGTGCTGGGCTGGGACAGCTCCACGCAGTGGACGGTGTCAGGCTGCCCTGGTCCAGGCGGACCACGGTCTTCCTTGCAAAGTGCTCTTCAGTCCCTTATTCCTGCCTCAGAGGTGGACTGTCTTAGCCATTCTGTGCTACGGACAGAGAACTGGAGGCTCGCATAAGTAAAAGGAATATTTTTTATCATGTAGAGGATCAGGGTCATGAGAGGCTGCAGCTACAGTCTTCCTTCCTGAGATGGCAAGTCAGCCTGGTGAGCCACGTCCTTAGTGACACAAGGAAAAGGAACATTGAGCATCACTTGGAAGTGAATTTGTGCAAATGGCCAAACTAAAAAAAAAAAAAAAATTAAAAAAAAAGTTAAAAATGTCAGAAGTATGCCAAATCACAAAGCTCAGGCACAGGGAGACACAGCTGCTCGGCCAAAGTCCGAGGTAGGAGAGGCTGTGAGGTATGTAGATGCCTTCCCAGAGCCTGTTATATTGAGCAATTCTGTCTCCTTTGCTTAGGAAACTTTATATTTATTATACAACTTTTCTTTCTCTCTTTGTCAGTCCTCCAGCCAAAGGCATATTGAATCATCTTTGGAGAAGCAAATAGGTGAGTCCTTTTATGCATGCAGACTGAGTTTCCAAAGATGGTCCTCAGAGCTGGGCCCTGTGGGTGGAATGCTGTGAACTGCACCTGTTCTGGGGCACATTCTACTACAATAGGAATCCTGGCTGATTCTGAATCTCTGGTCCTTTTGGTTCTCTGAGCTGCCCTCAACTATGAAGTCAAGTTAATTGTTCAAAATAAGTATATCTGAGTACTGCCCACAATTAAAAATAATTTCCACTTAACTTTGGGAAGAGACACACACCTCTTCAACCCTGGATCTTTGTCGCCTGAGCAGCTGGCTCCAGGTCAGTCTCCTTCCTCAGGCCTCCTGGGTCCCAGGCACAGGGCAGTGGCTGAAACTCCCCAGAGAGGTGGGGGTAGAGAGAAAGAGAGAGAGAGAGAGAGAGATGTTTCTAGGAAAGGTCTTCTCTTTAAATTCTCTAAGAGATTAATCAAGAGTCAAGCTTTAGTTAAAGCATTTAATAGGATGTGCCAAAGCTTTTAAAAAGTGGGGAATTGATCATCCTCATTAGGATGGTTCTTTTGCAGTCACTAGAAAGACTGGGGGAAGACGTCGCCATTATTCAAAGGGTAGTCCAGCTTCGACCACAGAGGTTATTGTGAACTATCTTCAATAATAAAGAAAAGGCCTAGCTGGCATGGCTCAATGGTTGAGCATCAACCTATCAACCAGGAGTTCATGGTTTGATTCCTGGTCAGGGCACATGCCGGAGTTGCAGGCTCGATCTCCAGTGTGGGGTGTGCAGGAGGCAGCCAATCAATGATTCTCTCTCATCATTGATGTTTCTGTCTCTCTCTCCCTCTCCCTTCCTTTCTCTGAAATCAATAAAAACATATTTTAAAAAATAATAATAAAGGAAAATTCTTTGTACGAGATCCAGGACAGGAGGAAGGCGAAATGTTGAGCATTGACCTCATCACATTTCCGGACATAGTTTTGGAAACTGTGGGCAGACAGATTTAGGACAGAGAGATTAACCTAGGACTTATGGACCTTTAGACTTGGTAAGAATAGGAAGGGAGCTTAGATTGCATCTGGTCCAGTCATCTCATTTTTCAGAAGAGGGACAAAACACCAGGCAGATGAGGCCACGTGCCCCAAACCACTGGTATGAACCTACAGGGCTTTCCAGTATATGGACTGATACCTCATGAAATAAGGCAACTCCCATCTCTCTATGATGACTATGAAATGAAAAATATAGATGGGAAGAAAGATGCCTCTGCGAAGACAGTAAGTAAATCTTATTAGAAATTGGGAAGAAAACATAAGGCAGCACTGGCCAGTCAGTAAGGGGAGCCCATTCCTCAGGCAGTGCCTGCTCAGGTGATCCAAATCGCCCTACTGCCTAATGTAGGAGCCAACCTCAGGAGGCTCTGGTCCCCAGCTCTGGGTCCAAGTCCCTAAGGGTAAGAAAGTCCAGATGGGCACAAGCAGTGTAGAAATATTTGCTAGAAAAAACAAAGCCTCTAGAAGATTTCTAGGCTAAAATAGATTTGAAAAATCAGTGGAATGTGGCTGGTGAAACTGGTACATAATTACTCATCTTTCACCCACTCTCTGAAGTCATCTTAGTGATTAAAAGTCAAGCGAGCAGATGAGTCAGGTCTACCAACCCCAGAACAATCATCTTCTCCAGATCAACCCAGATGGACCCAACATTGGTTAATTATCACATGGAAATCAAATTAGCAACTTTACTAATAAGATAAGAGATGCAAATTAAAACAAGAGATACCCATTTTCATCCATCAAATTAGGAAAGGTTAAAAAACAAACCTAGCTGGGATGAGAGAAAGGGGCTGTTTAAACATGATGGACAGCCAGGGGCCTGTAAATTCTGAAGAGCAGTTTGGAAACATATATCAAAGGATCAAAACTGTTAATTTACCTTGTAATCTTATCACAAAGAATTTATCTTTAGAAAATAATTAGAGCTGTGCCTGAAAAATTATGTACAAGGATGTTTATCACTTCCTTATAAGGCTATTTATAATAAACAATTCGGAAGAAATGTAAATGCCTCTTAATAGGAGATTAGTTGAATGTACCATGGTGTATTGAGATGACAGCATAGTAAACAGCAGCTAAAAACCATATATTAGAAGAACACTTAATGTCATGGAGAGTGTGCACTCTATAGTGTGAGGTAAGAACATACGTTAGTTTAATATTGACTATATACATATATGCATATTTTTACATCTTTATGTTCTTAGCAAAGAACTGGAAGAATTTCTATTTTAGCATAGTGACTGATTCCCTCTGGGAGGCACTAAGCTTCTTTATGTATATCTTTTTCATGTTCCATTTTGCCACAGTTAATTCATTATCTCTTTTATTCATTCACAAATGTTCTTGGGGTGCTTCCTATGTGCCAGGCTGGGTGTTGGGTTGGGGGTGACCACTGAGAACAAGAGAGACGAGGGACCTACCCTCATTGAACTTGAAGCAAGTTGGAGGAGCTAAACCAAAGCGGGCAAACAAACCATATCTTTCCAAAGTGTGCTGAGTGTGCCTAAGGCAGATGGTCTGGAAAGTCCCAAGGAGGTCTTGTGATTGTGTGTGTGTGTGTGTGTGTGTGTGTGTGTAGTGCAGTGGGAGGGTAGGAGAAAGCATTTCAGCAATGAAAATGGCATGTGCAAAGATCCTGGGGCAGAAAACAGTCATCACCAAAGTATGGGATATATTTCTAGTTTCCTTATTCCAGTATTTATCCAGCAGGTAAATCTTACTGAGCGCTTTCTATGAGAACTATACCATACAAGGCACTCTGAGGGCTATAAAGATATGCACCATTTCCTGTCAGAACATGGCCTAATGCCAGATCAGCTGCACAGACGGCTTGTGGTGCAGGAATGCAGGCAAGAGTCAGCTTTGCCTTTCCTGTTCACTAGCACCTCATTCATGGTGGGTGATCTTGGGTGGCTGCAGAGGTAGCAGGAGCTCAGGGAATGTTCTCAGTTGTTGAGGCCTTCCCATGCACCTTTCTAAGACTCCTTCTCCAATGTCTTAGCTCAATTCATTAGCTAAGTGGTAGCTCTATAGCTCTATCCAGTTCAATATTTGAAGTCAGAGAAGTAGTGTCTATTTTGAGAACTATTCTCTATTTTAACTCCTCAATGTAATTTAGCAAACATTTACTGGTCACATGCCCTGTGTTAGAAACTGACCTGAATACTCTGGTGGATTGAACCTGTAATAAGGAGTTTACCATTTATTTGAGAGAGTTAGGCAAGTTACACAGTTTTCACAGAAAAGGGGTAGGTATCCAAGTGGACAAGAGAGGTGAAGACAGGATGATTCTGGGAGGGGAAAATCCTATTTGACTAAAATGGCTTGGGAGGGTGCCCCAAAGAAAGAGGTATTTTCGATATTATTTATAGGGTTGATAGCAATCTAACATAGAGATCTGTTTGGAAGGGCATTCTGGGTAGAAGGAACAACATCAGCAAAGGCACAGAGGCAGAGAGCTGGGCGTGTTCAGGCCACACCAGGAGTCCTAGGGGAACCATACACAATTATACATTCAATGGATCCATTCAAGGTGTTTGAGCCTTATGATAATTAATTTGGGGCAGGTTGTAGAATGCCTTTGGGGAAGACCTAGCAGCCAGGAGGTGAATTAGCAGTCCTCTTCACCCTCTGGCCTGCCGAGTCTTCGGGACAGTAAAGCCAGAGCAGAAAGAGTCCCGGATTGGAGTCAGAATTCCCCAGTGTTGGTTCCCTCTGACCCTGAGTAGTCGAGTCTTGTTGAACAAGCCACCCAACTTCTAAGCTCATTTTGCCATCTACGAGGTGGGACCAGTATCTCTACCTGAAAGGGTTGTGGCACATTCTAAATGCAGTAACTGGTATGACAGCTCCTAATGAATGAATAAAATTGTTAATGAATGTCATTTTATTGTAACAGTATAACATGCCTACGTCTGTCTTAATTTGGTTTATTTTTTACCTCTCCCTGTCTGTAATACGGGGGCTATGAGTTCCACAGTTTGGATTTGCATTAGTATGTGTTAGACTGTTGCCATTTATGCATTTTTTAAAAAAATCTCTTTTATTTAAATGCCCTGTTTAGAGTTCCACCAAAAGAATAGTCAATATCTCATTTTTACTTCTATATCTTATCTCTCTACGATACAGGTCACCCCAATCCAAGCTCTGAAAAAGGGGAGCAGAGGAAAGTGGCCCATTTGACAGGTGTGTATCGGGAAGGTGCAAGAGGCAGGAAGTAGGACAGCTGGTTGGTCTCCATCACTGTGTTCTGGGGGAGCTGATAATTGGAGGAGAGGCCCAGTCCCGGCACGGGTGGACTTTCAGCCAGTGGTTGTGTTGTGGAGTGAAATGATTGACAGTGATGTGGTAGGGGCAGTCCCTGTGGGAAGTTCATACACACCCGAGAAGTATCACAGACTGCGTGCCACTGTCCCTG
This sequence comes from Myotis myotis, assembly GCF_014108235.1. NCBI lineage: Eukaryota > Metazoa > Chordata > Mammalia > Chiroptera > Vespertilionidae > Myotis > Myotis myotis. Next base: position 25,345,905 of record NW_023416322.1, on the reverse strand, counting down.
GGATTGCTTAGGCAGAATGATCCAGTCCAGAGACAGGCTTCTATAGAGCACATACATGTGTATGTGCCAAGCCTTGGGGACATGGAGAGAAACAATCCGTGGTTCTGCCTTCAAGAAGTCTAAAATCCAATAGGGAAAGAGGTACACAGGTCAGCACTTCAATACTGGAGAGGTTCTCTGCTTAAGGTGTGTGCATGATGTTGTGGGGACACAGAGGAAAGGGGGTTTCAGCCCAAAGAGGGGGACTGCAGGTGAGGAGTTGGGTCCCTGAGGTCCTTTCCAACTTTAGATCTGTAGAGTTCCTTGGAATTGGCTTTTTCCCTCCTGGAAGGACCCTAGAGCCTAACCTTCTATTTCTGAAGATCATAGAACCTTTGTTCCAGAGAGCCAAGTTCCGCTCACTAACTTCTTATTGCAATTGGTTAAGGGTATATATTATTGTCCATTGTGTGTCTCAGAAGGAATTTAGTGATGGATGAGTCTGACCCCTTGGCCAGCTCTATGGGGGTTATGTCATTTTGGGTAAAAAAAAACACACACAACCTTTTGCTCAAGGGAGGGCAGGTCCGCAGTTTTGCCTTGGAAGCTTAGTTTGTCGGGTGCGTGAGCATTCCTGGCTAAAATCTCCTCTCCGACTTGGTTTTAGGCAAGCCCAACTCAAGATCCATCCCTCTGGAATGGGAAGACACCTATGGAATTGCCCTGGTCTCTGGGGTGAAGTATAAGAAGAGCAGCCTCGTGATCAATGACACTGGGCTGTACTTCGTGTATTCCAAAGTGTACTTCCGGGGTCAGTCCTGCAAGAAACAGCCCCTGAACCACAAGGTCTATATGAGGAACTTGAAGTATCCCCAGGACCTGGTGCTGATGGAGGAGAAGATGATGGACTACTGCACTGCCGGCCAGATGTGGGCCCGTAGCAGCTACCTGGGTGCGGTGTTCAATCTCACCAGTGCTGACCATTTATATGTTAATGTGTCTGAGTATTCTCTGGTGAATTTTGAAGAGTCTAAGACATTTTTTGGCTTATATAAGCTCTAAGAGCACTTTGGGGTTCTCTCCATTATGGCTCCTTGATACAGGCACTGAGAATGTTGTCTTGAAGGAGGGTCTTCTTAAGCCCACTTGAGGTCAAGTGAGAAGACGTAAACCAAGAGGATTCTGAGACCACAGAGTCCAGCAGGTCTGCGGTTCCTCATCTCGCCCAAGGTCCATGAGCCAGACAGGATGAGGAAGATAGCTGGTGAACATAACACTCTGGGCTGCATGTCAAAATGCAAGATGGGCTAAAGCAGCTACCGGGGTGTTCTACACTCAGCTTCAGAGGCCAAGAGTGTTTGGGCACATTGCAAAGGACACCTTCTAACTCACCTCTTGCGGTGGGTCTACTGTCTACCTCAGGGAGGCTGTCTTTCAGGCGTAAGGGATGGAAAAGGTGACTAGGGTTGCATGATAAGCTCAAGAGACTGAAAGGCCTGTGTCCCAGTGGCAGCATTTTTACTTCTCAAGCCATAGCCTGAGCTGCCAGGTGATGCAAATAGAAAAGCTAGGGACATCTTTGGGGGATGCAGTCCATTCCCTATATAGCATGCATGTTTCCAGAGCAATTGTAGGGGTGTGTGTGTGTGTGTGTGTGTGTGTGTGTGTGTGAGATTAGAAAAGCTACCTAAATAGGAAGAACATGTTAGGGAAATATGGGATGCATTTGGTGTCGGTTTCAAATGCTTCTTGGCAACCAACTCTAACAGTCCTCTTGGATTGTCACCTAGTGATGCTGTTTTCCTATAATATAACCAGTATTTATATATATTTTGTGCATTTTAAATGGAAAGAATACATGTAATAAAACTATATTTTAGAATACAGATAAGAAATATGGATGTACTTTTTAGAAGTCAGAAAGATTTTGCTTTTTTCCTTAGTCTTTCTTCCTTCCATGGCTTCTTAATTCATTATGACTTAAGGCCACTTCAAGGAGAATTCACTGGGGTGAGAAGGACTTTGCCAGGCTCTCGTCCCCTCTCTGTATTTTCTTCCCTCTCTGTCTTCCATGATTCAAAGTTTCCATTACTGGTATTATTGCCGGTGTTAAGCTCACCCAACTTTCCATAGATTTGACGACAACTTGTCTTTTCCTGGGGGCATAGTGGAAAGGGCACAGACTTTGGGCTAAAATGACCTGAGTTTGAATCTTCGTTCCTCCACTTATTAACTATGTATTCACTGTGCAGGCCCCTTGACCTCTCTTAGACAGAAAAGGGCCGATATATACATAAAGTATCTGACACATAGTAGAATGTCAAAAAAAGATATGTACCATTATTTATAAGCTACTCTGTGAGAGACACTTTGTTCTCCAGAGGTCACTGCTCTTGAGAGATCCATCGAAACACCTGGCTTCTTGCATTTTCACTTTGATCACTCACAATTTCCTTTTCCTATTGTCTTCAGCCACTACCATGGCCTTCTCTAGACTGTCATTGCTAAACATTAGCATACCTCTTTTGAAATTTTATTTCAGGCATTTTATTTTCACAAATCATCTCCTATTATTCCAGCTTAATTGCTTCAACGTTTTATCTATCTCTCTATATCTATAATAATAAAAGCATAATATGCTAATTAGGCCGGACATCCTTCCAGACAACCTTCTGGACAAAGCTGGGGCTGCAAGGGGAACCCGGGTCCCAGGTGCCAGAGGGAAGCCGGTGCTGGCAGCCAGGGGAAGGAAGGCCTACTCTTGCATGCATTTCGTGCATCGGGCATTTAGTATATATATATCCCCTAATATATAAATATATATACTAGTATACTTACCATATTGAGACTTCTAATTAATGAGCTCTATTATTTTCTTGCATATCCATCAGCTTCTTTATTTTCACTCCTCTCTCTGTGGCTTAGATTCTATCATCTGTCATTACAATCACTATCTTGGAAAGACCCTCAACCCCCAATATTCTGTTTCCTTCACTGTAATTCCTCTTGGGAAAATCCCGTTTTCTCTACATTGGCATCCTAGCAGCTGGATGTTGCAGGAGAAAAATTACACAAACAGACTGTCTGGTTTCATTTTATTTTTAATCACTCATCTACTGAAGTTAGCTAATCAATTATGTATCATCACTAATTTGTTTTTTTCCTTTGGATGGATTTGAATAGGCAATGGATGCTCATTGTACAAAATTTTAAAGGATATGCAAAAATAGGAGGAAAGAAGTCCCCTTCTCACCCTGTCCTGTGGCCCCATTTCTGCCCACAAAGAGAGTCATTGCCTCTTGGTGTAGCTTTCCAGGGAGGGTCTGTACATAATGCTCCCATCACTTTACACTCTGAGCTAGATAATTCTTTGTTGTGAAGCTGTCCTGATTGTACATTGTAGGATGCTGAGCAGCATTCCTGCCCTCCTCCCCTACTCCCTGTGAAGATAACCAAAACTATCTCCAGATATTGCCAAATGTCACTAGGGCTGAGGTGAGGAGACAAAATTACTCCTGGCAAAGAACCGTTACTTTACATCAGTGGTCACAGGTCTCAAATGGGTATTCAACATGGCCCAGCACTTTTTCCTCAGTTCCATGGTAAGCATGCTTTTCCGTTGTTTGAGACAATTAAATCCCATCTTTCCCTCCTGCAAACCAACCCTATCCCTCCCCCCGCCACCCACTGTGGAACCCCACTCCCACCTCCAGAACCCAAAACCCACTGCCTCTGAATGGCCTCCTTTTCCTCCTGATACAGTAGGAGAAGAGGACCATCTCTCCATTTGTGCACTAGACTCATTCCCTCTCCTCTACGTGGCCCATTTAACTCTCTCTGGGTCCTCAAACTAGCCCTGTCTATGAAGTCATGTCCAGCAGGTACATATGCTCAAGTAGCCCTTTTCACCGAAAGACAAACCAAACCTTTCTTTACCATCTTTCTTCCTCTGGTAATGGGTGCATTTCTTGGTCTCCTGGTAGAGACAAACATCTCAGAAGATTGTCCCCACACACAGGAGCCCCATTTCCTTAGCCAAGTTTATGGCTATATTTATTTGACCACTTAAAAAATCTGTGCTAGGCTAAATGTCCCAAATGCAAGACCTTTTTTTGGCCTAGTTTACCCCCATATCCTCATCACCCTACCCCATGCCTGGCACATACTAGGTGTTCAATAAATGTTAGATGATGTTTAATTATAAGACAAGTGTCTTTCAGGTTCGGCTACATGGGTATGCTTTGAGAGTAATTAAAGTAGTGTTGCCTCATGAATGTGTGTGAATGTTTCTCCAGCTTTGAATAGGTTTTCTGATGGGAGCCTGAGGCTGCAGATGGAAAAAAAAAAAACATGCATCCCAACCCATAGCATTGGAAACCAAGTTACATCTCGTTGGTGCTTGGCAATACCAGGAGTTAATCAGGAGACTGGTGATGAGAACTGCCAGGTAACCAGAGCTGAAAGTGTCAATTAGAAGATGCTCAGTAAATATTTGTTGAATAAACTAATGAACAAAGCCAAAGGTTCAGGTTGGGGTATGTCACCGGCTCTCTTTAAAACTCTTCTGTTGATTCAGCTGCTTTATGAGGTCAGGTTCCTGGCCAGGTACCTCATGGGGAAAGCCAGAGAGGCATTCGCCTTGCTGGGCTGCTGGGCTGTGTTCTCACAATGAAGTCCTCTTCATCCTTTTCCTTTTCTTTTGGTGCCAACGATCAAAAAGTTTGCTGGACTTTTTTTTTTTTTTTTTAATCTATGGGCCCTTCTAGAGAATGGTACCAGAGCAAAGAGGAAGTGGTCCCACACTCTGAGATGAGCTGGTGTGTTGTGCCATCAGCTCATCATACTGGTATTGCCACTTTTAGACCTCTAAGTCTGAGCCCTGCTCACATGCCTTTGACGTGCTCTGGAGACAGGTGTGTAGCTCACCATGCTTTAAGTTCTGGTTCTACGGAAGAGAAGTTAACAGTTTCTTTAGGATCTTGACTTACTTTTCTTTACTTCGGTAGAAATATACGGGATGTCAAAATCCCAAAACTTTTGAATATGCTCATTAAAAATGGAATCGGCCATTGGTTCTTTATGAAATGCTAACCCCAAAGAACAGCTAAAAAAAAAAAAAAAAAAGGTTACTTCTAGTTCAGTAGTTTGAGGTTTTCTTTCTTTTCAGACAACCAAAGACATATAAAACCATGTTTTTTTTAAGCCCCCCCAGAGTGGTGACTTTCTGTTCTCTGAAGTAGGTTTTGACTTACCACAGCTTACCAGGAAAAGAGCTCTTCTGGGGACGCCGCTGCAAGAGTGACTGATCTGAAGCAACAGCTCATTGAGAGAGGGGATTGGAGAGAGAAGCCTGGCTCCTCCACGCCGGACTCTTGTCCAACCACTAGGCTGTACGCCTGGAACTAATAGAAAATAATGTTGAACATCAACTATAATTGAAAAACAAAACAAAACATTTTACTTCTAAAAAGAAAAGATTTCCTTAGGGAGTTAAGTCTGGTCCTTAGCTAAGAAAGCATGTCACCGTATGTCAAATTGCATTCTTCCAAAGGAGTTTGGTTCAGTTCTGAAGTTATGGAGATCAGTTTTCCCTTTCTGTGTTTCGTTGTTTCTTCTTTCCCAGGGTTTTGGATCACGCACAGGCAGAACGAGGCATTCCTAGGAAAGCAGAATCAAAACCCCATCCTTAGGCCTTCAGACTCATTTCTGAGTCGGAAATGAACCTGATTCAGAAATAATGTAACTATTGATGGTAGCCAGGGACCTTTGGGACTCATTAAGAAACCAGCTGGCTGTGGGAATATAGACAGCTAGGTGGGTACTCTGCTCCTTAAAGTTCCCCCAGAAGGTCGGGAAGCATCACCTCAGTGAGGTCAAAGCTTCCCCTTTACGGGGAGACACTTCTCCATCATTCTAGCCCGTACATTTTTCAGAGAGAAGTAGAATTCAGATGTCCCCCCTCTCCCGCCCGGAGGCTCCATCTGCTCAACAGGGCCACCTTTTCTTCTATTTCTTAACAGAATGACATGGACCTCCACCTCACATTCTGTGGGAAGTCCAGAGTTCTCTGCACTCTTCTGGGAAAGTCAGGGAAGAACCTCACCCTTTGGGAAGCCCACAGTCTAGCGTCTGCTGTCACGGGGGCCTGGCAGTGACTGTGCGTCCAGGCTCCTGTCGCTCTCAGTGTGGAGCAGCTCATTTCCCTCAGGGCGCCTCCCACAGGATGCTGGGTGCAGGCACTTCTACTGAAGGCTTGAAGGTAATGGAGAGCGGTTACCTTAGACACATGCCGTGTAATTACACCTAAGGCTGAGTATTAGACATCACTATCATCCTCCAAATTTGCCACAATTATCTACTTAAATCCTACTACTACTTAAAAGGGTGCAAAAGCCCATTCATTCACTCAACAAGTGTTTGACACGTTCCAGAAACTGCCCTATGTATTGTGGATGCCTTGAAATGTAAAGCCCCCTGTAGAGTTATATTCTAATGGAGAGATGGTGAACATACAATAAAGAAAGAGCAAAAAATATCTAGTAAGATATATGGTAGGAAGTGCTATGAAAAACAGTTACTAGTAAACCAGGTAAGGCTATAGAGAGTTATGGAGGAGGGGTGGTTTTTTTAAAAAGCAGAACTGGGAGACTTAAAAAAAATATATGTGTGTTTATTGACTTCTTTAGAGAAAGAAAGAAAGAGAGAGAGAGAGAAAGAGAGAGAGAGAGAGAGAGAGAGAGAGAGAGAGAGAGAGAGAGAGAGAAATATTGATCAATTGAACCTGAAACCTGGGCATGTGCCATCACCAGGAATTGAACTGGTGATGTTTTGGTGCATGGTGTGATGGCCAGGGTAAGGGGGTGATTGTTTGACAAGTGGTGAGGAAACACCACTTCGAGCACAGCAAGTAGAAAAATTAGAAGCGTATAGTCAGGTAAATCTCATTCTGAGATATTAAAAATTATAAAAAGATCATATTACATTTTTGTAGTCTTTAATACATTTTCTCACATGCCTCTTTTATTATTTATTTTTTTAAATATATGAAGTAATACATATAAAAGATGTTGGCGTGGGCCAGATTCTCTATAAATGTTCGCTGAATAATTGAATATACTCTGCGCTCATTATGTTCGCAGCCTGGCATGATGCCATTTTGAGGCCTGTTTTTTTTTTTTTTTTAATTCTGAAGTATAATTAAATAGGGTGATGTTTAAACATTACATAGACTAAAACCCTCCACTTAACCCAGGGTTGTTCAGGACAACCTCGTTTTACGTGAATGTGAGCTGCTGAGGGAATTCCCCCCCTCCAGCTGCTCATCACAGAAGGGACGGAGCTTGGTTCTTATGTTGTAGCCCTGACTTTCTGCGGGGGAACCACTTCAAAGACAATGTGAGTTAGTAAAAGATACGCTTGATGATATTGAACTCTGAACGTGTCCACACATTTAAGACACCATATACAAGACAAGAATCTTTGCAAAGGAGACTGGAGAGGACTGGGTGGGCATCCATGGGTGTCTCAAATATATCTCTGGACAAAGATCTCTTAGTTTCACTCCACCCTAACATCATTTGCAGTCTGTGAAATGGAACTTGGTACACATTTTCTGGAAGAGAAGGTTCTAGAAGTTGTTCCTGATGGAAAGAGAAGGTAGGTGAAAGATTCAGAAAGCTACCAAGGTCTCTGGCCTTAAATAAGTGACCTGAGATTCTAGACCTTCTTAACAGAGATAAAAAACTGTAGATTAACGAAACTGGGGATTCTGGTAACATGAGATGCATTTTTATCTCCCCACCCCACTGAGAAGAGAAAACGGCCTTGACTCAGATGGTGAGAAACAGGCTCAAAGGTGTTAAACAGAACTCTAAAGTTTGAGCTGCAAGAGAAGACATCTCAAACCTCAGCATCCTCTTTGCATCATTTGGTGGGTTGTGTTCTGGCTTCTAAGAAATTCCGAAGGCTTCTGCAGGGGTCTGGAGGGTGGCGAAGAGAAGAACACCTCGTCGGGGAATTAGATGGTTTATACTTCCTGTAGCACTTTTGGGTTTGCTGATGGCGTTGACTAGAATGGCTAACTGGCTTTTCCTAACTTTCCAGGGGAACATGAAAAAACTACTTTGTTCTGGGAAGGCAGTGGGAGGGCAATCAGTGCGGGGAGATGGCCGGATGGCTGGGTTCACTTTTGAAAGGAAGGTGAATATGGGGTATGTTGTTTCTGCCCTACAGCTAAGCCTATATTGTTATATCTTATGGCTCACAAGAGAGATAAGGATATAAACATTTTATTTAAAAATAGCAATACACTTATCACAGGACTTATTCTTGCTCTAAGTCAAGCCATGAAGCAGATAAACAATAATAATAGCTGTAACTTATTGACTCCCCTTTTTGTAACAATTATGCAAAAACCCTTTATTTATGTTTACTAATTCTCACAATTCCATAAATCAGGTGTTACTAACTCCATTTGGTAAGTAAAAACAAAAACAAAAACAAAAACACTGATTTAGGTTCTGAGAGGTTAAGCAACTTTCCTAAGGGCACAGGGTAACAGAGTTACGACAACAAACATTGAGTATCTACACAGTGGTTCTCAACCTTCTGGCCCTTTAAATACAGTTCCTCATGTTGTGACCCAACCATAACATTATTTTCGTTGCTACTTCCTGTCATGTTGCTACTGTTATGAATCGTCATGTAAATATCTGATATGCAGGATGGTCTTAGGCTACCCCTGTGAAAGGGTCGTTCCACCGCCAAAGAGGTCGTGACCCAAGAGTTGAGAACCGCTGGTTTAGGGGCTAGTTTGGTGAATAAAGCAGATAAATTCCGTGCTCCCTTTAAATTTATATCCTAGTTGGGGACGAGGGTGATAGAGGTGGTGGAGAAAATAAACAAACAAGCGAATAAATAAGTACATAAATGATCAGATAATGATAAACACTCAGTATAGATCATGAAAGTAGGGCGCTAAGATAAAGACTAGAGAACTCATTCGAGGGAAGGCCTTGTCATTTAAAATGACAAAAGCCAGGGATGCAACTATTAAAGAGTATTGCGGCGAAGGCAACCACTTTCTCTGGGCCGGCTTGTGGTATTTAGGATCAAACAAAGCACTACTGTGCGGAGCAAACGGAGGCAAGCTGGCGTTAGGAGAAACTGAGTCTACTGGGAAATGCAGGAGGGGTGGAGGCCACTGCATTTACCGGCAGCGAGTGCAAAGATGGGCAGTCCCGCCAGATTCAAGCTGCAAGCTGATTGGCTTGTGGACGGGGGCTAATTCCTGGCGGATGTTCATTGGTCAGGAGATAAGTGTCCATCTTCCTCAATTACGCGAAATATGTCTCAGCTGTGAAGTCACGTTCTTACGGGGGCGCATGCGTGAGACTCCGCAGTTGCGTCGTCGTCGTGGTCGTCGTGGTGTCCATCTTCCACGCGACCACATGCAGCAGGTCCCCAAGTCATGTCGTCTAGCTCAATGTGGTTTCCTCCTAAGGCGGGTGAGATGCGGTAGGAACTCGGCTTTCGTTCCTGTCAGCGAGCTTGCGGTGCAGCCGGCCTCCTCACGCGGTGTTGCTGAATGCCGCAGCATGTGCCGAGCACAGGCGGCGAGGACGTACTGGATGTCCCCCTCACGCCTCCAACTTCCCCCTCGGCGTGGCTCCCTCCTCCCTCCGCGTTGGAAACCACCGGGCAGGAGCGCCGGGCCTGAAGCAGGAACAGGAGGCAGCGCCGCGTGGAACGGACTGTGCGAGGCCGCGGCGGCCCACAGACGCCGGACCGGGTAGGGCTCTGCAGCCCGCGGCGAGGGGCCGCGCTTTTCCTGTTCGCAGGAAGGGAGGCCCCCGGGAAGCGCGGTAGAAAGGGCCTCGGAGGGAAGCGGGAACATTTGGTGCGAGTTTGCTAGTGGAATGAATGTAAGGTCCCCACTGGGGTGTTGGGTGCCTGGGAAAGAGGGAATCGCGGATTTAGGCCTGTTTTCTACTGTTCCCTTCACAGTACCGACTGCGATTCTTCCCTAGACTTCCCTCTGAGTGGAATGTGTTGTTCCATTCAGATCCATGTGCACTTTTATTCCGGGGCTCAGACACCGTGTGTTCAGTTAAGCGGTGGAACAGGAGACCGTGTGGGCGTCTCTGACTCCGGGCACCCAGCCCTGCCTCTCTCTCTTGGATGGCATGCGCCGACACCAGCACCACAGCCTCAGTCATTTCTCTGCTAAGGGACCTTTGTTCTGTTCCCAACGTTTTGCTGTTTTCAAAAAAAAAAAAAAAAAAAAAAAAAAAATGCTGTAATGACTGTCTATAGTGGTTCTCAACCTTCTGGTCCTTTAAATACCGTTCCTCATGTTGTGACCCAACCATAAAATTATTTTCGTTGGTACTTCATAACTGTCATGTTGCTACTGTGATGAATCGTCATGTAAAATATCTGATATGCAGGATGGTCTTAGGCGACCCCTGTGAAAGGGTCGTTGGACCGCCAAAGGGGTCGCGACCCACAGGTTGAGAACCGCTGGCCCTATGTCCGTGTCTCTGCATTTCTGCTACTCCTTCCCTGGGATGGAAGGGTAGAATCGCAGAGGAGAGGCATTCGCTGTATGTTACAACTTTCAGGGGGTCCTGTCGAATTGTTCTCTCCAAAGTTGTGCAGTTGACACGCCCACACACGCCAGAGAGAATGCCTTATCTCTACCCTTGGACGCCCTGTTTATATTATCACTTGTAAGAATTCTCGCAATACCAGCAGGCAGAAAGTGGCTTCTTGTGTTTTGCATTTAAAAAACATTTTTTTTTGAAGTTGAAACTCTTTCATTTTAGGTTTATGCATTGTCATTTGTATTTCTTCTTCAGTGATTCACTTAATATAATTATCTTATAAAAAACAAGCTCTTATCTTTTTAGTACTAGTTTACAGCAGCTCTTTATAGGGTATGAATGTAATTCTTTGTTACTCGTGTTAAAAACATTTCTCCCCATTGTGTCATCTGTCTATTAACTTTTTCCATCTGGAAATGTTGACTTTTTTTAAGCAAATCTATTGTTTCTTTTATAACTTCTTGTCACACTTCGACTTGCCTCACCCTGTTATTATAATTACATCCTTCCCTATTTTCTTTCAATATAAAATTTTCATTGTGCTTCAGCTCCATAATGTATATAAAAATCTTTTATGTGGTACGAGGTAGGTAGTAAACTTTATTTTTTCAAAAACAGATAGCCAGTTGCACCAGCAGCACTGTCTTTGAATCTCTTGTTTATTTGAAAGGACAGCACTTAGACTAAGGCTTGTGTTTCATTCTGAACTCTCTCATCTGTTTCTTTGATCTCTTTCTCTACCCATTGGACTAGTGGCTCTATTTTAATAGCCATGTCTTTAATAACTTTTTTTCTTCAAAATGTAGTTAATTTTTGTATATTTACTCTTCTTATAGATTTTATAATCAACTTATCTAATACCTCACTGCACCTACTTCCCTGCCAGATCATATTAACTACCTCACATTAACTAGGAAGTCTACCCTTCTAGGAGCACATGGTATGGCTCAGCATTTATTCAGCGTAGCCTTCATTCTTTTGGGAAAGTTATGGTTTTTTAAATTGAGTATATTAGACACATAATGTTGTATACATTTGAAGTGTACAATGTGTTCATTTGATACATTTATATTGTAATATGATTGTTACAGTTTCCTTCACACATGCTTTGTGCATTCCTTAACTTTTTTCCTGTGTATTTTATAGTTTTATATCTGACTACTGTATTAAAACCTCTTAACTTTACTAAATGTGCTACATTTAAGACAAGTGAATATTTTTTCCTCGTATTCTTTGATGCTTCCATCTCCTTTACCCCAAATCACCCAATATTGCTTTCTGAAAAGGTCTTGCTCTCTGGTTGTTATCCACAAATATGTGATAAACCATTTGCTGTGGACCTAACTTCCAATACCTGCCATGAAAATACAAAGTCCCTTAGGCCTGGGTCCCAGAACAAACACCTGGAACAGACCTGAGCCTAACCCACAGCTGGGAGCAGAGCTGCCCGGCCAAGTCCAGCATAGAGCAGCTGAACTAGTCACCCTGCAGAGACACCAGCATGAACATCAGTGCTTTTTACTGTGGAACGTCTAGTGGTTTGCTGTGTGGCATTAGGATGGAAACAAAAAACATGAGTGACACCCCCTCGAAGATACCTAGTAGGGATTTGAGTATGCAAGTTGCAAAATGAGGTGAGATCCCAAACAAGAGAAGGACCTTAGGCAATATTGGCATGGTGACCCTTTGTCTTTTGGGCATTTTTGGGCATGTGCGGTTCTGAGTATTGAAGGTATTTCTTTGTTCTGTGATGGTATTACTTTAAAATAAAAATGAGGATAAGTGTTACTGTAAGAATTCTCTGTACTCCTTTTGAACTGTAATATGCCCATGGACTCTGGATTATGTAGAGACGATAAATACCAATCTGTGTTTTTCTTCCTGAATAAGGCCCTTTCTCTCCCAGGATATGTCTTGGCATTTTGACTCTGCCTCCACAGCAGAACATCTCTTTCAGACTTCAGGGTGGATTTCCATTAGACACTATTCTGTATGTCAATCTTATACAGTCTTGTATCCTAACTCCCCAAGTACAAAGATGTATTTATGTTTGTTAATTTATTTTTTGCAATATTCACCTATCTTTCAAATGTCACAGTTCCTGTTAACTGCCAGATCACTGTGGTGGCATCATTGACCGCAAAAATGCTTTCATTCTGATGGGGCCTGGAACCTCTGCTCTGAGTCTCGATGGAGACCGATGCACAGTTGCCTTCAAACCGAACCTCACCATGTGGGTTGTGGAGGCTCTTTCTCCCAGCCAACCCTTCATAGCAGCTTCCTGTTCTCATGAGGAACAAGCCAGCGTAAATTTCTTTATGCAGAAAAGATAGATAGACGAGAGTGTCATTTCCTTTGCTGATTTGATACTCGTCTACCTAGGTCAGACTTTTAACACAAATGGGGGAAAGTTCGGATGGAGAGTGAGAGTCATGGGGGAAGATGATGTATTCCATGTTAGAAGCATTGGATTTCAGTATCTAGTGAGAGAAGCTAGTTTTGGAACGCATGTTAGGGCTAGCGTTACAGATTTGAGCGTGACCTGAATGTTTGAAACTTGGAGATGTGATGGGGAAGCAGGTGGGCAGACAAGAGCAAGGGGCTAAGGATTCTACCCAATTTGGCTGACAAAGGAGGAAGTACAACTAGTGAAAGAGAAAGGCGAGCACACGCAGTAGGGAAATTGTGACAGTGTAGTCTCTTGCATGACAAGGCAGGTGGAATTCTAAGAAGATGGTGCGGTTATGAGTGTGTAGAGCTAAAGAGAGACCAGGAGTAGGAAGGCTGAGACAAAACCATCTGATTTGGTGACCGAAAGCCACTGGCGACATTTGAGAAGTTGGTTTCAGAGGAGGTGTTTGAACTGGAATGAGTGCCTGCCATTGGGACTGATTCAGTGGTGAGAAAATGGGGGAGGGAAAGACAGCATGTAGGCAGGAAACAGGGAAGATAAAGACCATCAGGATGAAAGTCAGAGTTGCCATATGTGGGTGAAACTACACAGGTCTGGTCCTGGGATGCCTTGGATTTTGTAATACTTATCAGCTTTTTAAAAATATGCAGTTTGCTATGATTTCTTTTCTCATTCTATGGAAATGTTCACTTTTGTACCTAATTTTATATTTGTAATTTTTTTCCTAAAAGAAGCTATCCAAGTTGTATAAGGTTTTAGTTGCTCAAATTTGGATCCTCCCCAGCAGGGATCTGTGTTCATGTAACACGTTCATCAATAGGGAAACATATTCTCTCCTGTCTCCTCAGGTCCAAGAACAGTTTTGGTAGAGATGAGTTCTGACTTCCAGGGAACGTGCTAGCATGGTGGTCTGGACCAAGCACATGTAGCCAAAGTTACCCTGAATGTGGGAAGGGACTTCCTTTAGGCTCCTCTCAGTGTTGGCCTTTTTCCTTTTCCTTTAACCTCCCATTAGCACAAATTGCTTGACCAGGTTAGCTGCTATTACAGTTGACCTGGAATACCACGTGTCTGAACTGAGCAGGTCCATTTACATGCTAACATGAAGCAAACATATTGACTACACTCGGCTACTTTAATGCTATCATATTGCTGCTGCTTCACTGTCAATGCATGAATCATTAGACCATTTTATTCTTTTTCACACTATCTTTTCATTTTTGATGTCTAGTGTTAGTAATATGTAGAACATCTACAATGTTTTGTATCTAACAGACAGCATAAACTGATGGTATTAATAAATACAGTATAGTATGGTGTATTAATAAATACAGTACAGTATAGTAAATGTATTTCCTTATAATTTTCTTAATATGTTTTTCTCCTTTCTGGCTTACTCCATTGATTATATAAATACAATAGGTAATATATATAACAAACAAAATATGTGTTAATTGACTATGTTATAGGTAAGGCTTCTGGTCAACAGCAGACTAGTTTTGGGGGAATGAAAAGTTATATAAGACTTTTGACTGTGCAGGGGTCAGCGCCCCTGACACCCACATTGTTCAAGCGTTGACTGTACTTTGGATGGTACCTTAATAGGTAGGATTGGATGACTCTTGGGTTCATTGTCAACTTGGGGTTCTATATTTATGTCAGAGAGCATGAGTTTAAGTGCAAGTGAGGGATGGAAGATTTAATTAGTGTCTGTGATCAGGTAGGTAGGAGTGGGGGTGTCAGGGAGAGATTGGTGAGCAGCTCTGAGGGAGAATGAGGGGCCAGCATAGGAGGTTTTGCTCAGATGAGGGGCCTGGAGTGGAGTCGCTGGTTCTTCTGGGGTTGGCCAAGAACACAGGTCTAGACTGATGGGACAAGGGAAGAGCTGGAGGTGAAGGTGCATCAGGGGTGAGGGTGGCTACCTCTGAGGTGCCTCCAGAGTGGCTGCTCACAGGAAGCGCTCCTTTGATCACTGACTCATCGTGTGACTGTGACAGGCACTTCCTCTGCTTCTGTTTCCCCTCCTGTGAGATGACAAGGAGCACAGAGGTCTGTGGGGAGGAAAAACCAAACAAAAATACCAAAAGCATTGGTGCTGGATAAATTCTTATCTGGTTTCTATGGTAACAATCCTGGGCTAAAGTTAAAAAAAACAAACACCCACAACTGTATAAAGTAAGTAAAATACTTGTCCACTCATTAGTAAAATTTCAAATTGAGATTTTTCTCTTGCAGGGGACTGTCACTAAAAGAGAGAACTTCCATCCAGGAAACTTCAGTCTCAGGGTCTCTAGTTTGTCATTGAATTGAGTAGGTGAATATGGTCCATATTTTTTGCTGTAAGGAAAAAAATGGCAGACCAGTGTTAGCTCTTTGATTAAAAAATAACATATACTTAGTACCTAACCCGTGCCAACGTGCCAGTATTATGAGAGGTGGTAAGGCTACAATGATGGAAAGGGTAGGCTTGCCTAAAATAAACGTGGGAAGAAATACAGCTAATTGCAACGGCATGAGATAGAGGCTCGATTTCACAGGTATGTGCCAGGGATCAGATGAAGAGGCCATGAACACAAGGGACAGATGTCAAGAGTTCCACAAAGGAGCTGACGTGACCTGGGCCCCGGAAGTGGTCAGCAAGTGGAGAAGGTGCTCAGGTAGCAAAATGAAGGCTGGTGGGAGGACCTGAGAGGGGAACTTTTCCACTTTGGCATTCAGTCTAGAGTCAGACCATTAGAATGACAATTCTTTAGAAGCTGACACCATGCTTGATTCATCTCCATGTGTCCCGGGGACCTTTCCTAGATCTTTCCTCCAGTGCTGTCCCAACAAACACGTTTAATCTACTCCCCTGTCTAAAAGGATTCAGTACCTTTCCATTGATTATGAAATAAAATCCAGCCCTTTTTCTGAACTTTGAAACCCTGTGTGATCGGCAGCTATCTTCAACTGCTCTTGCTTCTCTGACTTGACTGTCACTGATCATTTCTTTGGCTATTTCTCAATCTCCAGGTTGCCATGCCAACATTCTGTCCTCCAAGAGGCCTGGTTTGACCAGCTTCTCTCAGTAGGTTCCTATACATCATTCTAGTTTTCTCTATTATTGTTTCCTATTATTAAAACACTTGTTGATAAATAAAATGTTGATTGAAGTAATAATCATCATAATAAAAGCTAACATTTATTGAGTGCTGAGTGGCATTATTCTTTAAAAAGTTTTTTAAATTTTAATTTTTTCCCTTTTTTTGTGGTGAGAACACTTAAGATCCACTCCCTTAGCAAATTCCAAGTGTACCATAAATCATTAACTATAGTTACCGTGCTTTACGTTAGATCTCTAGACATTTTTATCTTATAGCTGAAAGTTTGTATGCTCTATGCTTATGTCTTTAGAAACATGACCTCATTTAGTTCTTATAATAAACTTAAGAGGTAAGTACTGTTACTACTCCTATTTTGCAGAAAAGGAAACTGAATCTTAAGTGCCAAGCAAATTGTCCCAGGAAACAGAAAGCTTAATATTTTTCAATACTGCCTTTTGAATGTATATGATTACATATAGTGTTAGCGAATGATTATCATATATCTATTTCACATCAGCCTTGTGTTCTGTAGAACTTCTCTCCGTGTGGGAGGAGGGGGCAGAGGTGACCTAGGGGATCCCTGCTCTACTGATTTCTGCCTGAGAAGACACCTGCTTCAGCTGATGGGCCAAAAACCAACTGAACAGCAGGAGCTTTTTCTTTTGATCTGTCCCACTCTGTTTTATTTCTCCACCTCACGTTTGCTGAGTATTGATTTCCACTGCAGATAAAAGGTGTCAGTGTGCCACTCTTTCTCTCTGTTTGCCAGCTTTTACTTTTTGTTTACTCAGGCAACCCCATGGGGGTGGGATCTTACTCATTGTTCCAAGTGGTGCATAATCAGACAGCTTGAGAAAGTTTGCAGAGTACTCCTTGCATGAAATTATTGTGTCTCAGAGGACTCTTCAGGTGCAAAATGTGATGGGAGGGTAGCTTTGCAGACTGAACCATCTTCTCTTTATGAGGGGGGCGGGGTGAGGTGTGGGGGAGAAGAAATGAGAAAAATTGCTTTTTTCTTTTCTGCTAACCTAGGCATTTGTCTTTGAGATAGGTGAAGAATGCCCGAGACAGTATTCTAGCTTTGAAGTCTAAACCCAACCCTTTCCCCAGCCCCACACTCATTGATTCTGGGTGGACCCAGCAGATGGAACTGGCCAATTGGGGTAACTTCATCCTTTATTCTTTCTTTTTGTATGTTCCTCCTAAAACTTCAATCTCAATAGTAGAGGCTGCATTTTCTTAATAGACATGCTCCATTCTGTAGTCAAGAGTATTAGAGTACTTTTTAGGTTAAAGCAGCAATTTTCAACATTTTTCATCTCATGGCACACACAAACTAATTACTGAAATTCTGTGCACACCATTTTTTTTTGCCTATCTGATGAAAAATAAGTATAATTTTGATTGATTTATAAGAAATAACAGTAATTACTTACCCTTTTTGCTCTGAATGACTTTTTAAAACATCAGTTGCCTATACTTGTATATAAAGATTTCTGGTACCAAGAATTAACCAATCAGATACAACCTTATTATGTGATATAACCAATGAGATGCAACTCAATTATATGACCTATATATTTATGGTTCAAGACAGGGTTTTCAAACCATAGGACTATTGTTGTGTTGGCCATTGTCATTTTTTTTATTTGACAGTTTAAAGGAAAAGAGGTCAGTACCCCTGACTAAATAGTCAGGTATTGCATGTTTTAAAAATTCTTGCAGCACACCAGTGGAAAATCGCTGGGCTAAAGAATGAAGTGAAATCATCAGAAAAAGGCAAACCCATTTCATTTAGAAGGCTATCCTTTTTCTACACTTGTGGCCCAAACCCTCAGGATTGATATGATAAAAGAAAATTGCTTTATGTTATTGAAAAATTAAATTCAATCTGAAAGAGGTTGACAACTTTTAACAGAGAAACTGGTTTACATACATCATTTTAACTTTAATAGCCAGAGTGTCCTTTAAAAACCATAAATTAGATCATATCATTCCCTGTATTAAACCCTTTAATATCTTTCTGTTCCTCTAAAGATAAAATCCAAACTCTTGACCATGGCCTTTCTGATCCATGTGGTCTGGCCCCTACCTACCTCCTTGACCTCATCTCATGCTAGCTTCCCCATCAATATGCAAGGTCAATTTTGAAATTAAGCCTCAGCCTCAGAATTTTGGTTTCTTTTGCCTTCCCCCCCCCTTCTTCTCCTTCACCTTTTTCTTTTTTTTCCGTTGACCACTACTCCATAGGTAGAAAACCATTCCTAACCTTTGCATCCATAAGTGGAGCCCTTGGGTGGGTTGTGGTAGGTTTTTCTCCCAAAATGTCAGAAAACTTTGTGCAGAGTGGCTCAGTCATTTAAGCACCTGTTGTGAAACCAATGGGTAAAATATGCCTAGGTCTTCAGAAGGTTAAGGGCAGGACTGAGGTTATACTGACCGCTCAGTTCTCCTTATTCATTACCAGGAATTCAGTCAGAAAAGTCATTACTTCCTCACACTAGTGGCAAGTTAGGCCCAAGTCAACATTTAGTGGGTGGAGCCAATGGGTGCTTCATTCAGAGTCCAGTCTCAAGAGTCCTCTTCCTAATATAAAGTGATCCACATGGGTTCACACTAATCTCTCAGCCAGTTTATTGATTTTCATGAAAACCTTGGGAAGTCTCTTAAGAGGTTCCATTAGGTGAGTGAACCTGGATTGTGGGGGCGATGGGAAAGGGTATGTGACAATTACATTGATTTAAAAAATCAGATGCTGGTTTCATGAATATGTCCTTAAAAGGCAAAGCCCTTCTGCAGTTCATGAGTATTTGCATAACTGCTAATTGAAGTTTGGGAGAACTGAATCACCAAATTGTCTTGGGGGCAGAATATTTCTATTAAGATGGGTAGAATCTTTTTGTGGTAGCCATGGCCTGCCTGGGCCCCCATAACAACTTGTAACATCTGGTACAGATGGCCCTTCTTTTCTAGCAGTTGATTAGGGGTTGTAGTGCTCATGAACACTGATGATTCAGGATGCTGGGGGAAGTGAAGACCCTACCAAAGATCTTCCTTTTTCCCGGATAGGAGAGAACTTGGAAAATATCAGGATGGAAGAACTTGTTCTTCAAAGCCATTAAAAAAAATCTCTTCAAAATTCTCTCCCTTCCTTGCCCAGCTGGTATGGCTCAGTGGTTGAGCACTGACCTTTGAACCAAGAGGTCACTGGTTTGATTCCTGGTCAGGGCACGTGCTTGGGTTGTAGGCTTGGTCCCCTGTAAGGGGTGTGTAGGAGGCAGCTGATTGATGATGTTTCTATCTCTAAAAATTATTAAAAACCTATTTTAAAAATTCTCTCCCTACAAAAATTTTTTATGAAAAAATAATAATAAAAAACCCCTGTAGCATGGATAGCTAAAGGACATCTCTGCAGACATGCCCATTCCTTTGCTCATTATCTTTTATAAAGAAACCCACTAAGTTAGTTTCTTAGTAGAACAGCTAAAGCAGTGAAACAGGAACTATTTTAAGGAAAAAGAAGACAATTTACACCCAAATTTGGATGATATTGTAAAATCAGATAATACATTTACCTCTGATCTTCTTGTCACCCTTAGCAAAACAATGACAATAACAACTAAAAACAAAGAGACATAGTTCTTATTATTTGATAAAGGGAAACATAAAAATCCATTTGGAGTATGTTTTTTGACATTAAATTTCTAAGAGAAATTAACTTAGTGGATTTCTTTATAAAAGATAATGAACAAAGGATCGGGCATGTCTGCAGAGATGTCCTATAGGTAAACGTCTCTTATATGCATGACCATTCAAAATCCAAAGGCACAATATTAAATTGTGCTCATTGAAGGAATTTGTATGAGATGTCTGTTAACATGTTTTGTTTAAAGATTATTTGACACAAAATTAGAGTATTGCGAGTTTATTGCTGTAGTTCTTAACTTCCTTATATTATGGGCCTCTTTTTAAAATAGTATTTTACATGCATGAAACTAAGTACATAGGACTATAAGGAAATCAATTATATTGGTGTATAGATATCAATATACATGAAAATTATGATATATTAATATGTTAACACATTAAATAACAAGATATATATCTGCTGGTCTACAAACTACCATAGTTTAAATAGTGATGAATATAAATAAATACTATTTAAATATATTTGTACAACTGTAATGTGATAAGTGTCTATGATTTCTATTAACAGATACTGCTAATATTGCCATGGTGTATTTTCTACATTCATAAAAGAAGAATATGTTAAATATCAGTTTTAAATTAATGAAAACCAAGATACCTCACCCCAAATCCAAGTTTAAAGACTTCTTGTATACTATACATTGGCCCCTTAGGAATCTCAGGACTTCAGGTTAATGACCAGTGACTTAGAGGAATAGGTAAACTAACCCTTCTTCATTTGTTTTTGTCAGGCGCTTGATAAAAAGTCAAACTAAGATTGATCAAGTGCTTCAGTAAAGATTGTGTGTGTGTGTGTGTGTGCGTGTGCGTGTGTGTGTGTGTGTGTGTGGAGAGAGAGAGAGAGAGAGAGAGAGAGAGAGAGAGAGGGAGGGAGGGAGGGAGGGAGAAAGGAGATCCATCAGCTTTAGATAACAAGAAACAAAGTTGATGTTATAGTAGAAAAACATTTTTCAGTCTTCTATTTGATTTTCTTGGATTTTCAATTATTTCTTGAACAGCTCGGTAACAACAATGAAAGCTGTTTTATTTAATTTTTATCTCATTCCCTGTTAAGAAATAAAATATAGTGGTTGATGTTAGAATATATGGAAGAATGAACAAATTTATTTTTGATATTCTTTTTCTCTAGCTTCAGTTCTTCCAGTAAATCTTTCTCTAAGCAACACATGAAGTTAATTAGACTGAATTTCCTTTCCTTTTACTTCTCCACTCGATTCCTTGGAGAGGTTCTAAAGCTTTAGCAATGGGAAAATGAAGGAGAAGTCATGGCTCTATACGATGAGAAAGTGGTACCATCCATACCCAATTCATGGAAAATTCTTGAATTTAAGGACACCAACAAATGACAGTCTGGTGCTCAGGAACTCAAGATGAGCCCTGGCCAGTTTGGCTATGTGGATAGACCAGTGGTCGGCAAACAAAATACTGACTTCTGCGCATGGGCCACGAAGTTTCAATCGCACTGTATGTGTGCGCCCGCACGTGGTATTTTGAAGAGCCACACTCAAGGGGCCAAAGAGCCGCATGTGGCTCGCGAGCCGCAGTTTGCCGACCACTGGGATAGACCATTGGCCTGAAGACTGAAGGGTCCCAGGTTTGATTCCGATCAAGGGCACATGCCCGGGTTGTGGGCTCAATCCCCCCAGTCAGGGGGCATGCAGGAGGCAGCAGATCAATGATTCTTATCATTGATGTTTCTCTCTTCTCTCCCTCTCTCTTCCTCTCTGAAATCAATAAAAATATATTTTAAAAAAAGTCAAGATGAGTGAGGCCTTTTCTTCTGCTACCCCCCTTTTCCTTTTCCATGATTCACAGCTAAAAATGCAAAGACAAGGGAAGGAAACAATGGAAAAAGGGGAAAGAAAAAGGGTGGTGAGAAGGACAAGTAATAGTGAGAGGAAGAATGCGGGGAGAAGAAAAAGGAAAGCAATCCCTATCTGTGCTGAAAATTCAGTACCATTGCATGATTGACTTGGATCATGTGGGGATGTTTGGTGTATCTGTGGGGTGATGGGGTTTCTAGAATGGGTTAGCACAGTGTAGGCCAAGGACCACCAATGATACTTGTTTCAAATGCAGTTTTCTGGATTCTCTCTCAACCTCAATCAGAAATCCTTGTGGGTCCCAGGATTGTGCATTTTTTATTAGCTTTCCATGTAGTTCCAGTGCCTCTCAAGGTTTGAGAGCCACTGATTTTAATGAGAGAGAAAAACTTGGTTGACTCTTGCTAAGGCAAAGTAATCTAATTCCACTCCCTATTTCCCTCTCCCCCTAATTAGGCAGGAAAGAAATCTGTTGCTTCATTCACAAATACCTACACTGCACTGAAATTCAGGGAATTTCGGCATTTGGTAATCTGATTTATAGAAATTTTCCAAAACTGATGCAAGGAAGCAAAGTGTGGTGAAAAAAGCGTTGGTTTAGGTTCAGTTCCTTGATCTTTAATATATCAGAGTTGTGACCTTAGGCATGTCACTTTACCTTCTGGATCTTCATCTCTTTAAATGGAAAAATAAGGGTCTGAACTAAGTGACTTCAAGGCTGCTCATTAACACCATGAGCCTAAGAAGGTATCCACTCCCTGATTTGTTCTTTTACTGAAGTCCATATCCACAATACCCCCCTTTCATGGCTCATTTAGAGGCTTTCAGGCTCAGCAGCAGTGACCTTCCCTGATGGCTCCTCCATGTACCCCTAGGGAAACATCTGAGCAGAAGGTCTAGAACATAAATCAGGTACTACTTCAGCAGGGTAGGGCTCTGGAGAGAAGTAGGGTCAGAACAGTCCTGAAGGTCATCCAGTTGACACAGTCTCCTTCCAGTGTTTGTCACAAAAGTTATTGTTCAAGTCAGCGGACTTGCCTGCAGTTCAACAGTTGAACTTCTTAATATACTGTAATAAGTGGTCTTCATAGAGTCTATGTGAGGATTAAGTTACTGATTTGTAGACTTTTGGAGTTACCCCCAAGAGCCATACCTAATCTCCCAAAAGGCGTTATTTTTCTCCCTCTTGGCACCATTTAGAGCTTTATCTTTCATCTTCCTCCACTCCCGCCTCTGTGGGGTTTCCTATCCTCGCCCCCTCCTCTCCCTCCTTGTCACCCGCTCTCATGTGGTGGAAAAAATGCAAAGACTCACCTTGTTTTGCCATTTTCCGGGGAGACCTATTCTAAAGTACAAACAGAAAACCAAATATCATGACTGAAAAAAATAGTTGAAATTATTTTGAATAGTCAATAGGGAAACCATGTAGCTAAACCCACATCAAAAGCCCAGCTATTGGGGTATACCTTTCAGATTCCATTAGTGTGGGGGCCAAGTGCAGGTAGGCAACCATTGGAGATGAGGACGTTTTTGAAGAGCGACAGAAAAGGTCAGAGTGATAGAAAAAAAAAGTAGACTGAATAACAAGTTTCAGAGAGTGAGACAGAATATATCATCACAGGGACTAAAGAGTTTAGTTTCCAGGAGAAACATGTGACTTTGTATGGTCATCTTACTTTGCAAAGAGATAGATAATTTTGGACAATCTTTCTGATGGATCTAACTGGAAAGTATTTTGAACAGTTTTCCCATTCCCTCTCCTCCCTCCATGGGACTTTTTTTTCCTTTTCTTTTTTAGGTGATTAAATCCTGCAGCTCCAGCTTAGAAATGGAGAGGTGAATTTATGTTTGGAAAGTGGCAAATGAGCAATTTGAACATAGTTGGGGGTGGGATATTTGGGAAGTTTTTTCCTTTCCCAGGTGGAATCTGTGCAGAGACAGAGAAATTCCAAAATGGCACCAGGCAGGTCTTTCGATGATGCTGTGGGTTTGCTCATGATCAGCCTCTCTCACCTTCTTGGCAAGTGTGCTGTGAGCAGTATGTTTACAAGGCCACATTGTCACAATGTTTGCTTTGGCACTGCTTTGCCTGCAGTTTCAGTGACTAGACATGTTTTTCTGTGATGTCATCAGAAATGATTTTGTCTAGGCCTAGGAAACTATAGAATGTCCATAGTTAAGGTACATATGTGATCAATTTCTGGGTCTGGGAGTCATTCTAATATCTCAGCTCTAAAATCAAATAGAACATCTTATTTGCTTCTGTGAGTTCATATCCTCAATCTAGTAACGTATTAGTCCCCTGAGTGTGATTAGATGATGTTATTGAAAGGAGGCTCCATTGGGAGTGAGAGGGTTAAGGGAGAGGACTAAGCAGCAGCTTCTAGATAAAGCCATTTAGCCTGAGTCATGAACCATGTCCTTTGGGATGCTGGCTTGGGAAGGCTGTGATTAATAGCTAAGGTCTAGAGGGGCAGAGAGCTCTGGGTCAAATCTTAGTCATTCAACTGATAGGGCTTGAGCAATTTTATAGGTCCCCACTTTCTTATCCTTAAAACAGGGATAATGCTTGTACTAACATGTATCAGTTAAGATACCTTTGCTTGTGAAGAACAGAAAACTCAAGCTAGCTTAAGGGGAATATATTGGTTTATGTACCCGTGAAGGCTTGAAGGAGGTGTAGTTCTAGGTGTGGTTTGATTCACTCAAATGTTGTCAGGCCTCCAGTTTCATTTCTCTGTGATATGTTTGCTGAATCCTCCTTCTGGGGCTGGGGCCATCTTACCTCAGGGTAGCAACAGTGCTGTGACAATTTCAGATCTTACATTCTCATATCCCACTATCTCTCTGGGTAGTTCCTGTGGAAGAAAGAAGAATTTTCTTTCCCAAAAGCCCTCAGCAGGTGTCTCCTGTCTCAAAGACCTGCTCATGAATATACCCTGACCAATCTCTGGGCCAAAGGGCTGGGAGATAGAGTTAAGGCCACCTTCTAGAGCTGAGGGTGGGATCAAACCCACATCAACCACCACCCAAAGGGTATAGGGGAGGCAGGTACCCAAAAGAAAATATGCATGTTGTTCCAGGAGAAAGGGAGAAGATGACCCCAAGAGGCAACCAAGAATAGCACCCTCATTGGGCGCTGGGAAAGGTCTCAGCAGGGTGCCTGACCTTTGGAAAGACTAGGTTATTATAAGCAAAGATCATGTTGGTGTCATCCTGGAGTCATGGTTTCTGCCTAGAGGTGCCACCTCACCTTTTCTTCTTCTATCTTCTGTGATGCCTGCTTCTTTTATGTACCAAGTATGGAGAACTGAACTCCATCCAGTCTCCACACTGTGTCTGACTTGCTGTGTGGTGTTGGCCACGTTGCTCACTTTCCGTCAAAAGAGAAGTTTCGATGAAATATGAGCTCAAGCCCTAACCGGTTTGGCTTAGTGGATAGAGCGTTGGCCTGCGGACTCAAGGGTCCCAGGTTTGATTCCGGTCAAGGGCATGTACCTTGGTGTTGTGGGCACATACCCATTAGGGAATGTGCAGGAGGCAGCTGATTGATGTTTCTCTCTCATCAATGTTTCTAACTCTCTATCCCTCTCCCTTCCTTTCTGGAAAAAATCAATAAAATATATATAAAAAAAGAAAAGAAATAAGAGCTCAAGTATTTTTCCAGAAATAAAGGGGCCTCTTTTCCTGTGGTTCCCAGGAAACTTTACATAAAATGAGTCATGAATCAGGGTCTTTGTCTAGAGCAGGGGTGGGCAAACTTTTTGACTCAAGTGCCACAATGGGTTCTTAAACTGGACGGGAGGGCCGGAACAAAAGCATGGATGGAGTGTTTGTGTGAACTAATATAAATTCAAAGTAAACATCATTACATAAAAGGGTACGGTCTTTTTTTTTTTTTTTTTAGTTTTATTCATTTCAAACAGGCCGGAACTGGCCCGCGGGCCGTAGTTTGCCCACGGCTGGTCTAGAGGGTTCAGGGTTTAATTTAAAGACAAAAGGCTTTGAAATCAGACAGATCTGGACTTTAATTCCAGAATGTCAACCTCTGAGCTTCAGCCTCCTCTGCTATACAAGGGAAAGGGTGGTAAATAATCCTCAGTTCTCAGGCTTGACTCACATGGATGCGACAGAGTTGGAATGAGGCACAATTAAAATGTATACAGTGATAGAACAAATAGAATGGTGACTTGTGTTTAGAAATGTATGCTTCTATTTTATCTGCTCTCATTTTAAATGTCTTATCATTTGTTTGATGATTACATATACTTTCCCCTCAGGGATATTGAGACATGAAATTGAGGGCCTGGAAAGTTATATCAGAATAATATGTGTGGATGTGTCATTATGTGAGATCGCCTACCAGACTAATGCTTATCTCATCTAGGGCTGTTATGAAGAATAAGTAAATATTCAACTAATATTGGTTGTATCCATTCCTTCTCTATTTCTCTTCATTTTTTGTCTTGGCATACACTTTTGGCTCATTGGTACTCCCAAGTGGCAATTGTAGGTATTACTTAAGCTTGATAGTATAGTCTTTTTTTTTTTTTTTTTTTTTAACCACGCTATTGAGTTATTGAGGTATACTTATTGGAGATACGTGTCTATGACCACGTCAGTACCACAAACATTCCATCAGTTCCATAGGTTTCCTGCCATTCTCTTTATGTTTTGTGGTAACAAACACTTAACATAAAATCTACCCTGTTGGCAAATTGATAAATGTTCAGTGCAGTATTGTCAGCCATGGGCACCGTGCCGTGCAGTGTACCTCTAGGATTCATCCATCTTGCATAAGTGAAACTTTGCAGCCTTTGACTACTACTTCCCCATTTCTCCCTCCCTCCAGCCCTTGGCAACCACCATTCTACTTTCCGCTTCTATTTTAAATTGCTTACATAAGTGGGATTGTGTAGTATTTGTTTTTCTGTGTCTTATTTGCTTATTTCACTTAGCAAAATGTCCTCTGGTTTCATCCACTTTTTCACAAATGGCAGGATTTCTTTCGTCTTTAAGGGCAGATAATATTCCATTGTATGTAAATGCACAATTTAAAATTCATTCATTCTGCCATAGATATTTAGATTGCTTCCATGTCTTGGCTATTATGAATAACTAGAGGCCTGATGCATGAAATTCGTGCAAGAGTAGGCTCTTCCTTCCCCCGGCTGCTGGCACCGGCTTCTCTCCGGCTCCCCAGACCCAGGCTTCCCTTGCAGCCATAGCTTTGTCTGGTCTAATTAGCATATTATGCTTTTATTATTATAGATGCTGTAGTGAACATGGGAATGCAGATACCTCTTTGAGATCCTGAAGTGAAATACTTGGTAATTAACTTATCCAGGGAGGTAAAAGATTTGTTCAGGACAATAGTGTGGGGAAGGCTTGAGATGGGGTGGGGCTGTGTGTATGCCTCTAAAGTTAGATAACAAACTTAACTGGTTTCCTTGGATGATGAACTTAGGACAGGTAGGGATATAGGTAGACTAAAAGGGTATTGGAAATAGAAGGGACACATTTAAAAAATATTTACAGTATATAATTTTCATGTGTTGAAATTATGAGTGGCTTTAACTTTATTGTGTATTTTTTTAATTATAAAAAGGTTATGAAACTTCCCTTCATCTCCATTTTGTTCGATAAGTTTCAAATCAGAATCCTCGGTACTCTCGATGTAACAGCAGAAATTTGGGGGGAAGTGATTCATTTTTTTAACCCTCTCTTTATTACAGCTCTCCTTTCTCAGGCTCTGGCTAAGTGGGGGCCTGTCATCTGCCAAGGAGATACCCAGTTCTGTCTGTCCAATCCTGCCCTTGGATCAGGTGCAGGCACATGGACTCATTCTGGTGTTAAATAACTTCCCTTGAATTTGAGATTACTTGGTAGATTCTACAGATCTATTCAGATAGAACTGACTTTCAGGATGAATACAACTGAGGCCATTAATCTGTGACCTCAGTATGTAGTAATTATGACCCCCATCATATGTATGAAGCAGCTCAGAGAAATTAAATAGGGTGCTAAAATTGATGAGGGCATTTAAAAATATTTTGGGGCACATGAGTTTAATTACCTGCTAGACCATCAGATAAAATATGTCACATGGATGAAACCAGAGTTAAAGTGAAACAAGACTGGTCGTATAAAATCATATTTGTCATCATTTTAGTGTTTAAGTTCTGGGTGATTTTTCTCTGATTTATAATTATGGTAATGAATAGGGGAAGTTGTTAAGTTTTTTTGGTGATTTGACTTTAAAACCAAAAATTAAGACTAATAACCTCTTAAGTGCCTTAATCAATTTAATTGAAGCGATTTTGAGATTTCAATGTGAATTGTTAAAATTTGCAACTGCTTTTTGGCTTGACTTGATTTCTGAAGTTCTGTGAGTCATTTTCCTTTTCTGGGCTTCAGTTTTCTCAACTGGAAACTGAAGGGTTTGGACCAGCTATTCACCCTGGTCTGCTTGATTCTCCGTGGTTTTTGGAGGGTTCTTCTTAGTTCAGCTCATTTGCCCTGTTAACTAAATTTGTTTCTGGAACTCCTCTGCCTGTCCTCTGAATACTAATGTCAAAACTGCATAAATACCTTACACAAACTAATAAAGTGGCTTGTAAGTGCAAGTAGATTAAATGCTTTTTTTTCATTTTATACTGAGTTCTTATTAAAGTTATAATTTGTCAAGAATCACATGAAAGCTATCTTTGTTGGTCTGATTCATTCTATATTAGTGTTTCAAAAATACTGTCCAGGAATCTTAGTTTAACATAATGCTTCCTCAGAAAGAGAAAGTGATATCCTTTCCAAATTATATTTATTCAGATAGAAGAGGGAAATTCTTAAATAAAAGCTATTGGAAAATTCTGCAGGAAGAATTAAAAATGTGGACGAGCAGAGAAACCAAGATGGCGGCATAGGTAAGCACCGGAGTTTGCTGCCTCAAACAACCACTTCAAAAATACAACTAAAAGACCGAACAGACATCATCTAGAGCCACAGGAAGGCTGGATGAGTGGAAGTTCTACAACTAGGAGGAAAGAGCAAAGCATACTGAGACTCAGAGGAGGCGCATGCTGAAGTAAAATACTAAGGTGTGGAGTGCATGCGGACTGGGCTGGCGGCTGAGGGCGTGGTTGTTGTTTTCAATCGGGAGGGAGTCTCAGGCTCTGAGCTCCAGTTCCGGGCGAGTCTCTAGGGACCCAGACTCATACGGGAGAAGCGGGACTGTCTGGCATCGCTCAGAACCCTAGGGCAGCTTTCTCTCCGTGGGACTTGCAGCGATTACTAGGACACTGAGAAGCAGAGCCTCTGAGGGCAAGACTGAGAGCAGCCATAATTTCTAACCCCGCCCTCTTGATCCCGTGGGGCCCTCCTGCCGGGAGCCGGTCCATGCTTGCTGTTTCAAGGGACCTGGCATATATGGCATATTGTTCTTAATATGTTTGCTCACCTTCTTGGCACTATGTGTTTTAACCAAGGTCTCCTCTCTGAGAAAGGTTGTTTCCCCAGGTAGGGATTTTCCCCTGAAGTTAGGGAGGGAATAAAACCTCTTAACTAAGTGCCAGGCGGGTAATTAATCACTTTAACTATGAACAATCATGCTTAAGCTACATAATCTTTACTCCCTGGAATGGAGATAAGAAACACCCTAACCTTTGTAATAGAGATTGATAGGATTGAATCAACTGGTATAAATACAGATGTAATAAGACAGCAAGACACAGAACTTAGAATACGGAACCAAGAGAGCCAGAACTTAGAACACAGAACTTAGAACACAGAACTTAGAACTCAGAACTTAGAACACAGAACTTAGAATACAGAACCAAGAGAGACAGAACTTAGGCACAGAACCTACACAGAACGTTCTCTAGAGACAGAAGAACTTCGCTGGAGAGAACATGGCAAAAGATCCTGGACAGAAACTGGCCTCAGAACCTAGAGACAGAACCTAGCGAGAGAACATGGCTGAAGACCCTAGAGACTGAACCTGACTACAGAAATTGGCAAGAGAACCTGACTAGAACCTGGTGACTGAACCTGGCTGGAGAGAGAACCTAGCGAGGGAACATGGCTACAGAACATGGCTGGAGAACCTGGAGAACCTGGCTGGAGAACCTGCACAGAACCTGGCTGGAGATCCAAACCAGAACTTCGCTGGAGATCCAGACCAGAACTTGGCTGAAGATCCTGGCTAGAGATCCTGGCTAGGCTGCTGATCAACTGAACGCTGTCTCCGTGTCATTCCTTCTTCACCGACTCCGTCCACACCTTTGGGGACCCCTGGACCCGCTGGGGCTGGACCCCGGCACCCTCCCAAGCCCTGCAGGGAGACTTTTGCTGGATAGCCTCAGGCAAAGGCTAGATTAGCACCTCCCTAGAGATCCAGGAGCCAGGAAGCCCAGAGGTCAGAGTGGGACCATCCAGCTTGCAGCTCCGTGGAACCATAAAAGACACACTCAGGGGGCAGACTCAGTGAGCACCAAAGCCCCATCAAAGCAAGTCGAGCCCCAGAGGGGTGTCTCCAGCACAGAAATTCTCCCACTACTGACACAGCTGATTCTCACAGCCAATTGGCCTGGAAGTCAATTCCTCACAGTGATAACTACAACAATCAAGGCTTAATTACAACAAGACTGTGCACAAAGCCCACAAGGGGGTGCACCAAGAGTGTCTACCTCAGGTAATTGGGACACTTAGCACAGAAAGGCACTCTATCGACACAGTGAAGCATAAAAAATGCCGAGACAAAGAAACAGGACACAAACGACAGAATGGGAGGAAAGCAAACTGCTGGATATAGAGTTCAAAACCACACTTTTAAGGTCTTTAAAGAACTGTCTAGAAGCCGCCGATAAATTTAATAAGGCCCTCATAAAGACTGGTGAGACCGCCGATAAATGTAGTGAGATCCTCAAGAAGTCTAATGAGACTCTCGATGTTGCGATAAAGCACCAACTAGAAATTAAGCATACACTGACTGAAATAAATAACATTATACATACTCCCAACAGCAGACCAGAGGATCGCAAGAATCAAGTCAAAGATTTGAAATACGAAGAAGCAAAAAACACCCAACCGGAAAAGCAAAATGAAAAAAGAATCTAAAAATACGAAGGTAGTGTAAGGAGCCTCTGGGACAGCTTCAAGCATACCAACATCCGAATTATAGGGGTGCCAGAAGAAGAGAGAGAGCAAGATATTGAAAACCTCTTTGAAGAAATAATGACAGAAAACTTCCCCCTACTTGGTGAAAGAAATAGACTTCCAAGTCCAGGAAGCGCAGAGAACCCTAAACAAAAGGAATCCAAAGAGGACCTCACCAAGACACATCATCATTAAAATGCCAAGAGCAAAAGCAGCAAGAGAAAGAAAATCAGTTACCTACAAGGGAATACCCATACGACTGTCAGCTGATTTCTCAACAGAAACTTTGCAGGCCAGAAGGGAGTGGCAAGAAATATTCAAAGTGATGAATACCAAGAACCTACAACCAAGACTACTTTATCCAGCAAAGCTATCCTTCAGAAGTGAAGGCCAGATAAAGAGCTTCACAGATAAGAAAAAGCTAAAGGAGTTCATCCCCACCAAACCAGTATTATATGAAATGCTGAAAGGTATCCTTTAAGGAGAGGAAGAAGAAGAAAAAGGTAAAGATACAAATTATGAACAACAAATACACATCTATCAACAAGTGAATCTAAAAATCAAGTGAATAAATAATCTGATGAACAGTATGAACTGGTGATTGTAATAGAATCAGGGACATAGAAAGGGAATGGACTGACTATTCTTGGGGGGGGGGAGAGGGGTGTGGGGTGAGGGAAGAGATTGGACAATAATCGTGCACCTATGGATGAGGACAGTGGGTGGGGAGTGAGGGCGGAGCGTGGGGTGGGAACTGGGTGGAGGGGAGTTATGGTGGGAAAAACGAGTAACTAATGTAATAATCTGAACAATAAAGATTTAATTAAAAAAAAAAACGACTGGACACACAGACTAAAAAATAAAAAAAAGTAAAAATGTGGACGAGTATCTTGCTATTTTTTATATTTGGCATGTAATTTTGCAGGTTCTGAATTGCCCACAATAACAAAGACTTGAACCTATTGATATGAGTTGCCATGTTTATTTTATCCAAAGAGGGGATACATCATCTTTATCATCATCATTCCATCTATGCTAATAAAGTGCTAAAATGCTAATGATCGATACGCTGTAATGGGTAATGACCAGGTCATTAGCATAATAGCTGGGGCGTTGCTCTGGAGATGGGACAGAAGCGGGGAGGCACCCAGAGGAGGCTGGACCATCCCGTGCTGGGGAGGGCAGGGGTGAGAGTCCATAGTGCTCCCTCACCAGTCCTTCACCATCCACTGCTCGCACTCTGAGTGCCCCGCGGCCCACCTGCCAGGGGAAGGAGCACAGGGCAGCAGGCAGGAGGCCTCCATGCTCTCCTCCATGCCGTGTCAGGGTGGAGCCGCTGTGTTGCTCCAGAGATAGGCGGAAGCGGGGAGGTGTCCATAGAAGGCGGGACGGGTGGGCAACAGTAGGTTTACAGTTGCAATACAAATCAATAATATAATATTAATAAATCATCCATAGGAGGCATAGGCTGTAATGGGCTTGCTCCGTGTTGGCTGGCTGCAGGAGTCCTTTATAATTCTTCACATATACATAGATTCTTAATTGTTCCCAGTGCCTGTCACTTAGAAGATGATAAAAACAATTTTGTTGAATAAAAGTATAAATGAATAAACAAATAAAAAAAGAAGAAAAACTAGAAAAGGAAAAAATAAAAAGGAAGTAAGAAGAAAAAGAAATAAAATGGATAGATGAATTGGGAATGTTTGTGGTTCCTACAACATTTAGTCATATTTCCACAGTATGGTCACCAGATGGCAGTAGAAGCCAATGCCCACTTAGTGATCTTTAAAAAATAGATACAATAATTTTTGATAATCTATAGGTAAGGTAGTTTGTTGGGACCATGAAGAATGGAGAGGAGGTGGGGCTCAAGTTAAATAAGAGGAAATTTTGGCTTTTTTGGAGTTCAAGTTAGCAGAAAGAGAGACTATAGAATAAATTAGTGCTAATTCTGCAGTAGGCATGTAAACAAATGTTATGGTAAGACAGGAGGGAGGGGTCAATTTTTACTACAGAGACTAGAGAAAGTGTCACAGAAGTACAGTTGGAGCTGATTTTGAGAATGAGTACAGGTTGTACATACAGAGATGGGAGGTTGGTGGAGGAGGAGGTATTTCAAATAGAGGGTACAAGCCTGGGAAGAATATTTAGCGAACAGTAAATATTGAGATGTGGCTGTGACGTAGGACATATGAAGGGAAAAGTTGGGAAGCTAAGTTGGCATGGACTTATAGGAGTTCTTAAGAGGGGTGAAGGGCCACAGTCCTGGTGTTGTCGTTGATTTCTGTGGCCATGCCCCAGTCCATGATGAGCCGAGTGCTAGGTGGGCTGGCAGCTTAGTTACAGTAGCTTTCCCAGGGCCTGCACAGCTACTACTGAATCAGACGCCAAAGACTCAGCTGCCTCTAGGGTCCCAGAGGGAAGCTGAGGACCTTGGCTGGGTGGACACCATGCCAAACATGGCCCCTCTGAAGGCCTCAAAGAACTCAGCTTTTTGCATGTGGGAATATGAGCACAGAATTACTAAATTTCCCAATTTTTTCAAGAAAAGTCAGAAATATAAATTTATGTGAAATTTCCTGATTTTTAAGTGCTGGCAGTGACTCATGGTTTACAAAGCACCGAGTGAGCCTATCACAGTGATGGCGAACCTTTTGAGCTCGGCGTGTCAGCATTTTGAAAAACCCTAACTTAACTGGTGCCGTGTCACATATAGAAATTTTTTGATATTTGCAACCATAGTAAAACAAAGACTTATATTTTTGATATTTATTTTATATATTTAAATGCCATTTAACAAAGAAAAATCAACCAAAAAAATGAGTGTCATAGGTTCGCCATCACTGGCCTATCAAAACAGTCGCTTTCTGACCTCTCTTCCTGAGAGTCGTTTGTGGGTCCCTTTCCTGGTCTCCACAGTGGCCTAGATCCAGACCTAAGTGTCCTTTGAGGGAGTTCCTCCTTTCCTCTTCCATGTGTACAGAGGTTCTTCTAGAAGTGTCTCTCAGAGTGACAATTCCCAGCCCTTCTCACTGGGGAGTTCTCCCAGCTGCCTTCTCCTCTATGTGAGAGCCACCAGCTGGTTAGTCAGGAGAGGCAGTTGGGAGGCAAGCCCTCCACTCCTGGTGCCCTTCTCATGTCTCTAGTACATCAGGGTGAGCTTTTTAATGAAACCAGTGGGTCATTTGTGCACAGAAAATGCCATCCAGTAGTTACTTTGGTTTTCAAAATTTATTTTAAAAAATGTATTGCTGCATTGAGGTTTTAGGTTTTCATTTAAATATTCTGCTTACCTATCAACATCCAGATTTGAATTATTATTATTTCTTTTTTAAAAAAATATATTTTGTTGATTTTTTACAGAGAGGAAGGGAGAGGAATAGAGAGTTAGAAACATCGATGAGCGAGAAACATTGATCAGCTGCCTCCTGCACACTCCCTACTGGGGATGTGCCCGCAACCAAGGTACATGCCCTTGATCGGAATCAAACCTGGGACCCTTCAGTCTGCAGGCCGACACTCTATCCACTGAGCCAAACTGGTTAGGGCTATTATTTCTTATTAGTTAGAACTGGGGGAGAATTTAGATTTTTGTGTTTTTCTTTTAAAAATGTGTTTTTTAAAAATATATTTTATTGATTTTTTACAGAGAGGAAGGGAGAGGAATAGAGAGTTAGAAACATCGATGAGAGAAACATTGATCAGCTGCCTCCTGCACACCCCCTACTGGGGATGTTCTCACAACCAAGGTACATGCCCTTGACCAGAATCGAACCTGGGACCCTTCAGTCCACAGATCGATGCTCTATCCACTGAGCCAAACCAATTAGGGCAGATTTTGTGTTTTTCTTGCTGACTCTTTATTATAGTCTGTGCTGCAGAGAAAGGGGGATTGGTATTCCATGTTCTTTGAGGCTACAGAGGCTGGGAATCCACCCCAAGGCACTAGTGAACCTGAGAAGTGGACTGGAGAAGCATGGGATGCAGGCTCAGGAAGGAGATAGGATGCCTCACCCCTCACCGCCAGTGATCAGTCTCTAGGTGGCAGAATAAGAGTAGCAAAGCACAGCAGAAGAAAGGACAGGTTCTGAAGCCACACTCTGAGGATCAATTGCAGCTCTTCCCCTAACTGGACACATTGATTAGCATCCCTGTGCCTTAGTTTCCTAATCTGTGAAGTGGGGATATTAATATATTATCTCAATAGCAAATCAGATGTCTGGTCAGTTGTCAGCAGAAGATAAACAGAGGGATATTTGTTATTTTGGTTTCTTTTGTTATGAATGTGACCATAGCATTTCTGTGTTAAGACCAATTATAGACAAAACTGTGAAGATGCACCAAAACTTCTTAGGAATGAGCTTCACTTACCCCTTAGGGCTGACCATGGCCTTTCAGAAGCTCTTTGTAATTCTCATCTTTCCAGTGTCAGTGTGTGTGGGCTCTTAACAAGGAACTGGATTCATCTCAAACTGTGGATTCCCTCTGTTGTCCCGCAGCTTAGGACAAGGAAGAAGGGTGTGGGATTATTTGGAAATACTTGGGGAGCTCTAGATGTCTGAGGTGTCTTGGACAGACAGTGATGTCCTTTTTCCTGTGTCCAGGTGAGTGAAGATGGGCACAAGTTAAAAGTCAATTAACCCTAGGGGCCTGTTTGATTATGAATGTCCACCAGGTGGCAGAAGAGCATTATGAAGGGAAGTGACAAGGCTTCAGGATTGTGCCAGCCTGCAGGGAGCCTGCAGACAAGCAAGAGAGGGTGGCTTGTTCAGAACAGTCCTTGTCATTCTGAAAACAACTAATTAAGGTAGGCAAGTCAAGTTCCAGTATGAATTAAAAAAACAGCATCTCCATGTAAAAACTAGTCAGCCAAGGAGAGGAGATTCTAAGTGAGGGTAGGGACTCCAGAGCTGTGCAGTCATAGGGGGTGACACGAATGAGCCCAGAAGTTACCTGGACATTCAGCTGTGGGTATGAAATGCAGACCCAGCTCTGTATGCGGAGCCAGTTGCCTGCTTGATTTAACTGAAATCCTGTATCCTCTTCACAGTTTCGCTCAGTCTTGCCATCGTGGCTTATCTTGGGTCAGCTTTTGTCTCTAAAAGGTCACTATTATAATGTACACACAAGACACAGCTCCAACCACCTTGGTTCAAAATTTAACTCTTGTTAATTGAGATGAATTCTTCTGTTTAGTTTGTGCAATTTGAAAGCATGAATTGTCCCAAGGAGGGAATGGGAAACACAACAGTGTTTTTTTGTTTTTTTTAAAAATGTTTTTATTGATTTTAGAGGGAGAGGGAGAGATAGAAACATTGATGAGAGAGAAACATTGATTGGTTGCCTCCTGCATGCCCTCCACTGGGGATGGCGCCCACAACCCTGGGCATGTGTCCTGACTGGGAATTGAACTCGTGACTTTTTGGTGCATGGGTCAATGGCTCAATCACTGAGCCACGCCAGCGGGGTGAAACACCACAGTTTTAAGCCAGAGGTGGGGCAAAGGGTCTATACTAGAAGGAGCTGAGTCTGTACTAGAGGACCATACCATGGGTTGCTGGGCTGGCCCTGAATGCATGGCCAGGCCTCAGCATTCTCTTGTTAAGCAGAAAGAATTTCAGACACGGATATCTGACAGGGTCACTCTGTGATCACAGTGGAGCAGAGCAAACAATACCACTCCACAGTCACATCTCCATAAGCACAAAACCACAACATCTACACAAAAATGACCAAAAGCTACCACAAAAATGGCCAAATATGCTCCTATTCTGTTTAATGTGAGCGATTGATAATTTCTAATTAAAATTTTAGCCATCAGCACTCATACTTACTAGGTAAGAATTATTAGGGAACTGAATCATAGAATCCTGGCAGCATCCCATTCAGAGGGAGTACCCTTAAACCCTCCTGCACATCAGCCAACACTAGGTTTGGTGAGAGAGCCTGGATGTTTAGAAAGAGGATAAACACTAGGAGAATGTGCCAAAGGAAGGGAAAGAGGAATGAGGCCAAAACCTCACTGCTTCACCACGGGGCCTTGGGAGGGTCTTAGTCTCAGAGTTTAGTAACTAGAAGCTAAGGACCCCAACTACACTTGCTGTTGATATTTGTCTTTTGCTCTTAGTCTCTGCTTAGGCAAGGAGCCTGCGGGTTGTCCGGAAGGCTGGCCGTCTGGAACGAGGGGAGAGTTTGTTCAGCCCACTGTCTCTTCTCCTTCTTAAGTAGCTGACTTCTGATGTGGTTTTGTGGTTATATAGCAGGCAGTCCTGCTCATGTGGACATGGTGTACTTTCAGTTTCTGAAAGTGAGTCATGTTAACTTTCCTCTTGGGAGTAAGAGTGACCCTTGCTCAAAAGGACTCTATGACTAGAAAGAAGAAACACCCGAGGCCACCAGCACCAGAGTGTTTACTAGTGTAGCTTGTCACTAGTTCCTGGGACTGGTATGTGTCATCTCTTTAAGCATGGTAAGCTAGGAAGAGGCATTTGGTTTTGAATCTTTGCCAGTGTTTGAAATCTTTATTCTCACCATTTGGAGTGATGATGATGCTAAAGAGCTCAGGATTTATGGATGGACTCAAATGATTTTATTTACATGTGGTCAGCTGGTGCACATGGGAAAGTTTTCAAAGGTTTATTTACTATTACTATGTTTTTAATTCTTGTGTCTACTAATAGCTCATGATATTGGACCTAAGAAATCTCGGCAGGCCTATCAAGAATAAAAATGGAACTCATAAAAAATCAGCCAATTGCCCAAGCTGGTTTGGCTCAGTGGATAGAGCGTCTGTCTGTGGACCAAAGGGTCCCAGGTTAGATTTCGGTCAAGGGCACATGCCCAGGTTGCCAGCTTGATCACCAGTTGGGGGCAGGCAGGAGGCAGCTGATTAGTGATTTTCTCTCATCATTGATGTTTCTATCTCTCCCTCTCCCTCCTCTCTGAAATCAATAAAAATATATTTTAAAAAATCAGCCAATGGACAGAGGGCTTTCTTCTAGTCTAACTCTGTTGTGTGGTTCCATCTGGGTAATTTTTCATGAAAATATATAGAGCTAGGATGGAAGATACGTAGCATTCATTTCACCACCTCTGTGCCCTTCACAAGCATTTTTAATTAATTCCTTATAGCAATCTTAAGACACTTCAGGCAACCACTGCCACCAGATCCCAGTGGGCATGGAAAGTGAAACCTATTTTCCACATCTGTTTTAGAATCTCAACTGAGCTTTGCTCTTGATTATTCGTGCCATGGGAGTGCTGCATTGAGATTGCCTCTTTTTTCTCAGTAAGTAAAGCCTTCTGGGTTGAAGAAAGAGCAAAATAATCACCCTTTAATTCTACATGTCTGAGCCATCAATCACTGACTAGTGCCTTAGTCATTTGGACGATAGCAAGGGAATGTTAAGAAAAGCCCCACAGTGGAGTAAGTTACATCAAATCATTACTAAGATAAATTATCCAAGACAGTTTATATTTTATAAGTGTATAAACATTGCTGCCACTTCATGTGGCAATTCCATTTTCAATTCTCATTAGGTTTGCCTGTCATTTAGCAGTTGCTATAAGGTAGGTGGTTGCATTTGTTAGGGCCGATGAGATTCAGTAACAAAACTTATTAAACTGGTAATATTTTTGATTAGCATATGATAGCTATTTATGCTTTTTCTATGAAGTATACTTATTAAAATCAGAGTGTACAAATACTAAGTAATTGCTGTGGTAGTTGAGAGTTTTGGTTGCACTTAATAGATATGAACTTTAGATGATATAAACAGAAAAGGAACGTATTGGAAGGACCCAGAGTAGCTCAGAGAAGCAGATAGAAGGTTAGAAACCACACTTTCACTAAAAGATAATCACCACACTTCAGCCAAGCTGGCATAGGAACTGTGTACCTGTCTGAATTCTCTTCAGACCAGAGGTCCTTAATGTTCTATGACACAAACCCCCTTGGCCAACATGAGAAGAGCATGAACCTCGTCTCAGAATGTTTTAAAATTTATAAACTAAAGCACATAGGATTACGAAGGAAACCAATTATATTTAAAAATATTTTTTTAAATATTTCTAAAATTCCAAATATGTTCTAGTAATATATGTACTTCTTTATTAATGCATTACATAAAATTAATTGGTGGCTCTAATTACCAGTGTAACTTCAGTGGTTATGAGTGTAAGTGGATCTTGGGTATCCACCATCTTAGTAGCTTACAACATCTTCAAAGACTGTGAAAATATGAAATATCTATGATTTTAGTTGAGAACAAGGTCACAATTATTGCTACCAGTATTGAAATGAGTTTATTGCTTGCATTGGTTATAAAAAGAAATGTTAAATTTTAGTTAGAAGTTAGAAAAAATAATGGTACATGTTTTTTCAATTTGATTTCATAGATTCCCTTTAATTCTGTTTGTAGACTCCAGGTCAAGAACCCCTGTCTATGACTGTGAACTCTTTGATTAATTAGTTGCATCAAATGCAGAAAAATTAAAGCAGGATGTTTCTTCTGTCCCACTCCATTTTATTTATTCCACGTTTTCCCTTGATTATCTATGTATCAAGAACTGCTGTTAGATAACTCTTAGGAGATTAAACTGAACCCTGAGCTATAACAGAGATTATGATCTCCCTTGAAGAGATGAAGAAACAAGGCACAGAAAACTGAAATGACTTGTTTAAAGTCACTTATCTATTTTTTGGTCAACAGCCGGGCTAGAATTCTGGCTCCATTCAGTTGTATTCAGAAGAGCAGAAGTCTGTATTCACAGTAAAGTGACTTTTGAAGATCACTCCTCTATGATCTCCCGTTCAAAACAGGTGTGTGTGTGTGTGTGTGTGTGTGTGTGTGAGTGTGTGTGTGTGTGTGTGTGTGTTTTTCAGTTTTGCTAAAACCAGCTATTTGTTCACTGTGAATTCATTGTTCGTGGGAAGAGCCTTGGTCAGCAGTTCTGCCTTGAAGAGTTGAGCCCAGGCTTGCTCTGCCATTCTAGAGCAGTTGGGCTATGTTTTTTCCCTTGAGTAGGATTGTAATTTTGTTCTGCACAGTTGACTTTTTATTCAGTCGCTTTGGTGAGTATTTGTTGAACAAGTGCTTTAAACTTTGTTCATTTGGAGGACTGGGGTACATATCCTGGGCCAGTCCTAAGAGCTTTTAGCCTGGGAAGACAGCCTGGTCTTTTTACCTGGGAAAGGAACTACAGAATCCCCAGACATGGTGATCTGAGGCATCTCCAAGACAACAACTACTTCTGAGATATGGCCTCATGGGAAAAAAAGTTGACCTACTCCTTCTCCTATGTTGTGTAAAGGTACATTTTGGTTCACTCCAGTAACTATTTATATGAGCATAAGATGACTGAATTTTTGTCATCTAGAAATAATTGTTTGAATATATAATAACAAAGTAATTTCCCTTTTCTTTTATCCATCCTCCCATATTCTTTCTTATTATTTTATTCCCCCAAGAGATATTGAGTTTAGAATCAATCAAGGAACAAAGATATCACATCAATGAAACATGGCTTTTGCCTCAAGGAGATAGATATGTTATAAATTTTGATATAATAAAGATACTCATAAACTTCAATAACAACATAAGAATGGATGCCTAGCTACGGGGGGTAGTTAAAGGAAGCTTTATACTGTAGGTGGAACCTGAACTGAATCTTGGAGAATGAGTAAAGTCTGACAATGGATTATATATACTTATAAATAAAAAAACTCAAACTCATGTACTCCAAGAAAAAAAAGCTAAAAGTCATATAGACTAAACTATTTTTCTGATTAATTAGACTTGGGGAGGAGTGAAGAAAATTT
Organism: Myotis myotis; assembly: GCF_014108235.1. Lineage (NCBI taxonomy): Eukaryota > Metazoa > Chordata > Mammalia > Chiroptera > Vespertilionidae > Myotis > Myotis myotis. Next base: position 25,305,325 of record NW_023416322.1, on the reverse strand, counting down.
AGATGGAGAACTAAAGATCAACAGAGAAGCTGGGTACCAACTCTAAAAGTTGGCCTTTAAGAAATTGGCGGGAGACTCTGACACATTAACAATTCTATCAGAGCATTTCCTGCTTCATGATGATCTGAGGGTCTGGTGGGAGGTCTTCAGAGCCAGTGCCTGGCAGATTTTCTCCACCAGATATCACTTTTCTAGCTTAGGGGGGCCCCAGCAACTCAAAACTGAAATTGTTTGTTAAACCACAGCTTTGACTACTCTGCCCCCCAAGTCTCCAGTCATACTTGTCAATTACCCCTCATCCCACACAGACCTTCTTCTTCTTCTTCTTTTTTTTTGGTGGGTAATGCCAGTAAGCTCACCTCTGTCTCAGATCCGACTGTATGGGAGGCTTAAAGGCCTATGGGATTTTCAGAATGTTTAATAGGGTGTCAAAATATCTATGCGGGACGGCCCCCACAGATGTGCAATTGACCCCGTACTCACTCCTCACATATATATGGCGGTTTCTTCTAAAGTTCATGTGCCGTAAATGCTCCTGAATAAGTATACCACTGAAAGAAATTATTAGTTATATCATTTTTGGAGACTTCCATTTTAGAAAAAGCCAAATGACAAAATTAAACTTCCAGGGGATCAGTCCAGATTCGGTGTATTTTCTGAGACTTTTATTCCTGTGTGAATGTCTGATATATGTGATTCTGAATGACCAGACTGATGACTTGAAAAAAAATTGATTGTTGATTATTTTGTATTTCCAAATGCCAGAAATAACAGAGCAATAAAATTAATACAAAATGGAGGTAACTGTAGGTTCACTGTAAAATTAACTTGTAAATTCTCTTCTCTGTGTGTTTGGGTTCATTGATTTTTTTCAAAAATATTATGCATTCTCATATATTTTCTTTAATGAAAAAGGAATTTTTAGATGCACTGTTTTACAGATCCAAAAAGAAAGTGTGTTCAATTATAAAATTCACAGAAATGATATTTTAATTTACTGTTTCATGGTTATTGAATAACTTTTGCTTCTTTGTACCTAATTACTTCACACATTCTCATTTCAAAATGAACACAGGGAAGTCAGAGGAGATGCCTGGTTGTATGTAGACATACTACTGGCTGAAACACAGCATAGCACCCCCTGTAGGAGGCAGAGGCCTAGGATAGGAAGAGGAGATAACCGTGGTGCTCAGAAGAGAAGGCTGATTGGCTGGCTACCTCAGGGGGATGCAGGAGCTGAGTCAGGGGCAGCCTTTCGGGTCACTTGTTGTCTAGTGTCTGCCGTTCACAGGGACAGTGTGGAGGATTATGATTCTTAAGGTAAAGCTGTTAATATTTTGGCTAGTTGGCCATTTGGTTTCAGAGAGGAGTGGATGATCTCACTGGAGCCTCTTAGAGCTATGTAAGAGATTGACCATCCCCATTCAAAGAGTCTCACAAAGCTTTAGTTCTCATCAGAACATTGAATTATAATTTCTCCACCTTTATCACTTCCTACTTACACCTGAGTGTGCCACTATGAGGAAGGAAGTAAACATCTATCTTTAGTGGAAAACTGTCCAAATAGAATCTTCCTGGCTTCTAGGCCTAGTGACAGTGAGAAGCAGGGGAGGGGGAGGGCCAAGTGGGTGTGCATGTGGTCAGAGGCCTTCACCTTTGGAGCAGATAAGGAACTAAGCCCTCCCCCTGTAGCCTAGGCAACAGGCCTTCAGCTAGTCAGTGGTTCTCAACCTTCTGGCACTTTAAATACAGTTCCTCATGTTGCTACTTCATAACTGTAATGTTGCTACTGTTACGAATCGTAATGTAAATATCTGATATGCAGGATGGTCTTAGGCGACCCCTGTGATAGGGTCGTTCGACTGCCAAAAGGGTCGCGACCCACAGGTTGAGAACCGCTGAGCTAGATGCTACTTGGAAGTCATCTCTGTCAGGGACGGGTGGCAGAAGCAGCTCCAGAGAAAAGCAATACAGAAAGGTCTTAAGAAACTTTGAAATATAGTGCCTTTAGGAGATCTAGACATGGAGCCCGCATTTAAAAAGGTAAATGAGCTGATTCAACCAGTGTACAAGCAAGGCTGACACGGCTCGTAATATGGGGGCCAAGGTTTACAGCGTGGGTTTACAAGGCTATATCTGAAGACAGCTGATGCGTATTGCAGAAAGTGAATACCAAATATATGAAAAAAGCAACTGCAACACCGTGGACGACTTTGTTAAATTGCTTTTAGAAAATTCCTGTTTAGATGTTATGGGAGAGGACACTTTGTTTGTGTAGGAGATGTTCTCAGATATAATGGACTTAGAGCTCAGTGGAAGTGAAGGTCATCAGTGTGAGTCATTCAGCCCCGCATCGGGAGTTATAAGTATATTGCAGAATGATTGACATATAAGTCCAGTGTAATTATCCTTTAAATCTTAAAACCAAAAGTCCAATGAAGAACTGAGAAAAATATTTTAGAAATCTTAACAAAAAAACCAGCAAATGGAATCCAACTGCACATATCAAGGAAAACGCAAAAGACTAACTAGGGGACCCCTGAGAAATGCAACTCGGAAACCAGATTTAAAATCGATGTGATTTACCACATCAGCAAGACGGAGGAGAAACATGATTATCTTGGCGGGGAAGGAAGTCTGTAGGACAGCGCTCCTGTCCACTGTCATCCCAGGACCAGGCAGGCGACAGGCTCCATCCACACTAACACTCGGGGCGCACATCACCCCCGGGGTGAAAAGGCAAGGCTCCCCCTGACATGGATCTGGAACTTGACAAGGAGACCTCCCTCTGCACTGCCCCTGAGGGAACCTCATCAGCCTGACAAGCACTTAATGGGAAAACTCACGGCAGCACTCTGAACACAAATGAATTGGAAGACACTTTTATCAGGACTTCACTCCAAATAAGTCAGTGAGGGGGGCCTGAGGCCTCCAGCAGGGAGGGTAAGGCCTCCTCGGCTCACAGCTGCTCTGGGGCAAGCAGAGGCCTCTGCGGGCCTCCCTGCCACCAGGTCTGTGCTTCAGCACACACTCTACTCGGCCTGGGCACTGGAGGCCACGTCCCTAAACCAGCCTGGCCCTGGACTCAGGCACCTCTTATAGTGGGACCATTGGGCCCTCCAAGGTCCTCCCTGGGATCCGAGGCCCTCCTGCTGCCGAGGCTGGAAGTGGGGATGGGGCTGAGCGTCCTCCTAGCTCTGCCTCAGCTTCCTGGGTCCAGTCCCCCAACTCTTGGAGGCCTGACACATAGGCCCACCCCCTGATACCTCTTCTGACAAGATGGCGCTGCTGGCTCCCTGCAGCACTGGGTCTGTCCCTCTCATGAGTCACTTGTCACCCAGTATGTACCATGGCTTCTGTGTGGCTGTGTCCACGGCTTTGATTGTGTCATTCAGTTTTTCTTTATCCTCTAAACTTTTTCATGAAAATTATCAAACCTAGAACAAGTGGAAACAATCTTACAATGAAGGGCCCTCTCTCATTCCAGATTGTAAATTAAAAAAAAAAAAACCCTAAAAAACAACCCTGTCCAAATAAATGAAATGCTGTAAGAGAGGATTGTGAATGCAAATATTTCACTCTGACACCAGCACTCTTTTCTGTACTGACTCAAATGGGCTGCAAATCATGTATTTGAAATCTGATGTCGTTGTTTTTCACTTTCCAGCCTTGGAGGAATTTCCCCAACGTCCCCGCGTCCCCTGAGTTTTATTCCTCACTTGGGCTGTAGCTTTCCAGGAGTTATGGCTTCCTCATCTTTCTTCCCCATTTTACAAACACTGTGTCACAATGACTGTCCCTCGCCTTTCATGAAACCACATAAAGTCATAATAAGCAAATGATAAGACTCCAGTGTGGATACCAGAGTTATTTTCTCTCTGTGTGTCTTTGGAGAGGGTGTAGTGGAATTGTCTCAAACATACTGCATTTCTAGTTGGAGCTATGTAATCACTAGTCATTTTCTCATTTTTCTTTCAGTCTTGATGCTACACAGGTAATTAGTTCCCAAACTTTAATAAGAGACTTGATGGATGCAAATGAAATGAGGATTTTTCAAAAGAGGGTTTTCTCTTTTCAACAAAAACAAAATGAATTTTCATCAGAGAAGAACACCCCTTTATGCTCATGATTGGGAAACAATGTGGTTTCTTCTAAACAACTTGAAGCACTGACTTGAAATTTTCATTAAGTTGGATTTAGACAGCTATTTTTTTGTGGATCCTCTATATACGAAAAGTAAGGTGTAGTCATCATAAACAGCATTTTCAAATGAAAGATTAAGATTTGGTTCAAATGTAAAATGCAGCCTCACAGGACAAAGGAAAATGAAAATTTGCCCAAGATTACCAAGATGGCCATGAAGCAAACATGTTTATAGGGTCAATTTTCCCACCATTAATATTGAGTCTAGTAGACATGCATGTTTTGGTATTGTCCTTTTTCTCTTTCCTTTTTTAAATCAATAGATTTAAATTAATAATCAGTTATAGGTTTACAGAAAAATTAAGCAGAAAGTACAGAGTTCCCATAGTCTCCATCTATAGTCTCCCTATACACACCACCACCACATACACACATAGACACAATTCCCCCTGTTATTAACATCTTGCACTGGTGTGGTGTATTTGTTATAATTGATGAACCAATATAGATACATTATTATTAACTAAAGTCCATAGTTCTCATTAAGCTTCACCCTTTGTGTTATACATCCTGTGACTTTTGACAAATGCATAATGTCCTGTATCCATCATTACAATATCATACAGAATAATTTCACCATCCCAGTAGTTTCCTATGTCTCACCTGTTCATGCCTCCTTCCTTCTCTCAGAATCCCTGGCAACCACCAGTGTTTTTACTGTCTGTAATTTTGCCTCTTTTTTTCTGTCATGTAGTTGGAATGATATAGTATATAGGCTTTTCAGACTGGTTTTTCTTTTTCACTTAGCAATATGTATTTAAGGTCTTTTCATGCCTTAGTAACTAATTTATTTTTATCGCTTAATAGTATTTAATAGTATTTCATTTTATGAATGTACGAACTTTATCCGTTCTCCTATTGATGGACATCTAATTGTTTCTAATTTTTATCAATTGTGAATAAAACTTATAAATATTTATTTGTAGGTTTTTTGTGTGGACATCAGTTTTCAACTCATTTGGGTTGAAACACCAGGGAGCACAATTGATAGATTGTATGGTGAGACTATGGTTTGCTCTGTAAGAAACTGCCAAGCTGTACCACTTTGCATTCCCTTTGGCAATGAATGGGAGTTCCTGTTGCTCCACATCCTTACCAATATTTGATGATGTGATTGTTTTGGATTTTTGCCATTCTAATTGGTGTGTGTAATGGTGTCTCACTGATGTTTTAGTTTGCAATTCCCTGATGACATATGATGTTTAGTATCTTTTCATGTACTGGTTTGCCATTGGTATATCTTTTTTAGTAAACTGTCTGTTGAGAGATTTTGCCCATTTTTAAATGGGGTTGTCTATTTTTGTATTGTTGAGTTTTAAGAGTTCCTTGTAACTTTTGGATACAATTCCTTTACCAGATAGTTGTTTTGCAAATATATTCTTTCCAACTGTGGTTTGACTTTTTATTCTCTTAAGGGATTGTCTTTTTTTAAATGGGTGTGTTACACAAATAAGCAGTTTTCTCGGTTTTCTGGGAGTGCCCAGTTACAGTGTTATGAAAGAGGAAGACAGGGGAAATTTCATTTTAGTAAGAAAAGTTAAGTTCTCTTAACCATGAGAATTGAAAGAGAACTGTCACAGGAACCACAAGGAACATTATCTGAATTACCAAATTTTGTGGAATAAGGTAGACATCAAGGGGGTTAATTGGTGCATTTTAAAAAGTAGCCCCATTCTGGTGGGACATGTATATTCTTGCACAGGTCTGGTGCTCATGATTTTTTATCCTGAAACTCCGACCTTGAACTTCACTTCTTGTTTTTAATATCCTTGACTGTTCTTTCACCATATTCATCTCTATCTGAATCCCCCACACTTAATGCCCAATATGCAATATTGAATCATGAGCTTGGGCTTTCTTACCAGATAGACTGAGCCTCAGCTCTCAGCGCCCTAATTTACAAGCTACATGACTTGAGGGAAGTTGTTAAGTTCTTGCAACCTGTTTCCAGGAGTGGCTGCCTCACAGATAAGTTGAGAAGATTAAATAATGTATGTAATACATTCATCCTGGTGCTTGGGCCCTGGTGCTCAACAAATGTGTTTTCTTTTTTTAATTGTTTTATTGCTTAAAGTATTACAAAGAGTACTACATATGTCTCCTTTTTTTTTCCTGCCCTTGACAATCCCCTAGCCTCCCTACCCCCCAGTGTCTTATGTCCATTGGTTATGCTTATATGCATGCATACAAGTCTTTCGGTTGATCTCTTACCCTCCCCTCCTGCCCCCCAACCCTCCCCGGCCTTCCTGCTGTAGTTTGACAGTCTGTTTGAGGCTGCTCTGCCTCTGTATCTATTTTTGTTCATAAGTTTATAATGGTCTTTATTACCCATAAATGAGTGAGATCGTGTGGTATTTTTCCTTCATTGACTGGCTTATTTCACTTAGCATAATGCTCTCCAATTCCATCCATGCTGTTGCAAATGGTAAGAATTCCTTCTTTTTTACAGCAGCATAGTATTCCATCATGTAGATGTACCACAGTTTTCTAATCCATTCATCTACTGATGGGCACTTAGGCTATTTCCAGATCTTAGCTATGGTGAATTGTGCTGCTTTGAACACAGGGGTGCATATATCCTTTCTGATTGGTGTTTCTGTTTTCTTGGGATACATTCCTAGCTAGAAGTGGGATCACGGGGTCAAATTGGAGTTCCATTTTTAGTTTTTTGAGGAAACTCCATACTGTCTTCCATAGTGGCTGCACCAGTCTGCATTCCCACCAGCAGTGCACTTGTGTTCCTTTTTCTCCACATCCTCTCCAGCACTTGCTGTTTGTTGATGATAGCCATTCTGACAGGTGTGAGATGGTACCTCATTGTTGTTTTGAGATGCATTTCTCAGATGATTAGTGACTTTGAGCATGTTTTCATATGTCTCTTAGCTTTCTGAATGTCCTCTTTTGAAAAGTGTCTATTTAGGTCCTTTGCCCATTTTTTTTTAAATTAAATCTTTATTGTTCAGATTATTACATTTGTTCCTCTTTTTCCCTCCCCATAATTCCCCTCCTCCCAGTTCCCGCCCCACCCTCCGCCCTCACTCCCCACCCACTGTCCTCATCCATAGGTGCACGATTTTTGTCCAGTCTCTTCCCGCATCTCCCACACCCCTTTCCCCCCAAGAATAGTCAGTCCATTCCCTTTCTATGTCCCTGATTCTATTATAATCACCAGTTCATTCTGTTCATCAGATTATTTATTCACTTGATTCTTAGATTCACTTGTTGATAAATGCATATTTGTTGTTCATAATTTGTATCTTTACCTTTTTCTTCCTCTTCCTCTTCTTAAAGGATACCTTTCAGCATTTCATATAATACTGGTTTGGTGGTGATGAACTCCTTTAGCTTTTCCTTATCTGTGAAGCTCTTTATCTGACCTTCAATTCTGAATGATAGCTTTGCTGGATAAAGTAATCTTGGTTGTAGGTTCTTGGTATTCATCACTTTGAATATTTCTTGCCACTCCCTTCTGGCCTGCAAAGTTTCTGTTGAGAAATCAGCTGACAGTCGTATGGGTATTCCCTTGTAGGTAACTGAGTTTCTTTCTCTTGCTGTTTTTAAGATTCTCTCTTTATATTTTGCTCTTGGCATTTTAATTACGATGTGTCTTGGTGTGGTCCTCTTTGGATTCCTTTTGTTTGGGGTTCTCTGCGCTTCTTGGACCTGTAAGTCCATTTCTTTCACCAGGTGGGGGAAGTTTTCTGTCATTATTTCTTCAAATAGGTTTTCAATATCTTGGTCTCTCTCATCTTCTGGCACCCCTATAATTCTGATGTTGGTACGCTTGAAGCTGTCCCAGAGGCTCCTTATACTATCCTCACATTTTTGGATTCTTTTTTCATTTTGCTTTTCCGGTTGGGTGTTTTTTGCTTCCTCGCATTTCAAATCATTGACTTGATTCTTGCGCTCCTCTGGTCTGCTGTCGGGAGTCTGTATAATATTCGTTATTTCAGTCCATGTATGCTTAATTTCTAGTTGGTTCCCCAATATAACATTGAGGGTCTCATTAGTTTTCTTGTAGATCTCATTAAGTTTATCGGCGGCTTCTAAACAGTTCTTGAGAGACCTTAAAAGTGTGGTTCTGAACTCTATATCTTCCATTGACAATTTTGTCCAGTTTCTTTGTCTCCGCATTTTGTTATGCTTCCTTGGTGCACCCCCTAGTGGTCTTTGTGCGCAGTCTTATAGTTAAACCTTGATTGTTGTAGCTAATACCAGGGAGGGTTTGACCTCCAGGCCAAGTGGCTATGAGAATCAGCTGTGTCTGCAGTGAGAGAACTTCTGTCCTCTAGGGAGGAGCTAATCTGGCGTTTGTCTGAGGCTATCCGGCAAATGCCTCTGTGCAGGGCTTGGGCGGGCCGGGTTGCACAGGATCAACAGGGTGGGCCGGAGAGAGCAGTTATGGCGGCTCTCAGTCCTGTCCCCAGGGGCTCTGCCTCTCTGAGTCCCAGCACTCGCTGCAAACCTCAGAGAGAAAGCTGCACTCGCTCTGACCGAAGCCAGACAGTCCCACTTCTCCCATTTGAGTCTGGGTCCCTAAAGACTCGCCCGGATCTGGAGCTCAGAGTCTGCGACTCCCTCCCGATTGAAAACGCCAACCGCGCCCTCCGCCGCCAGCCCGCTCCGCGCACTCCGCACCTCAGAATTTGACTTCAGCACTGCGCCTCCTCTGAGTGTCCGTATGCGTTTCTCTTTCCTCCTAGTTGTAGGACTTCCACTCAGCCAGCGTTCCTGTGGTTCTGGGTGATGTCCGTTCCGTTTTTTAGTTTCACTTTTGAAGTAGTTGTTCAAGGCAGCAAACTCCTGCGTTAACCTATGCCGCCATCTTGTCTCTCTCTGCCCATTTTTTGATTGGATTGTTTATCTTCCTTTTGTTAAGTTGTATGAGTTCCCTATAAATGTTGGAGATTACACCCTTATCAGTGATAACATTGGGAAATATGTTCTCCCATGCAGTGGGCTTTCTTGTTGTTTTGTTGATGGTTTCTTTTGCTGTGCAGAAGCTTTTTATTTTGATGTAGTCCCATTTGTTTATTTTCTTTTTAGTTTCCAATGCCCTAGGAGCTGTATGGGTGAAGAAATTGCTTCGGCATATGTCTGAGATTTTGTTGCCTTTGGATTCTTCTAGAATTTTTATGGTTTCCCGTCGTACATTTAAGTCCTTTATCCATTTTGAGTTTATTTTTGTGTACGGTGTAAGTTGGTGGTCTAGTTTCATTTTTTTGCATGTATCCATCCAATTTTCCCAACAGCATTTATTGAAGAGACTATCTTCACTCCATTGTATGTTCTTGCCTCCTTTGTCAAATATTAATTGAGCATATTGGTTCAGGTCGATTTCTGAGCTCTCTATTCTATTCCATTGATCTATATGTTTGTCCTTGTGCCAGTACCAGGCAGTTTTGAGAACAGTGGCTTTGTAATACAGCTTGATATCTGGTATTGAGATCCCACCTACTTTGTTCTTTCTCAGGATTGCTGTAGCTATTCGGGGTCTTTTTTTTTATTCCAGATGAATTTTGGAGAGTTCGTTCTAGGTCTGTGAAATATGCCATTGGTATTTTAATGGGAAGTGTGTTGAATTTATAGATTGCTTTGGGTAGTAAGGACATTTTAATGATGTTGATTCTACCAATCCAAGAACATGGTATGTTCTTCCATCTGTTTATGTCTTCCTCTATCTCTTTTTCCAGCGTCCTGTGGCTTTCTGAGTAGAGGTCTTTTACCTCTTTAGTTAAGTTTATTCCTAGGTATCTTAATTTTTTTGGTGCGATGGTAAATGGGATTGTTTTTTTAGTCTCTCTTTCTGTAAGTTCACTATTGGTGTATAGGAAGGCCATAGATTTCTTGGCGTTAATTTTGTATCCTGCTACATTGCCAAATTCATTTATTAAGTCTAATAGTTTTTTGATGGAGTCTTTAGGGTTTTTTATGTATAATATCATGTCATTTGCAAATAAGGACAGTTTTACTTCTTTTCCAATTTGGATGCCTTTTATTTCTTCTTCTTGTCTAATTGCAATGGCTAATACTTTCAGTACTATGTCAAACAGGAGTGGTGAGAGTGGACATCCCTGTCTTGTTCCTGTTCTTAGGGGAAATGGTGTTAGTTTTTGTCCACTGAGTATGATGTTGGCTGTGGGTTTGTCATATATGGCTTTTATTATGTTGAGGTATGATCCTTCTATTCCCACCTTGCTGAGAGTTTTTATCAAAAATGGGTGTTGGGTTTTGTCAAATGCTTTTTCTGCATCAATTGATATGACTATGTGGTTTTTTGCCTTTCAATTTGTTTATGTGATGTATCACGTTTATTGGTTTGTGGATATTGTACCATCCTTGCATCCCAGGGATAAATCCTACTTGGTCATGGTGTATGATCTTTCTGATGTACTGCTGGACCGATTTGCTAAGATTTTGTTGATTTTGGCATCTATGTTCATGGGGGATATTGGCCTGTAATTCTCTTTCATTGTGTTGTCTTTACCTGGTTTTGGTATTAGGGTGATGCTGGCTTCATAGAATGAGCTTGGAAGTGTTTCTTCCTCTCGAATTTTTTGTAGTAGTCCGAGGAGGATAGGTTTTAGTTCTTTCTTGAATGTTTGGTAAAACTCCCGTGTGAAGCTGTCTGGTCCTGGGCTTTTGTTTGCTGGAAGCTTTTTGATGACTGCTTCAATTTCTTCCATAGTTGTTGGCCTATTGAGATTTTTAGATTCTTCCTGATTGAGTTTTGGAATGTTGTATTTTTCTAGGAATATGTTCATTTCCTCCAGGTTGTCTAGTTTGTTGGAGTAGAGTTGTCGATAGTATTTTTCAACAGTCATTTGTATTTCTGTGGGGTCTGTTGTTATTTCGCCTCTATCATTTCTGATTTTGTTTATTTGGGTCCTCTCTCTTTGCTTCTTGGCTTCTTGCTGAGCCTGGCTAGAGGTTCATCAATCTTGTTTATCCTTTCAAAGAACCAGCTCTTGGTTTCATTGATTTTATGTATTGTTTTTTTGGTCTCTGTCATTTATTTCTGCTCTAATCTTTATTATCTCCATCCTTCTGCTCACTCTGGGCTTTTCTTGTTGCTCTCTTTCTAGTTCTTTGAGATGTAGGGTTAGATGATTTACTACCATTTTTTCTTGTTTTTTGAGATAGGCCTGTAGAGCTATAAACTTCCCTCTCAGGACTGCTTTCATTGCGTCCCATAGGTTTTGGATTGTTGTGTTTTCATTGTCATTAGTTTCCAGGATGTTTTTAATTTCTTCTTTGATCTCATTGGTAACCCAATCAATCTACACTAATAAAAGAGAAACATGGTAATTAGTGTCACTCCACTACCCTTCCCATTGGCTAATCCCCATGTCACTCACAGAGTAGGGCCGAGATATGCAAATTAACTGGCAGCCAAGATGGCGGCCGGCAGCCAGGCAGCTGATGTGAACAGGGAGGCTTGCTTGCTTCAGTGACGGAGAACTCCAACGTTCCCCGCCTGACTTGCCGGCCTCTCAGCTGCAACTCTCAGCAACTATGTTGCGAATAAAGAAGCTAAAAAAACCCCAGAAACCTGCTGTACTCAGCGGAGCTTCAGCCAGCTGGACCGCAACATTGTCTCAAATACAGACGGTAAACAAAGGACAGAAACCTGTTTTTAGCAGCCGAGGCCTCAGAGCTAAAGCTGGCCCAGAATTAAAAAAAAGAAAAAGAAAAAACAGAGTGGTTGGGAGCTTCAGTCCCAGTCTGAAAACAGCCCTCAGCCCCTCAGCCAGACTGGCCAGGCACCCCAGTGGGGACCCCCACCCTGAAGGGTGTGTGATCAGCTGCAAACAGCCATCATCCCCTCAGCCAGACTGGCCAGGCACCCCAGTGGGAACCCCCACCCTGATCCAGGACACCCTTCAGGGCAAACCAGCCAGCCCCACCCATGCACCAGGCCTCTATTCTATATAGTAAAAGGGTAATATGCCTCCCAGCACCGGGATCAGCGGAGCCGCGAGGCCTCCCGGCACCGGGATCAGCGTGACAGGGGGCAGCGCCCAAACTCCCTGATCTCCCTGCAACTCTGTGTGTGACAGGGGGCGGGGCCCCAACTCCCCCGCCCCCCAGGGGCCCTACTCTATGTGTGACGGGGTAGAGCCATAACCTCCCCATTGGCCCTGCCCTGAGTGTGAGAGTGGCGGCGCCCCAACCACCTGATCAGCCCTGCTCTGTGGGTGATAGAGGGCGGCGCCCCAACCTCCCCCTCCCATGAGCCCTGCTCTGTGTGTGATGGGGTAGAGTCATAACCTCCCCATCTGCCCTGCCCTGAGTGTGACAGTGGCGGCGCCCCAACCCCCTGATCGGCTCTGCTCTGTGGGTGATAGAGGGCGGCGCCCCAACCCCCTGATCCGCCCTGCCCTGAGTGTGACAGGGGGCGGTGCCCCAACTCCCCTATCGGCCCTACTCTGTGAGTGACAGGGGGGAGCTCCTCAACCCCCTGATCGGCCCTGCTCTGTGCATGACAGGGGGGAGCTCCCCAACCCCCAGATTGACCCTGCTCTGTGCATGACAGTGTATGGAGCCCCAACCCCCCGATGGGCCCTGCTCTGTGCGTGACAGGGGGTGGCGCTGCAACCTCCCCATCAACCCTGCCTTGAGTGTGACAGGGGGCGGTGCCCCAACCTCCCAATCGGCCCTACCCTGAGCATGACTGAGGGTGGCATCGCAACCTCCCAATCTGCCCTGCTCTGTGCATGACAGGGGAAGGCGCCCCAACTCCCCAATCGGCCCTGCTCTGAGCCCGACCAGGGGCTGCACCTAGGGATTGGGCCTGCCCTCTGCCTCCCGGGAGCAGGCCTAAGCCAGCAGATCGTTATCTCCCGAGGGGTCCCAGACTGCGAGAGGGCACAGGCTGGGCTGAGGGACCCCCCCCTTCCCCCGAGTGCACAAATTTTTGTGCACCGGGCCTCTAGTATTTAATAACATGCTATTCAGCTTCCAAGTGTTTGAGTATTTTGGGTTGTTTAAATTGTAGTTTATTTCTATACAAGTGGCCCAGTGCACAAAATTTGTGCACGGGGAGTGGGGGGGGGTGTCAGGGGAGATATCCCTCAGCCTGGCCTGCACCCTCTCCAGCCTGGGACCCGTTGGGGGATGTCCGGCTGCCGGCAGTCGGACATCCCTCTCTCAATCTGGGACCGCTGGTTCTTAACTGCTCACCTGCCTGCCTGCCTGATCGCCCCTAACCACTCTGCCTGCCAGCCTGCTCGCCCCCAACTGCCCCCACACTGGCCTTCTTACCCCCAACTGCCCCCCCTTGCTGGCATGATTGCCACCAAATGCCCCCCCACTGGTCTGCTCACCCCGAACTGCCCCCCTGCCAGCCTGCTCACCTCCAATTGCCCCCCTGCCAGCCTGTTCACCACCTACTGACCCCCTGCTGGCCTGCTTGCCCCCTACTGCCTGCCCCACTGGCCTGCTCAGCCCAAACTGCCCCCCCACTTGCCTGCTTGCCCCGAAGTGTCCCCCCTGCCAGCATGCTTGCCCCAAACTGCTCCTCCCACTGGCCTGATCACGCTCAACTGCCCCCCACTGCTGGCCTGCTCACCCCCAACTGTCCCCCCTGCCAGCCTCTTTGCCCCCAACTGGATCCCCCTGCTCATCCCCTATTGCCCCCCCACTAGCCTGATTGCCCCCAACTGGCACCCCCTGCCAGCCTGCTCGCTCCCAACTTCCCTCACCGCTTGCCTGATTACTCCTAGCTCCATTCCTTGGTCGCTGGGGTGACCCAAGAAGCCAAGCCTTCCCGCCCACTCTCCCACTCTCTGGTCAGGCTTGGCTTCTCGCCCGCTCTCCGGCCGGCTCCATGGCTCTGGCTGGTGCCGCCATCTTTGTTGCATCAATTTGCATATTCCCTCCTTATTGGCTGTGGGTGCCGCCATCTTTATTGCAAAGTGATGGTTAATTTGCATGTTACTCTTTTATTAGATAGGATTATGCCACTGTGGTCTGAGAAGATGCTTGGTATGATTTCAATCTTCTTGAATTTGGGGAGACTTTGCTTGTGACCCAATATGTGGTCTATTTTTGAAAATGTCCCATGAGCACTTGAGAAGAACGTATATTCCGTGGCTTTGGGGTGAAATGTTCTGAAGATGTCAATTAAGTCCATCTGATCTAGTGAGTCATTTAGGATTGCTGTTTCTTTGCTGATTTTTTGTCTAGAGGATTTATCCAGTGATGTCAGTGGTGTATTAAAGTCCCCTACTACGATTGTATTGTATTCGATCTCTCCCTTGATATCTTCCAGGAGTTTTTTTTATGTATTTGGGTGCTCCTGCATTGAATGCATATATGTTTCTCAGGGTTATATCTATCCTCTTGTTGTATTGATCCCTTTAGTATTATGAAGTGGCCTTCCTTATCTCTTGTTATGGCCTTCACTTTGAGGTCTATTTTGTCAGATATAAGTATTGCTACCCTAGCTTTTTTTTCATTTCCATTTGCCTGAAAGATATTTTTCCATCCCTTCACTTTCAGTCTGTGTGAGTCCCTTATTCTGAGGTGGGTCTCTTGTAGACAGCAAATATATGGGTCATGTTTTTTTATCCATTCAGCCACTCAATGTCTTTTGATTGGAGCATTTAGTCCATTTAAGTTTAAAGTTATTGAAAGGTACTTGTTTGTAGCCATTTCTACTTTTTGTGCCTATTTTCTTTCTTAGCTTTTTATTTCTTCTTTTTACACCAGTCCTTGCATTGCTGGCTTGGTGGTGATTAACTCCCTTAGCCTTTTTTTGTCTGTGAAGCTTCTTATTTCCCCTTCAGTTTTGAATGATAGCCTTGCTGGATAGAGTATTCTTGGATTCATTCCTTTGCTTTGCATCACTTTGTAAATTTCCGTCCATTCTTTTCTGGCCTGATGTGTTTCTGTTGAGAAATCATTTGATAATCTAATGGGAGATCCCTTGTATGTAACTTTCTGTCTCTCTCTTGCAGCCTTTAAGATTCTCTCTTTGTCCTGAACATTTGCCATGGTAATTATGATGTGTCTTGGTGTGGGTCTTTTCGGGTTCACCTTGTTTGGGACTCTCTGTGCTTGTGTGACTTTTTTCTTCCCCACCTCTGGGAAGTTTTCTGATATTATTTCTTCAAATAGGTTTTCTAACCCTTGTTCCTCTTTCTGTTGTTCTGGCATCCCTATTATTCGTATGTTGTTTTGTTTCATGTTGTCCCATAACTCCCTTAGGCTATATTCCTGTCTTTTAATTTTTTTCTCCAATTGCAGTTTAGTTTGGGTGTGTTTTGCTTCCCTGTCTTCTAATTCGCTAATTCAGTCCTCTGCTTCTCCTAGTCTACTGTTGAAACTTTCAATGGTGTTTTTTATTGCAGCTATATCACTCTTCATTTCTTCTTGGTTCTTACATAATTTGTTGATTTTTTCATCCGTTTCTTTTTGATTCTTACATAAATTGTTGATTTTTTCATCTGTTTCTTCTTGCTTCTCGCATAAGTTGTTGATTGTTTTCTCCATCCGGTTTATGCATTCTAGGACCCTTAATCTGAATTCTTTTTCTGGCATGCTGAATGCCTCTGTTTCACTTAGCTGCTTTTCTGGCGAGTCCTCCTTTTCTTTCCTTTGGGGGTTTCTTTGTCTACCCATGTTTGATCTCACCAACATATCTAGATGTTGACTCATTCAGGGGCTGCTCCTTGGGTGGCAGTGGCTCCACGGGCTATGGTTGCTCCTCGGGCGGTTGTGGTAGCAGCTGCTCCTCCGTTGGCAGCAGCTCCTCTGGTGGGTGCTGTTCACAGCTGTGGTGGCTCCTCTGGCTGGTTGGGGGAGGCTTCACACACAACTGCTATTCCTCAGACAGAGGGTGTGCTGATCACGAGGCTGCAGTTCCTCGGATGGAGGTGGGCTACACATGCAGCTGCTACTCCTTGAACTGGGGCAGACTGCTCATGTGACTGCTGATCCTTGGAAGGGAGTTGGCTGCATGCTGCTGTTGTTCCTCTGATGTGGTGGGCTGCTTGTGGGGCTACTGCTCCTAGGACTTGGACAGGTTGATTGGACAGAGTGTTGCTCCTCGGACAGGGGTGGGCTGCTTGTGAGGCTACTACTCTTTGGACAGGAGTGAGCTGCATGTGTGGCTGCTCCTCCTCGGATGGGGACGCGCCACTCACCCAGCTGCTGCTCGTTGGACAGGTGCAGGCTATTGTGGCTCTGCTCCTCGGACCGGTGTGTGCTGCGCAGGGCTGCCACTCCTCAGACATGGGCGGTCTGCTTGTGTGGCTGCTGCTCCTTGGACCGGGGTGGGCTGCTGCTTGTCCTCGAATGGGGTTGGGCCGCTCGCAGAACTGCTGCTCCTCAGATTGGGCAGGCTGCTCGTGTGGCTGCTGCTGCTTGGACGAGGGCAAGATGCTTGTGCAGCTTCTGCTCCTCGGACTAGTGCAGGGTGTGCGCAGCTGCTGCTCCTCAGATGGGGGCAGGCTGCACAGGGCTGCCGCTCCTCAGATGTAGGAAGACTGCTTGTGTGGCTGCTGCTCCTTGGACAGGTCGGACTGCTCGCATGGTTGCTCCTCCTCGGACGGGGAAGCAGGCTGCTCACACCGCTGCTGCTCTTTGGACAGGGGCAGGCCACATGAGGCTGCTGCTCTTAGGCTCAAGGCAGGCTGCTCACGGGGCTGATGCTCCCTGGACAAGAGCTCGCCGCTCACGTGTCTGCTTCAGAGTCCAGAGCCTGGATCTTCAGCTCCAGGGGAAAGTCCTCCAGGTAGAGTTCGCGGGTCTTGGAGATGATCTGAATGCCATAGATGAGGTCAACGATGGCATCACAGCGCAGGACCTGGCCTGTGGTGATGTCCTCTGCAAAGATGATGCTGGTCAGGTGGGCAGGCTGGGACAGACGGGCTTGCACCACTGCCTTCTGGGAGCACTGTTGCTCGTCTGCGCCCAGCGGCTCGATGCTGGACACCTCTGGCCGGATCGGTGACCTGGCAAGGGACCCTCCAATTTTCACTCCGGGGTGTGTTTTCTTCTATACATTTTATGTTTCCTATATATTCTTCCAACCTGGATAGCCTAGGACTGTTTTTTTTTTTTTTTTAAATACAAGTGTTCCTTGCTTGAGGCTATTTCTTCAAATAGCACTGTGAGCAATAACCCCTTTCCTTCCTCCCAATGAATTCCTCTCTTTTAAGTGTCCTGTGGTCAGCCCCCATGTGGTCTGCTCTGGTTGCCTGGTAAAGCCCCCACACAGACCCAGTTAACTGAGGTTAGTTCTTGGACCTGCAGCTTCCCTTTTCTTCTTTAGCTGTTGCTATTTCTGGCTTTTCTACCCTTTTTAGATGGACTGAATTCAGTTATATTAAGTATTTAGTGATGCATCCCTAGCATTGTGACATATATAAGGGGCTCTCAAAAAGCAAAAAGATATGTCTTCCCTCCCCCTTTCAAATTGATGATCTACTTGGAGAGAAAAGATATACATACATATGTATAAAACAGACCCCAGTTTTAGACAATGTGTGTCTAAAGGTTATGTACAGTCAGCATGTGGGCTGGTGGTTTCATAGGATTCACTGGCATGTCATCTAAATGACCACTGCCCGAGGTTTAGGTCCTGGACCCTGACCAATAGGGACACCTCCTGGATAAAGGAGCTCAGAGAAATGAGCACAGGGTTGATGGTGAGGACAGTGAATAGAGGGAATGATTCAGTGTGTAATTGGGATTCACTGGAGGATTATAAAAAGCAGCTGCTCTGGGGCTGGTGGAGAACCTGACCCTGAGATGTAAATGCCTAATACAGGAGAGCCTCCACGTTCTCCTCTCATCCACCTTACTCCTGTCAGTTCACTTGTAGTTTTATGGACATACCTAGTATGTCTAGTGAGAACTGTGAGATAAAATTATTAAATTTAATGTCAGGTTTCGCCATTGTTGTTAATTCAACATTTATTCTTTAAAAATACTCTGCCTTGGTACTAAAGGATTTAAGAAAGCTTGCAAAATTAAAAAAGAGTAAATGGATACAACAAAGGAGGCAATGGGAAAATAAGGGTGGGAACATTATATGGACCCAAGAGTGAAGTGAGAACACAAGTTCACACTCCGGAGCTCACTACGTTTGTTGGAGATGGGCCTATCTAGGAACCAGTAAGAACAGGGAACATGATCATATACAAAATTTCCAGGATTCATGAGGCAATAATATGTGGTATAGGACAAAAGGAACCATTCCTGATATGAGACTATGGAAATATTTTTACTTAAGGTCTTCATAGATCAAAAATTCAGAATTTAAAATATTGATTCTAACTTTTCTAAGAACTTCATTGCAGTAAGGAAGGGGGAGAATGCTTATTAGCCAGAAACCATTGTGCTGGATTTCCTTACATCAAAACTAGAGGGGTTCTTTTCTACTTGAATATACCCAAGACTTCTCCAAGATTTTTCATGATCAACAGAGGAGGAGGGGCCTTCCCTCAGAAAGCGAAGATGAGACATCTTAACACACAGTTTCAAAAATCACCTTCTCCTCCATCATCATCTGTTATGGCCTGAATTGTCCCCTCCCCCAAAGTCCTAGTGCTCAGTACCTCAGAAAGTGAGTATTTGGAGACAGAGCCTTTAAAGATTCAACTACATTAAAATGAGGTTATTGTGGTAGGCCCTAATCTAGTAGGAGTGGTGTCCTAATAAAAGGAGATTAGGATACACAGATGCCGATCACATGCATGCACAGAAAGATGACCTTTTGAGATCACAGAAGAAGCCAAACATGCCAAAACAAAACCTGGACTTCTCGCCTCCAGAGCGCTGAAAAAATAAATTTCTGTTGTATAAGCCACCTAGTAGGTGGTACTTGGTTATGGCAGCTCAAGCAAATAAATACACCTTCCAATTGGTTTTATATGCCACTGCATGTTTCCCCTTGCTTAAGTTTACTTTGATTATGTCAGTGTTTTCTTAAAGACACTGAAGACTTAAGTTTCTTATTCTAGCATTCATGACCTTTAAAAATCTGGTCCTGATCTGCCTTTCCCCACTTAGCTTATACAAACCTCCTCTAGCAAAATTGCTCAATACATTACCTCCAGGTGTGCTTTGTACTTTATATATTCACATCTTTGCTCATTCTACCTGCAATATTACAGTTTCCGTCCTTTGAGATCTTATCCATCCCTCAGTGTTCATGTCAAATACCCACTAATCTAACAAACCTTTGGTTATCTTACTAGCATCTCTTCCTCTTCTGAATTCTTTGAACATTTTGTCATTATTTATTCACTAGTCTTATTCCTCTTGTTTGAGGGTAAGATCCTAGAAGGTGAAAATCACATTTTTATAACTATGAATAAAATTCCTAGCATTCATCCATCCATACATTGCTATTAATCACATGTTGCCTTAATTTGCAGGGGATACAACAGAAAACAAAACAAAAGTGGTGTCTGCCCCAGGGAACTTTCATTCTGTTAGAGATGCATATAAATGAGTAGTTAAGTAATTATAGGTTGTTATTATGATACAATGTCAGAGAATAATGTCATAACCTATTTCCAATAGCGTGTTCAGAGAGGGACCACTAAGGAGGTGCCATCGAAGCAAGATGATATAAAATAAGAAGAAACCAGCCCCATGGAGAGGAATGTGCTAGGCTTCTGGGACAGGGATGAGTTTGATGTGCTCCAACTGATGACTTAGAGTACAGTGAGCAGCAGGAAGTGAGTTTGGAGAAAAAGGTGAGGACCAGCTCCTGCTGGGCCTTAGGAAGGTGTTTTATTGGGAGGCCTCCAAAGAATTTTAAGCAGGGGGTGTCATGACACATTTTAAAAATATTTCTGCCATGCATTGTAAGAATAAAAGCATTGGAGATGCATGGTGGATCCTGAATGAGAGTACTGGAGTGGAGAAAAGATGGGATATGAGATTTTGGAAGTGGAACATACATATGGGTAGGATATAGGGAAAGAGAAGAAGGATTAGCCCCAGATTTCTGTTTCCATTAACATTGTTTTTTTTTTCTTTTTCAACTGTAACAGTAGGACCTAATCATTAAAAAATAATATACAACACACACACACACACACACACACACACACACACACACACACAGTAGAGCAAGCACACCCCATTTGTCAGGGACAATGTCTTTGATAGTTAAAGATATATTTGATTGTTGACTGACTAACCTACTAATACTTGAATATATATACACTTTGGTGCTGGTGTGTGTGTACTGAAAAGGAATGTTATTGAAACAAAAACCGACTTCCTTCCTTGGGCATCTTAAATGAAGTGTTTTGCTTAAAAAAAAAATCACCGGTGGGTCTTTTTGTGAGTATCCCCCCGGGGGAGGGAAGGGAAACAACAGGAAAGGTGAATTACCCACTGCATAAATGTGAGAGGCCTGCATACACATGGGGAGCCTGGGAGAGCGGTTTAGAAAATGAAAGATGGGCGACATCCACAGAGGGGGCATCCAACAGGGTCCTGCGGAAATCCTTGGTGTGTGGGATATTACCTGTGGTGGAGATGGTCAAGGCAGTTGAGGACGGCAATGACTAATGTTTCTATACGGTCTCAGCTTTACCATGCTCCTGCCTACATTCTTATTAGACTTCTGTTGCACACAACGGCTTTAAGTTGATAGTGTTTTAGGGAGTAAAAATAAGATTGGTGTTAGTGTGGGCAGCAGTGTTGGAAGAGAGCAGGCACCAGAGTTGAATCTGGTAGTCATGGAGAGTTAGGCTGCAGAATGGACCAGTGGAGGGGAATAGATCTCATTCTCTTTGCTTGTCCTATGGGTGGAACTTGGGTGTATGCGCCATTTCATTTGTGTGATTAAAACTTTCATTCCAAAAGCTGAAATGCATGGGGATATCCAGGCAACAGAATCCAGTTGTCTGTGTAATACACGAAATGTGTTCAGCTATACAGTTATCTGGAAATATGCTGGAGATGCATGAAAAAGCTGTATCTATAACTATCTTTACCAGTCTATATCTAAACACATTTCTGGAACATTCCTTAGTAGGTCTCTAGAGATGGAATAAAATTCTCATGAGAAATTTCAGCACTGTGAGTTATAGTTCCTTGATTATTTAAAATGCATCCCCTGCATGCTGTGGCAGTGCCCATAGGGGACAGGGAGACTGAAATTTCAGGGTCTTGGGTGTCCCATAAGTACAAGTTGGCAAAATGGATGGCTTTTAAATTTAGGTTTTTCAATAACAGCTTCAGCATTTAATGATTCTGTATTTGAAAGGTCACTAGAAACCAAGAGTTTAAACAATGTGGAAACTGGAAAAAAAAAAGTTTAATCAATTTCCATTCAAACCAAGATCCCTTCTTGCATTTTTTTCCCCTTTGAGGAGGTTATAGGTTAGAGAGAGGTTGTGGGGAACCAGGCCGTTATTGTTTTTGTGAAACTTTGGTTTTTGACTCTGACCTTTATCTTATAGTAGAAGGTAGATGGTCTGTATTAAATGAAAGAAACCTGAGGTGAGGGAGCAGAGAAACAATAACTGGGGAAGTTGAGAGAAGGCCTCACAGACCCCATATTGTCTAGGGAAAGTCACTTAGCAATATATAAACTCAAAGCAGGACAATAGGGTGACTTACAGTTGTATCCTAAAGATCAGTTGTTCAGGGACATTTCATAAGCTTGAGAAATCTATTTGTCTTCCCAGACTTGATCATTACCACCCTTTCGTCTCTGAGCAGAATTTGTAACTCCTCTTGCTTACCATTTGGTTTAGGAAAGCACTGGCATATTCAGATGTCTTCAAGAAAAAGAAATAGCTTCAAGTTATATTTTTCAAACATGGCTATTTCCCTAAGACCCAGGTCTTATGGTGGGAGGAAGAGAGGAAGAGAGGTGAAAGGTTTTAGATAAAGTTCACCCTTTAGTATTTCCCAGGTTTATAATATGCATCAATTATAAAAGTGAGGTTCTCTCCTGGGTTCTGTAGTTGACCTTGGAAAATTTCTGAAGAACCTAGGTGTTTTTTGTAATGAAGTAGCCAGGGGTGTTGTGAGGTACAAACTACTTAAAAGCTTTTCTGTAACATTAACTTGATACATCACTGTTGTGTCCAACCTTTGTAGATTATGACTTTCTAGGTTGTGACCTTGCAAACTAATCCAATGGGATTTTTCCAGCTAATTTTTGGTTTTCATGAACATTCTTGTTTTGTTTGCAATTAGATTTGTCACTCTCTATGGAGCTACAAAGAGCATAATTGCCTTGGGACAGCAAATTCTTCATGAAAGCTATGATACGGCAATTTTTCAGAAGGGAAAACCAAGTGACCAAATGAACACTCTGTTTTTCCCTTTCCTTCAAGCTCAAACAAAAGATTCCACAGCAAGCCTTCAGAAGGTGCTACCCCTAATGCCAGCTGGGGAATTCTTTGGTTCTTTCCAACAATTATGGTTTACCACGAACTGCCCTCACTCTGTGCTGTAATCTATAAGGCCATGCTTGCTCAAAAGTTGCCTGCTCACTATCTTGTCTGCCTGCCAAATTTAGGCAGGAATAGCCTAGAAGTGAAGAGCTCCTTGAGTATATAAAAAATATATATAAAATAGTCATATATATATATATATATAAATAATTCATTGTTCATCTCTTGGGCTTAGTACTCACTATACCTGCTGCAATGTAAAGGAAGACTACCTAGGGTGCCCAGGAAGATTGCTTTTGGGTTGATCTAAGGATGGTGCTCCTCAAATGCATTGTGCTTTGGGAACATTTCTCTGGTTCTTTAGTAGAGAACACTGTGAGTTGAGATACCCGACCTCCTTTGGAGATTGACTCAGATCTGGGGCAGAGACTCTGAAATAGTGGGGTAGGGAACTTATAGTCATAATAGTGGGGCCTATAGCTGCCTTGCAAGGGCTGGTCTCTGGTGGGAGCAATGGCCCACTGCCAGGTGGCCACACTTGTGTGGAGCAGAGCAACAACTGTAATGATGGAGCCCATAGTGAGAGAGGTCAGCATCTATTCAGAGGTACAGGAGATGCTGGGATGCCATGGAAAGGATAAGAGTTGGGGGCTTGGAGCCAATGTCGACAAAGTTCAGGGGTTGAGGAGATCCAGGACACTGATTGCTTCCCACCTTGTGCAGAGCGGACCTGGGTTACAACCAGATGATCACAATAGTCCTAGACCCTGTTGGTCAAACACTTGACTTGATGAACAATAGAAATAGCAGTCAACTTTCTTAAGAAGCCTATGGGTTCACCCTTTTAGTGAGAGCAAATAATTTGATAGTTCCCAAGGGAAAGTCACTCTCTTGAGCACAGATGCCATTTTCCCATGAAGGAGATGTCTTTGACCAAGTGTGTTCTCTATATGAAAGGCCTCTTTCGATGAGATGAGATGTACTGTTGGGGTTTGCGTAGGGGCAACCCACAGAGGAGAGGCACCTCGCTGAGTTTTGTGTCTGAGTGGGCTGAGCAGCTAGGGGAGGCTGCAAGGAGCCCAGTAGGCCTCAGAACATCAGTTCTAGTCCCAGATGATTGGTTGGCTGGCTGCCCACCAGCTGCTCTGTCTCAACCTTTGAAAGTGTTCTCACACCAGATCCTGTTTATGTGAAATGTCTGATCAAACACCCCCACAGTTGCACAGTGCTTTCATTACGTACTGGAAGGGTATCCTCTCAGCCCCGCCCATGACTCAATACTCAGAGCAGAACTTTCTCTTTTGATCTGTTCACCAGCTTAAATTGCCCAGGAACTTCAGGTTTACTTGGAGCAAAGAGGGACACAGCACATTTCCAGTGCTAGGTTTAGAGAGAAATGGACTCTGGTACACCAGCACTTGCCCACACCACTATTGATTGCTGCCGAAGACCAGTCCTGCATCATATCCACCACAGCAGTGATGCTGCTGGTGGTCCAGACTCCTCCACTATCTGCATTGGTTCTTCATCCACACTTGGTCTCTGTGGTTATGGGTTGACATACATAGATATCCTGGAGCACAAGCTGACCAACATTGACAAGTTAATGGCAAAGATCAGAGTCAACATTGCCCATCTTTTTTGGTGACTGTTACCATTCAAATGGCACAGTCTTTTAAAGGTGCTCAGAATTCAACATGTCTTGAATATGCTTGTGCTATAAAAATAGGGCTTCATTGTGGCAGACAAAATGTAACCATTCATAAATCCCTTTTATTTCCCTCCTGGTCACATAGGAGGGCTTTCTAGGTGGTGCCTGTGATGACATCTGCACAGAGAACATGGGCCTATGTCCAAACCTTTCCAACGCCTTTCCATAAAACCTTTCCAGTGAGTTCTTCCATGTGCTTTTTTCCTTAGCCACATGGCTGGAGGTAAGGGATTCCAAAGTTGTCTCACATGTAGATCCTGTTATGTAAGAAGTCTTTCAAGATGGCAGAACCATTGTTTAGAGGAGAGCCATCCAGGAAAATAGCCAACCTGCACTGGACCTTGTGAGCATGAGAAATAAATTTTCATTTTGTGAGTTCTTGAGATTTGCGGGTCTGTTATTGTAGAAGAGCCTGTCCACCCTTAACTTTTTACTTACGGCAGTTTGCTCTCCCTGGACAACACCATTCAAGCTATCTTTGCACAACCAAGAGGGATCTTTTACATGTATCCACCCTGAAGAAAAAGGTTTGCTTCAGGTGGACCTGGTTACTGACTCCTAGACATTACAGAGGTTGGCGTTTCTGGTACTGCACCTGTATCAGTCAGTTTAGCTAAGTTATGTTGTGGTAATGAAAGGCCCCCAAATCCATGTGGCTCAAGTTTCATTTCCTCCACTGGTCAGCTGAGGCTATGTTCCACATCATTTTCACTGTGGGATCCAGATGATGGCATAGCCTCTATCTGGGCATTTCTAGGCTCATGGAAGAGGGAAATAGAACCCAGCAAACCACATGCTGGCTCTTAAAGCTGCTCTAAGTGACAAATACCACTTCTGCTTATAATTAATGGACCAAAGCAAGTCACATGTCAAGAAGGGTCACATGTAATCCTGTAGAGACAGACACTACAGGAAGGGGGACTGGAATAATATTAGAAGAATAGTAACGTCACCTATCAAAATCCTCAAAGGATATCCTTCTTAATTTCTGTTTTGACAAGCATCCTGCTATTTTAACAAGGTACATGATAGGATGTTGGTGGGACCTTGATTAGTTTAAATTCTTTGAAAACAGGCCCAAGTCTATTGAGCTTCAAGTGAATTGTGAGGGCCTGCTATGTAGTAGCACTAAGCTCATTGAAATGGCCCTTCAAGATGGCTCACAACCTTATCCACCCATAAGCCTCAGCTTGTTACATTACCTCAGCTTTGCTGAGTTGACTATGTTTGCATGTTACTTATTAGTAGAAAACTTGAAAGTGTGATGATTTCTGAAATTGATAACAGAAACTTTAGGTGGATTCTAGTGGAAGACTCTTTTCTTCCCCACTCCATATTTATCAGTGGCCCATATGGAAAGGAAGTCCCACCAACCCTTCCATCCTTTCTGGGAAGTACCTGAGAGGGGGTTTCTGTGTTTCTTCCCACCTCCTACATGCTCCTCTCCAAGGGACAAGGAATAGCTAATCTCATGACTAAGAGTGTGATGTCCTCTGAGCTGGGTCCTGTATTTTAGAGAGTATGTTTTAAAAGCAGAGCCAATACTTCATGCTGTCTCTCTTGCAGTGAACATGGCATAGGTAGGTAAGGACAGTGTGCTCCCTCTTCTTCCTCCTTTTGTATAAGAGTTGCATCTGGGTTACAGCTGGAGTTTACTTTCTGCAAGCAGGCCTGGTGTCACTTGCACTCTCCCAGGCTTTCTTGGCCTCTCTGTCCTGCTGTTGGGCCTGTGGGCTAAGAATTCATGTTGTCTTCTTGCCAGACTTGACTGTCCCAAACTCTGGACTTAGGAAAGTCCAAGTTGAGTGTTTAGCAGGGTGCTCTGTAATATGGGAGTTATTGGACCTTCATTAGTAAATATTTGCTTCCCATTTGGCTCATTTTGAATTTACTCTATAGTTAAAACCAGAGGAGAGTTGGGCATGGTGATCAGCCCATCCTGATCTGCAGCATTATGGATATTCCTATAATCTTGGGTAACAAAGAGGACCTTTTAAGCATAGCACTAAAGTCAGAATCCATAGAGAGAAAGATGGCTATGTTATCTTTTTAATTAAAAGCTAGAAAACAAATATCACTGATATTCAAACCATCCTAAAAACAATAAAAAAAAGATGAAGGTCAAAAGAGTATGTTTTGGATGGGAAGGGCATGGCTATGTTTATAGACAATAGAAAGATTGAGGGATAGTAGCAAGAGAATTTGAACATTCAATGGAATGAGGTCCTCAAGGAGACAGGAGAAACAGAAGGAGAAAGTTCTCCCCTTTCCAGAGACTTGAGGAAGGAAAGCAGGGAGTGCCATTGTAGACAAAGGATAAGAAATTGAGAAAGCTCATGGGAACCCCAGTTCCCCAGTTCCCTTAATTACCTGGATACAGCTGGCTCTAGTTCCTGAGCACGTGTTCACAGTTTATCTGTGGTGCTAAAACAAAAGGTGCTGTCACCCAAATGCCTTCCCTGAAGAGCTCATGTGTGATCTTGCTCATAGAAAAGACCTTCCCAGATGTTATCATTATTACTACCATGGTCAAGGAGTCACTTGTACTTTGGACTCCTATGTAGGCATCGTGAGCCTTTAATCATCTGGTTTCCTTCAGATCTCTGCCTTCAGATCTCAGAGACTTGTCTTATATATTTCTGTCTCCCTGTTACCTTTCACAGAGTGGGGGCTTATAAGTATTGCAGAGTGATTAGTGAGTCACAGGCAACATCACAGTCTGCCCACAATTGAGAATTCAATTAATTGTATTATTATATCTTGACGGATCCTACTACCAGGGTATAATTACACAATTCAGTTTGTACACTTTCAGTGATGTCTTATACTGAGAATTCTCCGTATCTGTTTTCTCTCCATTCAGTTTTCATTTTCCATGCCCAACTCAGTGGATGGCACCCCCCTTTTCTTTGCCTAGTTGTCTCAAAGTATGTTGTTTTTATAGTTCTGTGTGTAAAGCGTTTATCAGAGTGGGAGGCACATAATTAAAGCTCAATAAATGATAGCTGTTATTACCATGCAAAGTTTTATATTTCTTAATTACCTGGATACAGCTGGCTCTAGTTCCTGAGCTCCTCCACATTTTCTTTCCCAACTCTCTTTCTTTAATAACTATTTAATTCTTTTCAAGTTCTCTACCTTCTTAATATTTTAATAATCAAATCTCTTATACTTACGTATTTACTATACTTATTTGCTTAATATACAAATTTATACCTAGACTTTTTTTCCTTCCCAGTATTTCTCTTAACTTTCATCTTTCTTCATTGTAAACTGTTAATGTCCAAAGTAACATAATTTTATTCATTTCTCCTCCAACCTTCAGTTGCCAACTAGAAGCCTGAGTTTCATCGCCCTCCCCAGTCCCCACCATGTAATCAACAAATATTTATTTGTTGGGCACTTATTATGTACCATCTGTTCCAGGTACTAAAGATACAAACATGGTAAATAAAATTGTCACTGTCATTATGGAGTTTATGTTCTAGTGCAAGATTAGGTAATTAATAAGTTTGCAAATATTAGTTTCTTAGGTGACAATAGAAAACTGATTTATAAGGAATGTGTGACTTGGGCTGGATGATTGAGTAGAAACTATTGAAGAAGCAAAGATTATAGATAGGTCAGCTCTATCTGAAATGCCACACTAAAGAGGGAAAGGAAGTTAATCAGGCCATATAATAGGGCAAGTCTATTGCAGTTCACAAGGGAAAGACCCCAAATTGCTTAACCAGGCAGTGTGTGAATGACATGGATAGATTTTCCAGTTGCAGCTGTTTTGGTTGATTTCCCTGCTCTTTTTTGAAAGCAGCCCATTTGAGTTATTGCTGCTGTCTAGGGACCTGGGTCTATGCTTTCTTGAAGTATCAGCTGCAGAGGAAGGCAGCCACAAAGCATACTCTGTGATTGGGATTTTCTGTTTAGGTTATTAAACAGGCAGGGAGTTGTCACTGTGTAGATGAAAACAGTTTTCTCCCTCATGGATGCTACAACCTCACTCTGTTTCAGGAGAACAAGTTCATTGGGAAAACAATTGATTCAGTTTATGGTACATTGAGTGTTAAATGTCTATGATCAACAAGAAAGGCCAGTTAGTTTCATACATAGACCTGGAATTTAAGAAGAGGATCTGATTGGAGACAATTTTTGGTATTTTCTCACCCAGTAGGAATGGATGAGATTGCCCAGGAATGGCATGCTGCATTTTCTTTTAAACCTCATCAAGGATGTGTTCATTGATTATAGCGAGAGGAAGGGAGAGGGTAAGGGAGAGGGGAGAGAGAAAGAGGAAGAGGAAGAGGGAGAGGAAGAGAAAAAGAGAAAGAAACGTCAGTGTGAGAGAGAAATACTGATCAGCTGACTCCCATACATGCCTCAACTGGAGATCAACCGGCAATCTAGGTATGTCCCCTGACCAGGAATTGGACCCACAACCTTTGGTGTACTGGATGACATTCCAACCAATTGAACCACCTGGCGAGGGCAGTGTGCTGCATTTTTAATATTTATTGCGAGTGGCAGATGGGAAGGAAGGGAAACTGAAAGTACTGAATTGGAGAAAGTTGGGAGGGTCACTGGATTGGTGGATCTGGCAAGTATAGGGCAGGCAGCTGAGTGAGAGAATTGGCAAGTGCGAGGTGTTCAGAGTGCGGGATTATTGGATTTTAATCTTTTAAATCTGGGTCAATTTTGAGTGACACAGTTGTGGAAACATTTGTTCTTCTAGAGTCAGTCACAGCTTGGTGTAGGGTGCCTTTTTGAGGGGATATTAGTTGTTGAGGATGTGGCCACTCAGATTTCTGTGGGTGTCCATTGCATTGTATCTGGGGTCAGAGTTGGTGTGCAAACTTACTGGGGCTACTAGTGGAGGTCTTTGCTATGAGGGTCTATACTCCAGGAGTTGTACTCAGTGCAATTTCCATGCACTATTAAGCAGAAAGTGAATGAATACCAGTGAGAAGGTCGGAGCCCGGTGAGGGGTCAGAAGTCACTTCCAAAATTACTAAACCAAGGAGGTAAAATGGGAGGAGTAGCAGGTTACATGTATTCCAGATATAAGAGAGAAAGCTCATATATGTAGTGGGTGAAAAAATGAGGTCTAGTTATTAGGATGAAAGGAGAAGGAGTTATATGTTATATAGTATGTGGTTGGTTTTGTATTAACACTATGCTTCCTTTTTTGCAGAAAATAAACCAAAACATTGGTATATTGCAGAATTAACTCTTAGCAGCTTCTAACCAGCAAGGTGATCTTGAGCAATCACTTGAAGTGTACGGCACTCTGTCTTCTATCTATAAAAATTAAGCAGTTGGGTCGGATGATCTCTGAAATTTCTGGCAGCTCTTTGGTTCTATACCATTTATTTTCCCATTCAGATCTTCCCTATCCTCCCCAACCCCCAGCGTGCCTTTTGGGACCTCAAATTACACTGAAACATCCACCATTTTAATGCAAGGCCAGCCCTACATATTTGTTTTCTTTCTAACATTTAGGATTAGTAACTGCAGATATTTGGAAATGGATAACTTATTTTCTGCTGGAATTTAATGAATGACCTAACTTACTTAGAATGGAAGATGATTTCACTGTTTATGTTTTGTTTTGTTACCAGGCAATCAGTATGGACTCCATTACAATATTGTTTGTCAGTCGGGTTTGTACCTCCTCACAGTGGCTGAGAGACGAACCTGATGTCTGCTATGTGTGGAGTGGAGGAGGCTGAAAGGAAGGCAAGAAATGAAGATGCAGGAACAAGACTGTAGTGGTGGAGGACCTGGGGAGAGAGACTGTCATGGTGGTGCAGAGAAGGTCTAGAGACTTAACTTCGTGTTAAGAATCCAGATCCAGCTTATGACTCTGCTCGGGACCTGGCTTCAGGAACAGCACTGTGGGGACCCCTTCGTAATGGTGAGCTGCATTAACAGTCTCGTTTCTCTGATGTGAATAGGGCACACTCAAGAGATGTATTCTGTGAGCATTTCCTGGTGGGAACAGGTCTCATCAAAGTGAGGGATTCCAAATAGTCCAGGCGAGGAGGGCTGCACAGGAGGGCTAGGTACTTTTATTGGATATGGCTGAGATGGGAGGACTTGGATAAGGCTTTGAAAGCTGTAGGCTTTGTTTGACTTTCAAGATACGGGAGTTGGCTTGAATCACGCTAACTAGTTTCCTCTCATTTATTTTTTACCACAATGTTGACATGTGTCAACAAGCTGTTTTGTTTTTTTTTCTTTCCATTAGCTGGCTCAATATTGAAACCATATCCTCTTGGGAGGGGGGGTAGAACCATAAGCCAACTTAAAACATGACTGAACTCCATGATGCTTCGTAATGGCCATCTTATAATAGGTATTTCTCTACATGATCCAATCACACAATGCAACTCCTACTCAGTACTTTATGCTAACCAATTCACTACATGGAAGGCAATTGTGGATTTACTTCCCACTCTTCCCATCACCCCATCCCTTTCTTCTAAGAAGCTAAGTTTGCGTGTGAGGTAGTCAGGGTAGTCAGAGGGAATCTGGCTTCCCCCTAATTTGTCATCTCTGAATCACATCTTATTTAAAAGAAGCAACTTCAAATTTGAACATCTACATGCAGAAACTAATAGCTTTCAGTGCTACCTTTATATGTGTCATGGAAGCAGATATAATCTCAGAGGTCCCTTCTGACTCTACGATTCTTAGATTCAGTGATTCTTTGGTGATTTTAAGGGGACTTTATTCTAGAAATGAAATGACTGGGAAGTCACCATAATCTTCGAGAGTAGAGAGATCAGAGAAAAGAGGGATGTTGGCTTCACAGCCTTGGAAGATGCAGTGACTGAGAATATAGTTTAGAGCAGGGATCCTCAAACTTTTTAAACAGGGGCCAGTTCACTGTCCCTCAGACCATTGGAAGGCCGGACTATAGTTTAAAAAACAACAACTATGAACAAATTCCTATGCACACTGCACATATCTTATTTTGAAGTAAAAAAACAAAACGGGAACAAATACAATATTTGTATTTGCATGTGGCCCGCGGGCCGTAGTTTGAGGACCCCTGGTTTAGAGTGTGTGTAGCTTGAGTAGGGTCTCTCAGAATCTGGTGCCTTCTCCAGTTTTATTATTTCCCATCTATTCAGTACCATATCTAGTAAATTGTTATTAATTAGTGCTGTGTACTATCATGAAAAATAGCCAGAAGAAAACTTTTTCTTCCATGTGGAAGTGGTTAATAAAATGGAAGAACTTAGGGACAGTTATGCAAGAAATGACTTGCCGGAAGCCGGTCCATCCTTGCTGCTTGACACAGTCGCTGCAGGGAAGAAACATCTGTACAGCATATGTTTCAAGGGACCTGGCATATATGGCATACTGTTCTTAATATGTTTGCTCCCCCTTTTTAGTGCTATGTGTTATAACCAGTGCTACCTCCCCGAGAAAGGTTGTTTCCCCAGGTGGGAATGTTTCCCTGGAGTTAGGGATTAATGGAGCTAGGGAAGGGAATAAATCAGTAAAACCCCTTAACTAAGTGCCAGGCAGGTAGTTAATCACCTTAACTACGAACAATCACACTTAAGCTACATAACCCTTACTTAGGCCATAGAATAGGAAAGTCTCCTTATAGCAATAGGATAATGACCTTGGAATAGAGACAGTAAACTAGCCCTTATAATGGAACACAGAGACTAACCTAGACAAGATTAAAATCGACAGAGCTAGACAGAGAGAAGATTTTTATCGAAGGTCAGATAAGAAACTATAAACATAAAACAAGGAACTATAGAAGGTCAAAGGAAGTTCCAAAACATGATGATGTAACTATAGAGGCATGCTTATAGGATCAAATGGCATAAATACAGATGTAACAGGAGAATAAAGAGAGAACCCAACTATGCTGATCATCTGAACGCTGTCTCCGTGTCCTTCATTCTTCGATGACTCCGTCCACACCTTTGGGAACCCCTGGACTGCTGGGGCTGGACCCCGGCAATAACTATTGGGTCAAGTTTGGCTACTTGAAAATTATCCAAAAGGCATAAGAAAGATTAATTTAATTTCCATCTGTATCCATCAGAGAGTGGGATAAATTACTTAATCCCAGATAAATTCAGTACAGTTTGATAGTATATCATGAGCTAAATTTCATGTTGTATACACACTTTTCCATTTAAGAATTAATGCCAGTAATTGAATTAATTACTTCATGATTGGCACTCTGGGTTATAAATCAGAAGATCTGAAATTTGAATGAATAAAACAGATATGACAAAGTATCTAGAACTATCACAAAGACAGTTTTTAAGGAAATTGTTTATTTTACTCAGCTGCTTAGAAGCCATTACTGTTCTCAAAATTTAAAAAAATCCCTTCCACTATTTCCCTCCCTCCTCTACTCTTTTTCTGACTTTTCTTGTGGCTGAATCTAAAATGAGTCAGTGACAACTTGGGCAATAGTCCACTTACATCTTTGTGGACACAAAAACATTGTGCCCTCAAGTGTGGAAGCCAGTTCTAGTGCAGTGGGAATGGAATCCAACTTGGATCTCCAAACACCAAAGGAAGTCCTAGATTTGCCTCTTACTGGCTTGTGACCATAGGTGAGCCAGTTTACTTTTCTGAGCTTCATTTCATCATCTGTAAAACAAGGCAATCATACTACCTCCACAAAGTTCTTGTGGGGATTATAGAAGGTGTTTGTGAAAAATACTTTACATAGTAGATTGCTGCTCAGTTCTTAATCGATCAGATTTAGAAACTGAACTAGACGTGTAGTCACTCATTTAGGGTCTTCTACAGCAGAGCTCACACTTACATATTCTCCTGAAATGCCCTGGATTACCTGACATGGCAAAGTTCTCTTATGTGTAAATACTAGTGTGCAATCACTTGTTAAGATCTACTTACTTTCTTTGTTAGTATTTTCTGGTTAAACCTGGGAAGGAGAAATTTTCTATCTTCCTGGCAGCATTTTTTTTTTCTGTTGTGATGGTTTTTCTCATGCCTGTCAGATACCTTTCCCCCTAAAAGCTGACATTTATGTTAATGTGGCAATAAGATGTAGCAAGACTAGAGCTCTGCCAGGTAGAAAACTCAGATTCTCAGGCTGCTGTGGTATTAGAGACAATAGGCTGAAGGGGCTTATAGGTAATGTAGAGTAAGACTTAACTCCTGGAAAACCTAACCCGGCACTATTTCCGAAGAGTATAAAGTATCTGCTGAGGCACTAGGAACTACTATATTTATTGCTCCCCGTCATCCCCTAGGGCAGTGGTCAGCAAACCTCGGCTCGTGAGCCACATGCGGCTCTTTGGCCCCTTGAGTGTGGCTCTTCCACAAAATACCATGTGCGGGCGCGCGCACGTACAGTGTGATTGAAACTTTGTGGTCCATGCGCAGAAGTTGGTTTTGGCCTGGGCGAGTCTATTTTGAAGAAGTGGCGTTAGAAGAAGTGGGGGTACGTTTGCTGAGGTCGACCCCTCAGATTGAGGACGTTTTTAGCAAAGGCCAGATTAGGAGTACCCTAATTAAGTTAATAACAGTGTACCTACCTATAATTTAAGTTTAAAAAATTTGGCTCTCAAAAGAAATTTCAATCGTTGTACTGTTGATATTTGGCTCTGTTGACGAATGAGTTTGCCGACCACTGCCCTAGGGTCTCAGATATCAGGAAAAAGATCAAGGTCAGAGCCCAGATGGTGCTTATTCTAGTCAGGCAGAAACTCTGGCACCACCATAGAGGTATCAAGAAAACTTTGCCTAAGTGGGGAGAGGCCAAGCTATTTTCTTTAAAGTCAGACTTATTAAAGATAAATTGATCATTGTTGGATTTATTCTACAATGAGTTTATTTTCAAATAGTATTGCACTTGGATTGGCCTTATGCTGTTCTTAAGAATTCTTTGATCTTGACCTTGACTTGTCTCACCATTGGAAGATTTGAGTCTGAGATGGGTAGGTTTTTGTTCATGGTTCATAAAACAGCATGGACTATTTCCCGGACATTGAGGCTTTGAGGGGAAAAGTAGACTTGTTCCATTTCTGGCCAAGTTTTTTTCATACCTATTATCTCATGCCAGAATTTCTCTGACAGTTATGAGCACCATGTGGATTCCTGACCTTGGCCTTGTTCCTCATCTCTGAGACCAATCTTTAGAGCAAGCAAATACTCCCTAGAAATATGCGTGTATGCATCTAGGGAAAGGGATACTACCCTGAGATGCATTTCAGATTTTTTATTAGAAGGCTCTCAGGAGAGATCACCCTCAGTTGCCAACACTGATAACCTACTTGTTAATTAATACAACTTTTATATTGGCTTTCCCTTTTCTTTGTCTTGTTTACTTTTGGGGGGATCACTTCCCAAATAAACTCCCTGTACCCAACTGCTGCTTCTTTTGCATAACCCACACTGAGACAAAATCATTAAAAAAATGATTCTGTGAGATGAAAATCCAACACAAAAATGTGTTGATAATACTTGAAAACAAAAAGATACACATTTTTGTAGGAAGAGAAACTAAATAAGGCAAAAACCAAATAAATAAACCCGACAGTTGTCACATGTCTCCTCTCTGTCTCTGAATCTCAATCTCTCTCTCTCTCTCTCTCTCTCTCTCTCTCTCTCTCTCTCTCTCTCTCTCTTTCTCTCTCTCGCACACACACACACACACACACACACATGCACGCATACACATCCCATACTCAGATTAGTCTAAACCAGTGGTCGGCAAACTCATTAGTCAACAGAGCCAAATATCAACAGTACTTCTTCAAAATAGACTCGCCCAGGCTGAAAACCGACTTCTGCGCATGGGCCACGAAGTTTCAATAGCACTGTATGCGGGCCTGCACGTGGTATTTTGTGGAAGAGCCACGCTCAGGGGCCAAAGAGCCACATGTGGCTCACGAGCCACAGTTTGCTGACCATGGGTCTAAACAAGTGGAAAATAACTTGATTAAAAGGAAGGAACTTGCTGAAACACAAAGCCAAAAAATAGAAATTATAAATAAGATGGAGAATATAAATTAAAAGTTGTAAACCACAGTCAAGGATAACACTGAGGAAAAGAAATAAGATGTTTTGGTATCTGGGGAGGTTAATGCAACCAGAATGAGCTAACACAATTAGACTTTGATTTGTGCAATGAGATAATGTATGTGCTTTATAAACTGTATATTAAAACGCACACTCAAGGCATTATTGTCAACAGATAGCATGAAAGGATGGTTGTCAATGAAATGGATGACCCCGGAGAAATAATACTGCACCAGAACCCTCCTCCCCTTTTTTAAATCTTAGTTTCCCTGGACTTTCTGACATTTGACAAGTCAATGAATTTCTTTGGGCATGTGTTTCCTTGCCCTGCCCATTGAATGAAAATGAACTCAGATTTCATAATGGATATAAAGATAGTTTGAAAAATATAAAATGGTGTGCAAATGTAAGAGTTCATTATTTTAAAAGAGGTAGGGTATCAGAGTTAATGTTTACTCTTCTTAAATTTATATGGGCCTCAAGTATGCAGACTATATACTTCAAGAGAATAGAACCTTGCCAAATCCAAAGTGTTCTGGGTTATATTCCCCTTTCAAAGGGTATTCACTTATCCTTCTTGTACAATTAAATGTCTGATTTAAAAAACCTCATGCCCAACTTCCTTTTCTTACAGTAAGCCCCAAAACAAGTCTTGTTCCATCTCAAGATGGCTTACGTAATAGTTTGTACCCCTGCAGATCTGAAAAAGTTCTGAATTCTCCTGCCACTGTCTCTTGGTGGAATCTATTTCTCCTAGATTCTTCTAGGATGTCCTTGATTGTGGATTACTACAGTATGCTCAAAATTGTGAAATGTCTAATAGACTATGCAAACGAATTATGAGTCCCTCCACCTAAGGAGCCTATAGTCTGGCTGGGGAAGTAGGGGGCAAAACAGCACCCATGAAGTTAATCACAACAAATAGAAGCCAGTACTAATCAGATACCGATTGAGAGCTTTCCACAGGCATACTCTAGGTCAGCGGTTCTCAACCTGTGGGTCGTGACCCCTTTGGGGGTTTAACAACCCTTTCACAGGGGTCGCCTAAGACCATTGGAAAACACATATATAATTACATATTGTTTTTGTGATTAATCACTATGCTTTAATTACGTTCAATTTGTAACAATGAAATGGGGGGTCACCACAACATGAGGAACTGTATTAAAGGGTCGCGGCATTAGGAAGGTTGAGAACCACTGCTCTAGGTGTTGTGGAGGAAGAATGTCCCAAATTGTCTTTGAATGCTGCATTATAGAAATCCTGTCCATTTCAGGAGTCATACTGTTGATATTATTGAGCAGTGTCCTTTGATGTTATTTTTACCAAACCATCTGGTGGAGCAGGAAGGTGAATGTCATGAGTAATTCCCCTTCTTCATTTTTCTTTTTCCTCCACACCCCATCAGGGAAAAACCCCTCCTATCTCTAGAACTTGCATACACACACACACACACACACACACATACATACACACGCACACAAAGGTGAAATAATCCAGCGATACTGCTAAGATTTGTGACCCAACCCCTGTCCCATTGGCATCCTTCTACACCTCATATGTCAAGGTCGCCTCTACATATAGGTCAGTGTGTGGTTTCCTACACTGTGGCCACTTTGGGGAAAGAAAATAGGACTGTTTTCTTATGAAAAAAGGTGCTCACTGAAGAAAAGCCTGGGTCTAGATAGTGGGCTGAGAAAACACAGGAGGACCTAAAGGTTATCTTATTCATCTGGAAATTCTCCCAGATGGCCACTGTCCCTCATAGGCCATGGCTCGTGATCTGAGTGAGCTGGGCCTGACCTAGCTGAGCAGACCTCAGGCCAGAGGAAGGGTGGTGTGGCTTGTGGGAGCAAGTGAGGAGATGGCCTCACTGGGTGTGGGCTGGGTGTCTGTTCCCTTGTGTCTCTGACATGAACAGAGTCAAGAATTGGTGTCAAGAGACCCTAGAAGACAAGAGAGAAGGCATATCTTCATGGAATGGTTAAGGAATTCTAGAGGGGGAGGGGAAGAGAGGACACGGGGGTTTCTGTGAGTGCTGTGCTGATTGTCAGTCCTGGAGTGGTGGGTTCTGAGAAATGCATCAAGGGCTTCTCATGTCAGAATATTATATTCCTTAGTCAATTTGGGAGAAGGGCTGATTTTAAAGGAAGAAGCTGGTAATTCTTCCATACTTCTTTGTGCTCAGAAGAGATCTTGGATTATATTCTATTACAGTGATCGCCCACCTTTTGGACCTCATGAACCACCAGTTGGTGACTGCTGCTCTATTAGGTACTTCTCCGACATTGAAGCAGAATAAGATAATAGATAAAAGTTCAGAATCAAGAGCCAGATGGTATGATTTAAAAATGCATTTCCAACTCTTATTAGCAGTGTGACCTTGGGTAGTTTAGTTACCCTCTCTGTGCTTTAGTTTCCCCATCTATGCTGTGGGGATAATAAAAGTATCTCACAGAATATTGCAAGGATTAAGTGAGTTCATAGATGTGAAATGCTCGGCATGAGTCAGCATTCAGTCATTGTTTCCCAGGGACATTACATGTAAACTGATCCCAGCCCAGGCGGCATGGCCTACTGATGGAAAATGTTGTGTCCCGTGCTTGGTAATGCTTGATCTTGGGCAAGTTATTTAATCTTCTAAGCATCATTTTCTGTTTGTAAGTTGGAATAGTGGTTTTCTCTGAGGAATAAATGAGATGATTTACATAAAGTTCTTGATGCAAAGTCTGGCACAAATGCAGCTTCTTTAATACACACATACCATACCACACACATAACACACATACACCATGCACATACCACAGATTCCCCCCCTCCGTACTACACACAACACACAATACACCACGCACATGCTATACACACCCCCTCCACACACCACACAGACCACACGCACACACACACAACACACCATACACATATACCACTCAGACAACAGTCACACACACACACAACACAATACCACACTCACCACACACATATACCATAAAGACCACACACATATACACACATACCACACACACTATATTCTTACATCTTACATGATTGACCCTTTCCTCCTTAAAAGAATACCTGAAAAACCTTCATCTTTCCTAGGGAATTACAGAATAATGACCTGGCCTGATTACTTATACACCTGGGAATAATATATCTCCCTCAACTCCCCCTCATTTTCTCTTTCTGTCCCCATGTCAGGAGTAGAAGGACAGGGAAATCTGTTGCAGAGAACAGGAGGGGAGGGAAAGAGGACCAAAGCTGACCTAGCACATGTCCCCTCTTTTCACGGTGACTGCTCGCCAGACTGGCTACATAATTGCAGGGCTCCCCTAGTTCAAATTCATTAAGAATTTCAAGACAGTGACATTGGAGTATTAAACCAAGTACAGGGCTCTCTGCAGCTGCACAGGCTGCAGACTGCAAAGCTGGTCCTGGTCCCAGTCCTGTTTGGTGGCACAGGGCGAGCATTTGAAGCTCCTTCTGTTTTGGTCTGAGCCAGCTTGTCTGTCCCTTCCATCCCTGAGCCTGATAAGCTACCTGAGTTCACTCTCAGGGCTCCCTGGGAACTGGGAGCCTGGGAATGAGGTGTTGGAGACATCCCCACCCACTTCTGAGGGGAGGTGGAGAGGAATTGGGTTAGAATGATCTTACCCAATGAATTTATTAGTTCTTAGGAAATCCTCAGAATTGTAGGAGAGGTTAACCACGCACACACACAAATTACATTAATACTAGTCATGGAAAATATTTGCGGGCAGGAGTGTGTGTGGGTGGTATTGCCTGTAATGTTGCAAAATGTTCACTTTCTTGGTCTAAGAATCAGTCAATTCTTATGCTTAACGAAGCGTTAAGCTCTTAAGAGGACTATTCCACCCCTTAGAGAAGTGAAATTTAGCTTCCCTTTTCTTTTTGTTAGGTACCACTCCTTTTACCTCTAGGGGGTTAGGAGGAAGATGGGAGGAGTGCAGGAAATAAACTTCAGTCTTCAGGAGCCAACACTGCCTATTAAAGGGTTACTTGCTACTTTTATCCATTATATACCTTGCAGGGAAACTTGGTGATGGGTTTTAATTCTTTGGGAGACTGTCACACGACTCCATCCACCAATATATTCCTGTTCAGTGGCTGGATATGGGAGGGTGGGCCTCGGGGAATGCAGTCACAAAGACACTTAGAAGGGATATGGGGGTCCATGGGGGAGAGTGAAAGGGGTTATGAGAAAAGCTGCTAGCTTTAGAGGAAGGATGGTCAGGGTGAGTAGAGGAGAGGTTGGAGAAGAGGACAATGTGATGGGGGACTGGGGAGAGAGGAAGAGAGCATGGGAAGAAGAAAGCCAAGGTTGAAAGGGTCTGAAGTTAAGCTGTGGGTTAGGAAGTCCCAGGGAAGGTGGGGAATCCCAGAGTTTGAGAACCTATAGACACCCTTTCCCCTCTTAGGATAGAAAGCCCCAAAGGGACTTAGAGAGGCCCCTGATCCCTGTAGATCCCCTGGCCTGGATCTCACTCCTCCCTGGGTTGGTCCCCTTTCCAGAGGATGCAGTGTTCATATGCAAAGCAAGGGGTGCAGCCAAGGGCTTTCTGATTCCAGTGAGAGAGGGGGAGGGGAAAGGTTAGAGAGGAAGGAAAACACAGCTGGAGAGGAAAAAGGAGGAAGAGGGAGCTCAGAGCATTGCAGGGGACTGTGTGGGCGAGAGTGAAGGGTGACCATTTTTTGCCAGTTATACATTTTCTAATAAGTTTTTCAATAACAATTTTAATCATATATTTAAATACCACAAAATATACTTTTAAAGTGTAAAATTCAGTGGTTTTTAGTATATTTATAGAGCTTTGTAACTGTCACCACTATCCGATTCCAGAATATTCTTATCACCCCCAAAGTAATGACCTATTAGCAGTCACTTCCCATTCTTTCCTTGCTCCCAGTACCTGGAAACCACACATCTGCCTTATTTGTTGAAAAAACTTATTCTGCTTTATTTTGTTTCAATGTACAAGTCTTGTATTTCTTTTGTTAAATAAATTCTTTTCCCTTAGTTGTCATGATACCCTTGTAAAAAAATCAGTTGATCACAAATGTAAAAGTTTATTCCATTGATTTATATTTCTATTCTAATGCCAATATACTGCCTTGGTTACTGTAGCTTTGTAGGGAGTTTTGAAATTGTGAAGTGTTGAGTCCTCCAGCTTTGTTCTTCTTTTTGTCTTCTTTTTGATGATTGCATTGGCTAGTCTAGTTCATTTTCATTTCCACATGAATTTCCTGAATTAATTTGTTCATTTCTGAAAATAAAAAAAAAAAAAGCTGTGCTTTTGGTAGACATTGTATTGAATCTTTAGATCGGTTAAGGAATCTATAAATCAACTTGGTTGAATCCATTTCTGTCCTTTGTACTGAATTGATTCTTCTGATCCATGATCATGGGCTGCCTTTCTATTGTGTCTTTTTATGTCTTTCAACAATGTTTTGTTGTTTCAATGTACAAGTCTTGCACTTTTGTTAAATATACTCCTAATAGTTTACTCTTTTTTTTTTTTTTTTTAAATATATTTTATTGATTTTTCACAGAGAGGAAGGGAGAGAGATAGAGAGCTAGAAACATCGATGAGAGAGAAACATCGATCAGCTGCCTCTTGCACATCCCCCACCGGGGATGTGCCCACAACCCAGGTACATGCCCTTGACCGGAATCGAACCCGGGACCTCTCAGTCCGCAGGCTGACGCTCTATCCACTGAGCCAAACCGGTTTCGGCAATAGTTTACTCTTTTGATACTACTATAAATAGAATTATTTCTTAATTTCTTTTTCAGATTATTTATTGTTAGTGTATAGAAATGCAGTCGATATTTGTATATTTGTCTTGTATCCTACAAATTTTCTGAACTTGTTTATAAATTCTGGTAGCTTTTTCAGGGGCTCCTTAGGATCCTATCTAATAATAGACAAACATGGTAATTAACCATACCTCCTCTACACTTCCCATTGGCTAATCAGCAGGATATGCAAATTAACTGCCAACCAAGATGGCAGCCAGCAGCGACGCAACTGAAGCGAGCAGGAGGCTTGCTTGCTCCAGTAATGGAGGAAACCAAGGTTCCCTGCCTGCCGCGGCTCAGCTCTGAGCTCTGGCTGCAACAATGTTGCAATTATAGAAGCTAAACAAACCCCAGGTACCTGCTTTCAGCCAGCGGGACCTCGGCTTAGAGCGGCCTTTGATGGCAACAGAGTTTCAATTATAGAAGCTAAACAAACCCCAATACCCGCTTTCAGCTGGCAACGGCCTCAGAGCTGGAGTGGGCTTTCAGCCCCAGTGACAGCAATAGAAGGTAAATAAATCCCAGAAAAAAAAAAAAGAAAATAAAAGAGACTGGAAGCTTCAGTCGCCCGCCAGCCTGAAAACGGCCCTCAGCCCCTCACCCAGACTGGCCAGGCACCCCAGTGGGATCCCCCACCCTGAAGGGGGTGTGACCAGCTCCAAGCAGCCATCAGCCCATCATCCAGGTTGGCCAGGCACCCAAGCAGGACCCCCACCCTGATCCGGATCACCCTTCAGGGCAAACCAGCCGGCCCCCACCTGTGCACCAGGCCTCTATCCTATATAGTAAAAGAGTAATATGCAAACTGACCCTAACAGTAGAAAGACTGGGAATGACTGGTCACTATGACACACACTGACCACCAGGGGGCAGACACTCAATGCAGGAACTGCCCTCTGGTGGTCAGTGCACTGTCACAGGGGGCAGCTCTGCTCAGCCACAAGCCAGGCTGATGGCTGCGAGTACAGCGGTGGTGGTGGGAGCCTCTCCCACCTCCTCAGCAGTGCTAAGGATGTCCGACTGCAGCTTAGGTCTGCTCCCTGCTGGCAAGTGGACATCCCCTGAGGGCTGCCGGGCTGCCAGAGGGATGTCTGATTGCCAGCTTAGGCCCGTTCCCCCTGGGGAACAGGCCTAAGCCAGCAAGTGGTCACCCCCGAGGGGTCCCAGACTGTGAGAGGGCACAGGCCGTGCTGAGGGACCCCCCTACCCCCGAGTGCACAGATTTTTGTGCACTGGGCCTCTAGTTATCTGTAAATAAGATTATGTCACTTGCAAATAGACAGCTTTACTTTTTCCTTTCTAATTTGGGTTCCTGTTCTTTTTCTTTTCCAATTGCCAGGATAGAAACTCTGGTGTACTGCAGGATAGAAATGGTGAGAGCACGTCCTTATTTTGTTCCTCATTGTAGGGATAAAACACTCAACATTATAAAAAATATATTTGATTTTTTTACAGAGAGGAAGGGAGAGGGATAGAGAGTTAGAAACATCATCAGCTGCCTCCTGCACACTCCCTACTGGGGATGTGCCCACAACCTTGACCAGAATCAAACCTGAGACCCTTGATCACAGGCTGATGCTCTATCCACTGAGCCAAACCAGTTAGGGCAGTGGTTGGCAAACTGTGGCTTGCGAGCCACGTGTGGCTCTTTGGCCCCTTGAGTATGGCTCTTCCACAAAATAACACGTGCGGGCATGCACGTACAGTGCGATTGAAACTTCGTAGCCCATGCGCAGAAGTCAGTATTTTGTGGAAGACCCACACTCAAGGGGCCAAAGAGCCGCATGTAGCTCTCGAGCCGCAGTTTGCCTACCACTGGGTTAGGGCAAACACTCAACATTTTACCATCTCTCTATATAAAAAGCCAGTGACCATAACGGCTATAACGACCATAACGATTGGTCGCTATGATGCCCACTGTGGCCAGTGAACTGCCTGATCAGGGGGTGGGGCCGGCCAGCCAACCTCTCGGCCCCTCCCTCCTGCTGGTCTGCCCCTGATGGGACTCTCCCACCCTGATCAAGAGCTGGCTAGCTGGCCAAACTCCCCCTCCCTTCCCCCCAGCCAGCCCCACCCCTGATCAGCCTACCCCACCACAATAGGCTGGCAGCCGCTCCCCCCAGCTGGCCCACCCCTGATCACACCCCTTCACCCCAATAGGGGGTGGGGCTGGGCAGCCAACCTCCTGCAGCCCCTCCCCACCCAGCCCCTCCCCAGATTGCCCCCCCCACCCCAATCAGGGCCAGGGCCGACTGGCCAACCACCCATGGCCCCTCCCCCAGGCCACTGGCCCCTGATCAGTACCTCCCATCCCATTTGGGGTTGGGGCAGGCCGGCCCACCACTCACAGCCCCTCCCCATGGCCAGCTCCATCCCCAATCAGCACTCCAACCCCAATCGGGGGTGGGGCCCGCCAGCCAATTGCCCATGGCCCTGATTGGGGCTGGGCCAGCTGGACCCCACCCATGCATGAATTCGTGCACTGGGCCTCTAGTTAATTATAATGTTACCTGTGGGTTTTTCATAGATTTTTAAAAAATATATGTTTTTATTGATTTTTTTTAGAGAAAGAAGGAAGAGGGAGAGGGATAGAGTGATAGAAACATTGATGAGAGAGAAACATCATCAGTTGGATGCCTCCTGCATGCCCCCTACTGGGGATCCCCAAACCCAGGCATATGCCCTGATCTGGAATTGAACCGGTGACCTTGTGGCTCAATGGTTGCGAATTTACCCATGAACCACAAGGTCACCGGTTCATGGGTAAATTCGCAACCATTGAACCACACTGGCTGGGCCTTGGATGTTTTTGTTTGTTGTTTTTTTATCAGATCAAGGAAGTTCCATTTATAGTGTGTTGAATATTTTGATTAGGAATGGGTGTTGGATTTTTTCAAATGTGTTTTCTGCATGAGGTGAGATGATCATCTAGTTTTTGCCTTAATTTTATTAATATGACATAGTACATTGTTTATTATGCTAAACCAACCTTGAGTGCATAAATACCACTTTGTCATGGTATGTGATTCTCTTTAAGTGTTGCTGAAGTTGTTTTGCTAGCATTATGTTGAATATTTTTGATTTTCTGTTACTGAGGGATATTAGTCCATAATTTTTTTCTTCTTGTGATGTCTTATTCCATATTTGCTTTGGGTTACACTAGCCTCAAAGAATGAAATGGAAATTTTTTCCTCTTTTTCTGTCTTTTGGAAGAGTTTATGAATGGTTAGTATTAATCATTCCTTAAACCTTTTGTGGATTTCACCAGTAAAGCCATCTTGGCTTGGGCCCATTCATCTTATCAATTTCTTCTGAGTCAATCTCTGTAGTTTCTGTCTTTCTAAGAATTTATCCATTTCATTTAAGTTATCTAATGTGTAGGCATATAATTGTTTCCTTATTATCCTTTTATTTCTCTACAGTTGGTAATGATATTTTCTCCTTAATTCCTTATTTTAGTAATTTAGTTTTGTCTTTTTTTTCTTTGTTAGTCTAGCTAAATGTTTGTCAATTTTGTTGATATTTTCAAAGAGTTAGCTTTTGGTTTTAATTGAGTTTTTCTATTGTTTTTCTA
The DNA here is from genome assembly GCF_014108235.1 of Myotis myotis. Taxonomy (NCBI): domain Eukaryota; kingdom Metazoa; phylum Chordata; class Mammalia; order Chiroptera; family Vespertilionidae; genus Myotis; species Myotis myotis. Next base: position 25,260,617 of record NW_023416322.1, on the reverse strand, counting down.
ATATCTATTTTGTTTATTCTATTCTGATTTTTACTATTTTATTTCTTTGGTGTGCTTTGCATATAATTTGCTCTAACTTTCCTAGTTTTTTAAGGTGGAAAGTTAGATTACTGATGCTTTATTATTTTAATATAGACATTTGCAACTATAAATTTTCCCCAGGCACTACTTCAGCTGCATTCCATAAGTGTTGGTATATTGTCTTTCACTTTCATTCCATCTCCAAGTATTCTCTAATTACCTTTGTATTTCCTTTTTTTGACCCATTATTTATTTAGGAAAGCATTGTTTAATTTCTACATATTGTCATTTTTTTCAAATTTCCTGCTATTATTGGTTTCTAATTTTATTCCATTATGGTCTGAAAACATATTTGGTATGATTTCAACCTCTTAAATTTATTGAGACTTGTTTTTATACCTATCTTATGGTGTATCCTGTAGACTGCTCCATGTTTGCTTGAGAAAAATATGTATTTTCTTTTATTGATGGTAGGGTGGTGAAGGAGTATTCTATAGATATTTAATAGGTCTATGTGGTTTATAGTGTTATTCAAGACTCCTAATTTCTTGTTGTTTGTGTCTGTTGCTATACCCGTTACTGAAAAGGGGGGATTGAAGACTTGCAATAGCCACCTTTTTTTAAAAAATATATTTTTTAATTGATTTTTTACAGAGAGGAAGGGAGAAGGATAGAGAGTTAGAAACATCGATGAGAGAGAAACATCGATTCATCTGCCTCCTGCACACTCCCTATTGGGTATGTGCCCGCAACCAAGGTACATGCCCTTGACCGGAATCGAACCTGGGACCTTTGAGTCCGCAGGCCGACGCTCTATCCACTGAGCCAAACTGGTGGAGAAACTAAGATGGCGGCATAGATAAACACTGGGAAATTGCCGCCTCCCACAACAATTGAAAAATACCGCAAAGGACAGAGCAGACATCATCCAGAACAACAGGAAGCCTGGCTGAGTGTAAATTCTACAACTAGAAGGAAAGAAAAGCACACTGAGAGCCAGAGGAGCTGAGGAGGTGAAGTGCAGAGGTACGGCGGCTCGTGCGTGCGTGGAACGGGGGTGGCACCTGAGGACGCAGCTGTTTTTTTTGAATCACAAGCTCCCGACTGCTCTGAACTCCGGTTCCGGGAAGTCTCTGGGGACACAGGACTCATGTGGGGAGAGGCTGGACTGTCGGGCAGCGGGCGAGCTTGAGTGTGGCTTTCCCTCAGAGGTGCTTGCAGCAATTGTCGGGTCACTGAGACGCCCGACTCCTTAGGAGAATCAGCCATAGCTTCTTTCTCTGCCCTTTGACTCCCTGAGACCCCGCCCCACCCAGGCTGCGGCAGAGGCTTTTGCATGTGAATGTACCTAACTGCAGCCAAGCCAGGCAGACCCGGAACTTCCAAGAGAAGGCCCAAGGCCCCGCAGCGGCTTGCATTGCTTCACAGCTGAGCCTCTTCGTGGCTCCTGCTGTGTGGCCTCAGGCAGAGGCTGAATTAGCACCTCCTTAGATCCAGGAGCCACTGTACCCAGTGGTCAGAGGGGGACCATCCAGATTGCAACTCCTCAGATCCATAAGGGACACACTCAGGGAGCAGACTCAGTGAGCACCAAAGCCCCACTGAAGCAAGTCTTGCCCCAGAAGGGTGTCTTCAGCACAGAAGTTCTCCCACTTCAGACACAGCTGATTCTCACAGCCAATTGGCCTGGAGGTCAATTCCTCCCAGTGATCCTACAACAACCAAGGCACCAAGAGTGCACCAAGAGTGTCCACCTCAGGTAACTGGGGAGGCTGAGCCACTGGGCCCTACAGGACACCTGGCGCGCAGGGCCACTCTATCAACACAGGGAAGCAGCCAAAATGCGGAGACAAAGAAACAGGTCACAGATGGCAGAAATGGAGGAAAGCAAACGACTGGATATAGAGTTCAAGGCCACGTTTATAAGGTTTTTCAAGAATTTTATGGAAACCGCCGATAAATTTAATGAATCCCTCAATAAGTATAGTGAGACCATGGAGGACATGAAAAAGGACCAACTAGAAATTAAGCATACACTGACTGAAATAAAGAATAATTTACAGAGATCCAACAGCAGACAAGAGGATCCCAAGAATCAAGTCAAAGATTTGAAATACAAAGAAACAAAAAATACCCAACCGAAAAAGAAAAAAGAAAAGAGATTCCAAAAATATGAAGATAGTGTAAGGAACCTCTGGGACAACTTCAAGCGTACCAACATCAGAATTATAGGGGTACCAGAAGAAGAGAGAGGGCAAGATATTGAAAACCTTTTTGAAGAAATAATGACAGAAAACTTCCCCTACCTGGTGAAAGAAATAGACTTACAAGTCCAGGAAGCGCAGAGAACCCCAAATAAAAGGAACCCAAAGAGGACCACACCAAGACACATCATAATTAAAATGCCAAGAGCAAAAGGCAAAGAGAGAATCTTAAAAGCAGCAAGAGAAAGAAACTCAGTTACCTACAAGGGAGTACCCATACGACTGTCAGCTGATTTCTCAACAGAAACCATGCAGGCCAGAAGAGAGTGGGAAGAAATATTCAAAGTGATGAATAGCAAGAACCTGCAACCAAGATTACTTTATCCAGCAAAGCTATCATTCAGAGTAGAAGGTCAGATAAAGAGCTTAACGGATAAGAAAAGGCTAAAGGAGTTCATCACCACCAAACCAGCATTATATGAAATGCTGAAAGGTATTCTTTAAGAAGAGGAAGAAGAAAAAGGAACTCTTACCATTTGCCACAGCATGGATGGAACTGGAGAGCGGATAAATACCACAGGATCTCACTCATTTGTGGAATATAATGAACAACATAAGCTGATGAACAAGGACTGATCCAGAGACGGAGAGGCATTGATTGGACTGTCGGGCCTTGGAGGGAAGGTAGGGGAGGGTAGGGGTAAGGGGGAAAGATCAACCAAAGGACTTATATGCAAGCATATAGGCCTAAACAATGGACACAGACAACGGGGGGGTGAGGGCATGAGGGGGGGGGTAGAGGGTAACGTGGGGACAAGGACACATATGTAATATCTTAATCAATAAAAAATATATTAAAAAAAAAAGAAAAAAAAAAGAAAAATGAGCCAAACTGGTTAGGGCAGCCACCTTTCTTTTATTTAAATTGTAATGGGCACTTTCTTAAAAAATTATTTTATAACCTTTTATCCATTCAGAACATCTTTATATCAGCAAATACAGGAGCTTGGCTATTGGAGTCATAAGTGATTTATTTTGAAAAGATTATATTTGCAACTAGATGCAAATATTTATGAGGAATATTACTATCATGATTACCATATTTAAAGAAATACTTTGATCTCTCTATCTTTACTTCTAGGAAAAAATTAAAACAAGTATCTTAGTGTTCATTTTATGGGTGAGATTGTCCCACTTAATGTATTTCCTATGTGTCTCCAAATTACAGCTCTTTTACCTTGCAACTTTCTTGAACATAAATTAAATGTATATGTAACTTTGTGGATGCTTATTAATACCTTCACTTAAACCCCCCGTGCCAGAGTCATTAATTTGCTAAAGGAAAAGTGCAAAAGTAGCCCTTTGCCTGCCATCAGTTCTGAGATGGCTGCCCAATTCGTTTGGTAGCATCTAGATCAGCAGTTCTCAACCTGTGGGTTGCGACCCCTTTGGCGGTCAAACGACCCTTTCATAGGGGTCGCGTAAGACCATTCTGCATATCAGATATTTACATTACGATTCATAACAATAGCAACATTACAGTTATGAAGTAGCAATAAAAATAATGTTATGGTTGGGTCACAACATGTGGAACTGTATTTAAAGGGCCAGAAGGTTGAGAACCACTGATCTAGATTCTTCTTTCAGTCTCTGTGGCCCTCTGAGGACACTCAAGGCTCTGATGATAACCTGGCAACCTAGGTGGATACCCAGTCAAGTGCAAGTGTTTGAAGATGCAGTTTGGCTGCCGTTGTGGTGGTGAAAAGAAATAATTCAGTCACATGTCATTCAGTACAAAGAATAAAAACCAATTCAAATGGAAATTCAAAGTGATACTACATATGGGAGTCATGAATGTAGTTACATAACTGGCCACATGATTTTGTGTTTTGCTTTTTTTAACAGTCTCCTCCACGTGATGCTGAGACATGTGTAACCATCAGAACATATCTAGGAATCTTTTTAATTTGAGTTGGGGTGGTACTAGGGACTGGAGATGTGAAGCTGCCACAGGTTTGTGATGGATGGCTCTGTATCAGCTGTGACAGGCAACCAGGCTTAGTTTCTTCTTCAATTTTTCTTTCCTCTCTGATAAGGTAAATATGGGCAAACTCTGAAAAGTTATACAGATTCTGTCTTAGGCTGTAAGTTTGTGATTTAGCCCCATCGTCACAGATCTTTTTTAGATTCTATTGTAAGCAGAGATGTGAATTTACCACGTAGGGCTGTCCAAGAAAAGGGAGTCATGTCAACCTTCTAGAGATACTGTCTTATAATATCTGATCTCTTGAAGACATTCTGGAGTCTTTTTGAAAGCTGTTCAAGTATAGAATACGGATTTTCAACTGGAAATATTTTGGATAAACCAAATCTCTGGGGCAAAGTGGATAAAAACCTCATTACACAACTTCTAACCTGGGATATCTGTGAAAGTTTCTCCAAGGACAGATAAATGGAAATTGAGTTCTAAGTCCTTAAGATGCATTAACACCTTAAAACAACACTCTGGATCTTTATCTTCTTCCCACCTATGAGGCCAGACAATGTGCAAATGTCTTTGTTGATCATCATGGATTTTGTTTGTCTCATGGATTTTGTTTATTTTCCCCATGATGGGAAATTATCTTGAATTATCTGATAGGTTAAACATTAAAATTTTTTAAAAATTAATGGTTGACATACAATATTATACTAGTTTTAGGTGAATAACATAGTGATTCAACATTTATAAAACTTTTGATGTGATCACCTCAATAAGTCTACCCATCTAACACCATGCAATGTGCCACGCCAGCACGACCAAGGGTGATCCCAAGTGGAGGGGGGAGGGTGTGTGTGTGAAAGGATTAAGGAAAGACAGACAAGAGGATAATAGCTGGGTCTTGGTGGGACGCTGCCTCCCTGATGAGGAGACAAGGACAGCGCCCACAAGCCCTGTCTTTATTTTATAGCAGATGCCAGGAGGCAAAGCAGGGGCATGATCACGTTGTTTACAGCGCTCTCATGAGTTTCATCCTCACTCAGCTACATGCACCCGAACTCTATCACAAGGCACGTGGGGCTACGTGTTTGGACCATAGGTTCAAGCTTACAACCACAGCCGTTGGCTATAATTGTGCTGGGAGGACCCTGCCCTCCAGCTGGGACTTGCACGTGACAATGAGAGGACCCTGTCCTTTCATTAGTCCGAGGCTTGAACCTGGCCAAAACACCGTAACCGTGCCCGACAATGCAATATTGTTATTACAATGTTATGGACTATATTTCCTATGCTGTATACATTTTAAATTATATTAATTAGCTACCCAAGTTTTCTTGTTGTGAAGCATCCTAGGGTACGGACTCTGTGTCAGCATTCTTCATTACGTCCTCAGCACCTCTCTGTTCCTGTTGGAAAGGGAGAACCAGGAATGGACCACCACTGCCTTTTTCTTTAAGGCTGCATATCTTCTGTAAATGGGGTGGGTTTTTTTTTTGTTTTTTTTGTTCTTTTTTTGCTTCAGCCTGAATGTGCTCACATTGGTAAACCTGATAAAAAAGTAAGTAACCTGGACCTTGGGTCTGATGATGGTTTCCAAATTGTTAGGTCTGTGATCAGCAATCAGCTTCATAAATTTCCCAAAGGAAGTAAGAAATGACTCCATATTCAAAACAGAGTAGCCGAAACCAGTTTGGCTCAGTGGATAGAGCATCGGTCTGTGGACTGAAAGGTCCCAGGTTCGATTCCGGTCAAGGGCATGTACCTGGATTGCGGGCACATCCCCAATAGGAGATGTGCAGGAGGCAGCTGATCGATGTTTCTCTCTCATCGATGTTTCTGACTCTCTCTCTCTCTCCCTTCCTCTCTGTAAAAAATCAATAAAATATATATATATATATATATATATATATATATATATATATATATATATATATATATATAAAACAGAGTTGAATGCCACCACATTAGCCACCAGGCATGAGAGACTTTGGCCTTATTTGTATTGGGACTCTCTCTGGATATTTCTTGACAGCATATACGAATTGGTTCACATGGAAGTGTTTCTTGGCATGTATTTTAATTTTTTGGTGAATATTAGGCATTTAAATAATATAAAATAGCAATTATGGAAATTAGACTCCTTTATCCCTTAGTTGTTGGTTGTTATTTTGTTTCTGTTTGTTGCTGCTGCAGCAATTTGCTTATTAACTTTACTGACTTAATTCTATAAAGCCTGTATTCTTTGTTGTGTGAGGTCAGCGATGTCTCTGTTACTTAGCTTAATAATCAACTAAAGTTTAAATGGAAATTTCCTTAAATTCATTGACTCAGTAAGTTTCTTACCCTTCACTGGGAGGTTCTGTGTGTGTCTTAGGGCAGGCCTTAAGCACTCTGGAAGTTTACAGCTCTGCAATAGCCCTTTCTTCCTGCTTATGCAGAGCTTCTAGTGTAGAGTTGAGAGATTAGAGCTTTTTTTTTATGTCTGTCTTTGATATGCACATAGCTCTCAAATGTGAGCATCTTTCTAGACCCTTAGGAACATGTTGGATATTTTCAAAGTCCCCTTCCCCAGATTTTCTGAACAGCTTCTTATTTGCTCCAGCTGATATCACTGCCACAGGCCCCTGCAATGTTAAACAATTACCAGATTGTTTTCAGCAAATGCCCCAAGAATAGTGCTTTCATTGAGAAATGAGCAGACTCAGGTAAAATAACAACAAACCTTGGGAGTCAGATGGGTGTTTTTAAAATGTTTTTATTGAATTCAGAGAGAGGAAGGAAGAGTAAGAGAGAGATATAGAAATATCCACAGAAGAAAAACATTGATCAGCTGCCTCCTGCACATCCCCTACTGGGGATGGAGCCTGCAAGCCGGACATGTGCCCTGACCAGGAATCGAATCAGCAACCTCTTAGTGTATGGAGTGACACTCAGCAGGCATTAGGTGACATTTTTAATGAAAAACTGCTATCCTCCTTCCTATATAATAAAAGGGTAATATGCAAATTGACCAAATGACAGAATGACCGGTTGCTTTGATGTGCACTGACCACCAGGAGGCAGATGCTCAATTCAGGAGCTGCCGCCTGGTGATCACTGTGCTCCCACAGGGGAAGTGCTGCTCAGCCACAAGCTGGGCTGACGGTTGGCAAGCGCAGCCGCATTGGTGAAGCCTCTCCCGCCTTCGAGGATGTCCTACGGTGGCTTAGGCCCACTCCCCACGGGCCTAAGCCGTCCGTCGGACATCCCTCAGGGCCTCCTGGACTGCGAAAGGGCACAGACTGGGCTGAGGGACCCCCCCTCCAAGTGCACGAATGTCGTGCACGAGGAGTGTATATAGGTTACAATAGTGGTGATTCTCTGGGGTTGGGTGTCCCTTCTAACCTACTAGGGCTTATGTGTGTTCCTTTATTATAGTGGATAAAGTTTACAGGTGAAGAAAGGAAGCTTGAAACCAGGAGATTTTGCTATGCATTAATTTGGTCTATAAAAACTCTAGAAGAAGGCCAAAAGGATCTGAGATAAAATCCAAGGATACCAGTAGTAGAAATTTACAAATTATAGCATTTTCCTTCTAAATACCAGGTGTACCAGTTAATAATGCGAATTTTGTAATCAAAGAAAACACGATAATTTCAAGAGAAACATCAGAAAGTGCTTTATTCAAAGTACAGTGGGGCCTTGACTTATGAGTGTCCCGACTAACGAGTTTTTCGAGATACGAGCCGTGTCTCAGCTGATGTTTTGCTTTGAGTTGCGAGCTAAAATTCGGGTTACGAGCCAGCTTCAGATACCCCACCGCTAGTTGGTGCAGCGAACGTCACAGTGAATGCCACAACATCAGCCCAGCATCACGTGTCTCACTCGTTCACTTTTTGATTTGACATACGAGTAATTTGAGTTACGAGCTCCGTCATGGAATGAATTAAACTCGTAAGTCAAGGCCCCACTGTAATGTCTGTTGCTAGCTACACATTTCCCCCATCTTTCAGGTAATTTGTGGATACCATCCCAATAGAACTTTTCTTATTTTGAGGCAAACCATTGAGACCCAATTTTCCACTTTTTTGTACTTTTCGAAATGCTGCTCAGAAAGTGCATGTGCCATCGATCGGAACAAGTGGTAATCTGAAGGATCAAGGTTTTGTGAATACAGCAGGTGGGTTAATACTTCCCAGGTGAGATCTTTTAACGTGTCTTTAACTGGTTTTGAAGTGTGTTATGATGCGGTATCATGAGTACTTTGCCATGTCTTCTGGCCCATTCTGGTTGTTTCACGATCAAAGTGTGGTTGAAATTGATTATTTGTTGTCTATAGCGATCAATATTAATGGTTTCACCTGGTTTTAGAAGCTCATAATACACCACACCTTTCTGATCCCACCAAATGCAGAGCATTGTCTTTCTGAAGCGATTTGGCCTTGCAGTCGATGTTGATGGTTGACCTGGATCAACCCATGATTTTATGCATTTGGGATTCTCAAATTAAATTCACTTTTCATTGCCAGTCACAATGTGATGCAAAAAAGTCTTTCATGCTGTTGAAGCAACATTTTACTGATGACTTTTTGGTTTTCCATTTATCTTTCGTTCAGTTGATGTGGCACCCGTTTTCCTTCCTTTAAAATCTTTCCCATTGCTTGTAAACGATCAGAAATTGTTTGCTGAGCAACGTTTAGTCTTTCTGCAAGTTGTTTTTGAGTTTGACACGCATCTTCATCCAATAATGCTTGTAATTGTTGGTCTTCAAACTTTTTTGGTTGACCTGGACGTTCTTCGTCTTTCACATAGAAATCATCACTTTTAAAGCATTTAAACCAGGGTTCACAAGTATCTTGAGATGGAGCATGTTCACCATAAGGTTCCTGAAGTGTACGATAACTTTCAGCAGCACTTTTCTTCAAAATAAAGTAATGAATTAAAACTTCCTGCAAATGCTCTTTTTTGGCATGAAATTCGACATTTTTAAGCGTAAAAATATCTATGATGTTAACACCTTCAGGAAATTTGATATATGAAGTTTTGAAGCTAGTTGTCAATACAACAAAATAGTATACATATCAAATTGCATATATATCAACATATGTGTAACTCCATCTATTGGGAAAAATCCTCATTATTAACCAGTCTACCTGGTAAGAATGTAGAAGCCAAACTTTATATAATTTGGGCAGCGGGGAAGAGTAAGAACAACACAAAGTAAAGAACAAGGAAGTGCAATTGTAGAAGGAACAAAGGTTACAAAAAGGGAGGGAGGTGGGAAGAAGATGGAAAGAAGAAAGTGAGAACATATATGAGTAATTCCATAAGAAAAGCACATACAAAAGTCAAATTGGGTGAGTAAGAATGAGTGTGTGAAGTAAAGGTGAACAAACAGGAGAATGGGGAATGTACAGGTTAGGAGAAAAAATGGGGACCTTGAAAAGGCCAGAAAGGAGAAAAGTGTAATAATATTTTATTGTGAAGGAATAGTTGAGGCAACTCTAGGTCAAATGATGGGAAAGGGTGAAGATGGGGGAGAAGGGAAGGAACAATCACTGGGTGATGGTGACAAAAAAGAGGAGAAAATGAGGCTATGCCTTTGACATCAGTGAAATGAAGCTTAAATCACAGACTTGTTAGGTATCAAGTGAGGTAAAGGATTTTCATGGGAGGGAGACTGAGACCACTAAGTATCTGTCCCTGTTACAGCTCTTCTAAGATTTCTGCTTCATGCCAGGATCTCAGTCCCTTCCCACCTGGCTGTGTAAAGTAGCAATATTCTAACACATCTGCAGCCAGGTGCTCATGGGAAGGAAGATCCTGTAAGAACAACATATGCAACCTAGAAATCCCTGATTCGCAGCAACAAGGAGTTCATGAAAACACACAAAAAATCACAAAGCAAGAAAACCTACAGATTCCTCCAGAAGCTCGTTCATGGGGCTCATCTCTGCACCTCGTCTATTTATATAAATGTAAAAACCTTGACCAAGCTGTAAGTGATTTGTTACCCATCTTATCTCCTAGGGCAGTGGTCGGCAAACTGTGACTCGCGAGCCACATGCAGCTCTTTGGCCCATTGAGTGTGGCTCTTCCACGAAATACCACGTGCGGGTGCACACGTACAGTGCGATTGAAACTTTGTGACCGATGTGCAGAAGTCGGTATTTTGTGGAAGACTCACACTCAAGGGGCCAAAGAGCCGCATGTGGCTCACGAGCCGCAGTTTGCCGACCACTGTCCTAGGGAAGACTGCTCTAGTTTCATTCAACAGCAAGTAATCATTTAACAGGTATTTAATTTACTATATGCCCCATACGTACTGTAAGCACTGTGGATCTGTTCAGTGAGTAATAGTAGAATAAGTCCATCTTTGTTTTCTAACTCGTGTCTCTGCTTGCGTACTCAGTTTGGTGACAAGGAAGGGAATTGTGGCAGTGCTGGTGGTGGTGAGGACGGCAGGATTATTGACTGCATAGTATGAATGAAGCCCTGACTTGACAAAATTTCAGTAGCAGCTTCAGCTTTGCTATCCTTCAGGCCCCAGGTTTGGTTTTGCCACATTCGGGGTGCATGAGGCCAGAGCTGTGCATGACTCAGAGCAGCAGCAGAAGGGGACATGCAAGTGGCATCCTTGATTGTGGCTGCCCTTGATGTTTGTTGAAATGAGATAAAGTTTTTTTTTTTTTTAACCTTATCATGCTAAGTGAAATAAGCCAGACAGAAAAAATGAAGAACCATATGATTTTACTCAAATGCGGGATATAAAACAAAGCAACAAATGAACAAACAAGAAAAACAAACAAAAACTCATAAGCACAGACACAGTATGGTGGTTATCAGAGGGAAGGGAGTGGGGATAGTAAAGGATAAAGGGGGTCAAATATATGATGATGGAAGATTTTACTTTGGGTGGTGAGCACACAATGCAATATACAGATGATGTATCATAGAATTGTACACTTGAAACCTATATAATATTATTAATCATTGTCACCCCAATAAATTTAATTTATTTTATAAAACCACCTTAGCATGATCCTGGCACCAGGGAATGATCAGTTATGGTGCCTATGACAGTACCCCAGGGCCTTTGTGGTGTGACTTCCACCACCTCTGTGTTCTCAGTGGGCCTCCTCCCTCCGGAGCCTTAGCCGAGGAGTCACCCAACTGTAAGAGATTTGTTTTCTCTGACATTTGCTATTTGTTGCTGGCTCACTGTTTCGGTGGGGAATGTCACACCAACATCTGTAGGGGCAGCAGACCATGCACTTTTTGACACTATTACTCATCTCTCTCATGAGGAATGTCACCCAGTGTCACTTCCCCCATTTTTTTCTTTTTTCTTTTTTTTTTTTCTCAAGTATATTGGAGCTGCCCAAGTCCACACTGTCACTCATGCAGCAAGTGGCAGACTCTGAGAAAGGGTGCAGGGGCCGTCTTGCCTTCTGTCCCCTTCTTTTCTGTGCTTCTGTGTCCATGTGAGCCTTAGGCTGCCGTGTCTGTTGAGTCAGACAGACTCGTTTTATACTTGAGCTTTGTGGTGGGAACCCTCGCTTATTCTAGATCAGTGGTCGGCAAACTCATTAGTCAGCAGAGCCAAATATCAACAGTACAACAATTGAAATTTCTTTTGAGAGCCAAATTTTTTAAACTTAAACTATATAGGTAGGTACATTGTTATTAACTTAATTAGGGTACTCCTAAGGCTTAGGAAGAGCCACACTCAAGGTGCCAAAGAGCCGCATGTGGCTCGCGTGCCGCAGTTTGCTGACCACAGTTCTAGATCATCTGAGAACATTGCTTGGCCATAGAGCTCTGGTAGGTGACCTCTTTCACAGGAATGTTTGTTAGCTTCAGTTTCTGCCTTTACTCTGTTAAACTAAGGCTAGGTGTAAGGTCTCTTCTTCTTCTTCTTCTTCCTTCCTTCCTTCCTTCCTTCCTTCCTTCCTTCCTTCCTTCCTTCCTTCCTTCCTTCCTTCCTTCCTTCTTCCTTCTTCTTCCTTCTTCTTCCTTCTTCTTCCTTCTTCTTCCTTCTTCTTCCTTCTTCTTCCTCCTTCTTCCTCTCTCTCTCTCTCTCTCTCTCTCTCTCTCTCTCTCTCTCTCTCTCTCTCTCTCTCTCTCTCTCTCTCTCTCTCTCTCTTCTTGTGTACCAAGGCCTTGTTATCCTCCCCAACATTTTAGTGCAGGAGATAGAAGGCTTTCTTTCTAAACAAAAATGTGAGCTTGTGTTGAAACTATGTTTTCTCATTTGATTGAGAGGCATCTTGAAAACACCATTCATTTCCTGCCTGGATGCGGTGCTACCTAAACCTCAGGGCTGCAGACCCACTGTTCCCACTGGTCAGGTGGCCTCTGTGTCTAAGCCACATTGGATTAAACAAGGCTGCACAGTTTTCTCCGCGATTCACTCAACGTGCGTGTATTATGGAGCCCTCCCATGCACCAGCCATAGGGTGGACCCTGCAGACATGGAGCCTCCATGCCTGTAGGAGCCCTAGTTTTTCTTTGTAGCAACTTTTGGGCCTGGGGTGCTGAGAAGCACATTTTGGGAAAGGCTATCTAACTAGAAGAAGTTCACATCTATTATTTAAAACCCTACAATGTTTTCCTATGTCTGTTCATGGAGGCTTCCTGCCTGATTTATATAAAGTTCAGGTTGGGTCTGCTCAGCAAGGCAGCAGTATGGGAGGCAGGTGAAGGGTGCTACATTGTCCCTACACTACCACTCTGGACCTCTATTTCCCCTTGTGACCTAAACTGTCAGATGTCTGAGAGCAAATCTGAGAGGCACAGCAGCATGGGGGCTAAGGTACCAGTCTCAGGAATAACTGGCCCAAGTTCAAAAACACCTGCCTCAACCTGACTTGACAGCTGCCTCTCTGGGCAAATGATCCCAGTCAGCTTCAGTTTGGCCTCAAAGGGCTATTTGCTATGATTCAGTGATATAAAACATTTTAAAATTGAGCACTATGCCTAGCCTTCAGGCAGTGTTTCATAAATATAGTTACTATTATGGAGTGTCACCTTCCTAAGAATAGCCTTTGACTGCACTCCTCGGCTCATTTGGGACCATGATCAATTGCACTTTCTCTGTTCTCTTTCTCCTCTTCCTCCACGTCATCATCACAATTTACTGAGCACTTGCTACACCAGGAGAGAGGTGCAGAAGGAGCGTTTATTTGCATTGTGTCACGTGGTCCCTACCTCACTCCTTGAAGTCTTTGATCAATTGTTTTCTTTTCATCTAAGCCATTTTAATGCTGTTATTTAAAATTGCAAACTGTACCCTCTCTCCATGAACTTCCAATCCCCTGCTTTTTATTTTATTTATTTATTTTTGCCTAGGACTTACCTTCCAATTTACTGCATGTTGACTGTGTTTATTTATTACTAGTTTATATCCTCCTTTAGAATATAGTAGTAAGTTCCAAAAGGGCAGGGAGTTTTTATAAATCTCTTTCTATTTTTTAACTGATGCATTCTATACACCCATACAGTAACTGGCACATAATAGATGCACAGTAAGTATTTGCTTAACAGACTTGCGAATGGTATGTATTGAACAAAAATAAGGGTGTGACCATAACAACCCTTATTTTACAGATAAAGAGAATGAATTCTGATAAGTTATGTATATTAACTAAGGTGATAGCTAGTATGTTTTGGAGTCTAGGTTTGAATTAATCTGAAATCCCAATTTCTTCATGGTATTTCTCTACCATTCTTACCACCTAAGTATACTTGGTTTTCAAGGGATGTTTCTACATGTTCAAAAAACACACAAAATACTTTCATATTGTCAGTTAGCACTAGTGCCTGGAGCCCTTAGGTGGTCTGTGGAGGAGATAGCCTTGGTCTTCTTTGTTTTACTCTCTTTAGGATCACCCCAAGAGGTGTTGTTTGTGCCCTCAGATTTCCCATAGAGTTAGCTAAGTCTTCAGTGTGACTTAGAGCCGTGAGTGCATGTACTAGACCAGGTGTGATCTAAGCAACATGTACTATGTTGCTCTCATTCATATCTTTACTTTCCTGTGACAATGAAGGCCTGTAGTTCACCACTGGTAGGTGAATTCCTACACAGTACATCATGTTGTCTTTGGAAATCTGAGTATTGACAGGGCACTATTGGTACTATGACGTGACTGCTCCCAGGAGTTGATCAGCTGAATAGACTTTCTCGATCATCATTTGGCTGTGAGAGTTTCTGAGAGTTCCTTGGGGAAGTCAGTGAGCAAGATTGGGAGCAAGAAGCCTAAGAGTGACCCCAGTGGTGGCATCTGGCAGAGCTGTAGTGTGGACCAGGCCTTGGGCATCTACTAGAAATGTGGTCAAAAGGAGTGGCTGCTTTGCATTTTCTGCTGCTTATCTCACCACCTACTGCAGCCCTTAGGGGAGGGTGAAGCAGGGTGAGTCTTTGTAAGACCATTCTTAGCTGGCCTAATCTGGAGGTATAGAGGAGAAGTAGGAACTGCAATCAGCCCAAGGTCAGAACAACCGAGTACAGGTGAGAACCTAGACCTGGCTCACTAGCATCTTCTCTACTCAAGTCAGAGATAGTACAATGAGGCAAGAGTCTTCATGAAGATAGTCCTCTTATCTGTCTCTTCATGGCTTCAATTAGACCAGTTGGCTAGATTCCAACTTCCTGCCTGGAGTAAGGTAGGAAGTTGGAATTTAACCAACTAGAATTCTTGAAACACAGGGGAAGATGGCAAGAAACTCAGCATTCATTCTGCACAGTTCCTCATCCCTGTTTTTGAATCAGGTGCTTATTCAAAAGCACCTGCACCTGCTGGCCTACAGAGCAGAATCCCTTGGTTACCCCTCTTTTAGAGGACTCATAAATTCCAGATTTCTGCTGAGATGGGTGAAGGGGAACATGGAGATGATGAGGGAATCTGGAGATTCTAAGTGCTTTTGAAGCAGTATTCACTGAGCCTTCTTCTCTCACAGCCTTTTCACCCCACCTTCCAGAGAGTTTGGGGCTTCTAGCTCCTGAGCCCTTTGAAGATTCTGTATGTTGATCCAGTTGGTTCTTCCCAGCTTTGCCTACTCTCTGTATGCAACTCAGCTTTCTTAAATCTGATAAGTAGTTATCACTTGTCCATCCCTTTCCACAGATTGTGATGCTCTGGTCTTGTCTTCTGTTCTCCCATTCTTGTGGACTTGTGACTTTTGAAAGATTCCTTTATTGTAGTTCCGGTTTTAGGAAGGAATGAAAATAGATGTGTGTGTAAAATCACGTTATTTAAATGAGAGATTTAATTGATTAAATGAGAGATTTATAAAGCATTTATGTCATGAGATACTCCTAAGTTGTTATGATCACCATTACTGATACTAATCCTATTAATGTTGCATTCAGAGGGAGTCCAAGTATTCTGGCTTTGCTGATTTAGGGTGCTCCCTTTCCAAATGATCTAGAACTCTTAGGCAGATCAAACGATGCAAGTAGATCGCCTGGCTAAAGACACCACCTTTGACAAAGGTTGCCTAACCTTTGTCAGTTTTGCTTTTCTTTGACTGTTTGACATTAGTTGAAAGTCCCAGAGTTAGTGACTGTTTGGGTTAGATGAGCTTAAAATAAAAAGTAAAGGAATTTCTGTAAAGATAAGAAATCCGTTTTTTACTCACAGCTAAATCTGTGAGACAAATATAATGATTAGTTTGATATCTTCAACTTAAAGCATTTAGAAGGGATTGGAAGTGCTAAAATATTAAGAAAAATTATTGGGTTATAGGATTTTGAGTGATTTTTTATTGTGGAACCCCCCCCTCCCCTGAAATCTCCAAGTTTTCTTTATGACACCTGTCCTTTTAATTTACTGGAAAAAAATTGTAAAGAGAATAGCAAAAGGATGAAAAGATAATAGAACCGATTTTTATATCTTAAAATTATAAACACATTCTACTAACCACTTAGATTATATCCTCAGTAGACATGTTTTTTATTTTGCCATTCCATTTGAGCATACATTAAAAAATATAATATGAAATAGCTGTACTTGTACTAAATAGTCTGTTATCATTGTGGCAATATGGGTGTTGCTAAAAATTAGTTTAGGAACAACAGTCTGTACGTATTGCTGCATTTCATCAACATTTTGCACTTGAAACAGAGTCTAATAGAAACACTAACCTTGAGTTTGAATGAAAATGTAAAAATTTTATAGGAGATAATATTTTGTTGTTTGCCTTCTATAAATGTCTGCCTTCTTTATCCTCCTCTATGCGCAGGATATCCACACTCAAGTTAAAATAAAAAGACAGTTTGAAAAATTTGGCAAGTCACCTCTGCTATCCTCATCTCTTCCCCAGAGAGAGGGGTGCTAAGTTCTCTTCCTGCTGCAGAATTCTTTTGTGATTTAACCCAGAATCCACCTGTGGGAGGAAGCTGAGAGAAATGCTATTCCCAAGGCTGGCCACTTGGGGGTGCAGTGACTCCTCCCAGAAATGGTGGGTGCTGGGCTTTCCTGAAAGGACAATATCTACACCCAAAATTGAGTTATTCCAGAAGATGCCTGACCAGTCTGATGTGTTTCTGGCGAGAGCAGAAACTTCATAATTTTCCTGCACACAAAAATGTGGTTAGGATTCTGCCAATTCAGGCAACTATTTCTCTTCTGGTTTCTGATTGAAAGAGGTATTGGGTATTGAACTGCGTATTTGTAGACTCTTTTCTCTTGTTCTTTTTGAAACAATGAATTGGATAACGGCCAGTAGTTTATTGGCGGCTTCTGTCATCACTCTCTTTAGCCTTAGTTAGCTGTTTCAGCCCTGCACCTCTTCTAGTTGTGCCCTGACTCTCCATTCTTTCCCTGTTACTTTGCGCCTCATGACCATAATTAATCCACCCTTCAACTCATCACAGCTTAGAGCCTGTGCAGTCTTCTAAAGGTCACTGGCAAACTTCCTAGTGCCTAGTCCAAGGATGCTTTCTCTGTCTTTAACACCCCATCTTAAAAACCTTTGGCCTTTACTTCCTTGACTCCTATCTGTCTTGGCAGATCTCCTGCTTCTTTGACCATTCCTTTCTGGTCTCTATAGATGCTTCCCTTTTTGTGTATCCACTAACCACAGGTACACCTGAGGATTCTATCCAAGTCTTTATTTCTCTCTGTACATACTTGGCTTCTTATTAATGTCATTGTTTTATCTGTCAGTGGAATGATAATCAATGCCAAATTTTTATCTTTAGCTTTGACTTCATATATGATTTTTAGTTTCATATATTCTACTAGAGGCCCAGTGCATGAAATTCGTGCATGGGTAGGGTCCCCAGAAGCTGCAAGCTGCCGGCCACAGCCTCTCTTCCCCTGGCTGCCTTCTGCTGTTGCCAGCCAGGGCCTCCCTTTGCACCCACCTTGGCCTGGCACCGCCTGCTCACCTGCTCCACTGTCCCACCACAGTCCCGCTCTCGTCAGGGCTCATCAGGGCTGGCACCACCCCCACTGCCACCTGCTGCCAGTGCTGCGTCGCTGATGCTGGCCATGTTCCACGCTGCCCTCTGGTGGTCAGCACATGTCTAACTCCCAGTTGGTCGAATTCCCACCCATGGGGACAATTTGCATATTAGCCTTTTATTATATAGGACTAGTGGCCTGGTGCACAAAAATTTGTGCACTCGGGGGCTGGGAGGAGTGTCTCTCAGCCCAGCCTGCACCCTCTCCAATCTGGGACCCCTGGAAGGATGTCCTACTGCTGGTTTACAGGGATCGGGCCTAAACTGGCAGTCGGACATCCCTCTCACAATCTGAGACTGCTGGCTCCTAACCACTCACCTGCCTAACTGCCTGATTTCCCCTAACCACTCTGCCTGCCAGCCTGCTTGCCCCCAACTTCCCCCCGCCACCAGCCTACTCACCCCCAAATGCCGCCCCCCCCACGCCAGCCTGATCAGCCCAACTTCCCTCTGTACCAGTGTGCTCACCCCAACTACCCCCCCTGCCGGCCTGCTTGCCCCTAACTGCCCCCACCCCCTGCTGGCCTGCTTGCCCCCAACTGTCCCCCTGCTGGCCTGCTCACTCCAAGTGGCTCCATATTCTATTCCATTTGTGTCCTTTCCACTCCTAAGTTAATGCCGTGTCCTTAATATGTGGTTATGAGATGTCTCTGTGACTGAGCTGGGAAACCTTTCATGTTTCTCTTTTCTTTCCTTTCATCTCAGGATAACTGAGCTCTGCGGTTTGTGTGGGACGAAAGGCCCTGGGAATATAATACTGAGCCCCCTGAACTCATTTTATTCTTTATTGTATTATTTGATTCTTGGGGCTGAATTAAACATGAAAACAGAAGAAAATATACCCTTAGATATAGAATCTGAGTCATTACCCGGAGATTTCTGTGGTAGTTAACACTGAGGCATGAGACACCTGTGTTTATTGGTCAATTTCCTCAACTATGGAACGAAGGTTGATCCTGCCCCTCGGATCCTATGGAGGTTGGATATGATGCATCCAGAGGGATTAACTGGCAGCTCTGAGAATAAGATCAGAAATCCACAGACACTTGTTTCCTTTACCCAGACAGAGTTAGAAAAACACAACTCCTTTTATCATAACAGCAGCAAGGGCCATGCCTGTGGGAGGAGGAGCAGGGAACCAGGGCTTCCCCCTTGCTCCTTCCCCGTCCTCCCTCCCAACAGCCTTGCACTGGTCCAGCTGCTATGCTATGGTGGAACCCCTCGACTCAGGCTCTCACCCTGCCCATGTCACAGAAAGGAGCATGTGCACTTCTTGCAGACACAGAAGCAGCTGTGGAGTAGGGAGGTGGTGGTTATTCCCCTGAGCAGGCTCTGAAGTCCTTGTTGAAGTCTCCATTCTGGAGCCTGCGAGTCCGAGTCCTGGGAGGCTGTGCAGTGGAGGCGCCACATTCCTTTCAGTAGAAACTGAAGATTGATAGGAGCCTGCCAGCTGAGGGGAAGGACCAGGAGGTCTGCCTTGTGCCCATTCCCAATGCACAGTCCTGCTTTGCTGGTGGAGCCTCCTGAGCCCAATGCCCATGGCCTGGGCGCACAGGGGGCGGGGCTGCCGCCATCGCCATGTTCCATCTGAGCCCTGCACCGATGGCTGGGGCTGCACTCAGGAAGGCTGAACACAGAGCAGGCTGCACACGGGGTGGGGACCCCTGCCATCGTTCAGCCTGAGCTGCCTGCTGATGGCCTGGCTGCACACGGAGCGAGCTGCACACGGGGCGGGGGGGGCCCTGTCATCCCCATGTTCCGCCTGATCTCCGAGCCGATGGCCTGGCCGCACAGGGGGCGGGGCCCCACCATCGCCTCCTTCTGTTTGAGCCCCAGGGCCACTTTTGCCTTGCCACCCGGCTCTTAGCTGCCACTTTGGTTTCCAATCACCGTGTGGCAGGCGGCTTCTTCCCCTTTCACCTCCCAGCATTGCGCCTACATATGCAAATTAACCGCCTGTCTGATTCTATTTCTGTCAGTTACTCCAAACCCCATACACTTTGGGGTTAACCACCATCTTTGTTGCAGTTAATTTGCATATCACCCTGATTAGCCAATGGGAAGGGTAGCGGTCCTACACTAATCACCATGTTTCTCTTTTATTAGATAGGATAGCCATCACAAACTCATCGTATCCAAAAACTGTCCTCATTGTCATTCTCTGCTCACTACCTCCAGTCCTAACCACCAACCCCCCACCCCAATGTACTATAGCTCTTTTATTTCTAGCTTGATTACTGGTACCATCATCCATCCAGTTGCTCAAAACAGAGACTTTAGGGGTCATGTGAGACTTCTCATTTCCCCAAACCTCCCATGTCTAGGCAATCAGCAAGTTCTAATGGTTTTAGTACTTCAATATTTTTTTCAAATCTGTCTTCAGTCCCATCCTAATGTCAATGTCCTCTTGCAGGTTCTTATTATTTCTTACCTGGAGCATCATAATAGATACTTTCCTTTTTCCTGTGTTGCTTCCCTTAAATCTGGTCTCTAACTATAATGTAGAGAGAATTCTCTACGAAACCCAATCATTTAACATCCTTGCTTAAGCATTGTTAGTGGCTCCTTATCATTTACAGATAAGAGTGCAAAGTTCTTCATAGAGTTTACAAAATCCCACCTGCTTAGCTTATTCCCTCTGGTTACTTCTGTTTTCTCTCTCACTAGTCCTTGCTCACAACATTACAGTCCAATGAGACTGTTTTGAGTTCTTCACTCCCTTCCCACCTTTCTTTGTCTTAATAGTTTTTGCTTATCTTTTAACGTTCTCTTCACATGATATCTCTTCTGGAAAGTTTTCCCTGAACCCCTAGTTGGATTAAATGCCCCCTTTCTCACCTTCATAGCATTGTGTTTACCTCTAACTTAGAACTTCCCACATTTTAAAGAAATGATGTTTATGTATCTGTCCCTTCCATGGGCTATAGTTCCTTTAGAGGAGGGATCACTATATTCATTTACCCCATCCCCAGTTCTTATCACAGGGATTAATGTATAATGGGTGGTCAGTAACTTTTTGTTAAGAATTTAAGATTTTTGAGGCTCAGAGTCCTTGAAGGTGCTCCAGTGAAGTCTGCTCCAGTTCTAAGAAAACAAAGCTATGTTTTTAGTTGGGCCAGCTCCCTGGAAGAGGGAGGACTTGAGCTGTGCTGTGAAGAGTTGGGTGTATGGGGTTTGGAGTAACTGACAGAAATAGAATCAGACAGAATTGAATAAGCAAAGATGAGAAGGTTGTGTGGAGGATAGTGCAGAAATAGCATTAAGCAAACTTCATGTTTCTGATGTGAAGTAGAGGGGAATGAGTTGGGATAGGTCGAATCAGCTTATGAGAAACTTCCAATGAGGGGCTGGTGAATTTGGGGCTTATTTCCATAGGCCCAAAGAAGCACTTGAGATGGCTGAATGGAGGAGTGACATTCTCAGAGCCATGCTGTATGAGGAGTAATTGAGCACAAGATACAAAATGAATTGAAGGGAGAAACAGGCAGGAATCACTGAGACCAATAGGTGGTTTCGGCAGTTTAACAGGTGCCAGATGAGGCAGCTGTAGGGGAAAAAAGGAAAGAATTAATTTTTGAGCCATTAGAGAAAAAAGTAACAGAGATTTATGGCATGAGGTGATAACAGAGAATGAAGATGCATGATGTTTTTAATGAAACAGCAGAAGTTGGGGAGATAATTAACAAAAAGGGAAATTGGAATGTAAGAATAGTTTATGGGCAGCAGGTGACTTTGGTTTGCAATCTTTGAATTTGAGATGATAAAACTTCATGATGCTTCATATTTACTGGGCATACTGAAGAGGTGCTGTGTGCATTTGAGGGGGTGGGCGAGCAAATAAAATCTCAAAAAGGGTACATCAGGCAAATGAAACCATGCTGCTGGCTGATAGGTAGGCTGATCAGAATTATTAGCTTAGCGTGTGGAACTACCGGGTACATGAACTTCTGAAGGAAGAGATAGGGGCAGAAAAAGGCAAAGGGCCCAGGTATGATTTTTGGGAGACTTCCTCTTCAAGGTAAACAAGAGCCATTAAAAACCTATGAGTGTGTAGAGTCAGCTAGGTACAGATTTGTTGCTCTGAGCCTAACTAGCTATACCTCAGTTCATATTTCCAAAGAAACCAGAGTTGTTTGGGCCAATCAAAAACCAAATTTCCAATCATGAAAACTAATTTTTAATGTATATGGCCTACAAGTAGTCAGATTATATGAAAACTTTTGGAGGTCAATAAGAGCAGAATGAATATTTCTATAGAAAAATGAGCAGGAGGCATAAGCAGGAAGTTTCTAAAACAAATACAAAAGTCCAAGAAACATTCAAGAAAAGCATCCAACTGCACTGGAAATAAAATAATGTGATATAATTTTGTTGCTTAGCAAGTTGGAAACATTCTAATTGAAAAACAATACCCAGAGTTAACCAAGGTGTGGGAAACAGGCACTTAGTGGAAAGTAAAATCACACCCCTTCTGGATGACAATTTGGCTGACCCAGTGATTTGGAATAGTGAGTTCTTCAAATGTAAAAAATAATTGTTTGGTACCAATCTGTAAATGTAAGTGTTCATATCAGCTTTGTTTGCTAGTTATACAAAGTATAACATAAACTATTTCTAGCTGATTTAATAGTTGTTAACATTATTGCATATGTTGTTCTTAACTTTTTTCCTGAATATCTTGCATTACAGTTCTCCTAATTATAACTTATTTCTTACATGATGCTCTTGCACATTGTCTTCTATTGATTAACGTGTGGCGTTTAGTTCTGCTCATTTATAATTGCATTTCTTCAAAATTTTCTGCCAGACTCATTGTTGTGGAGTCTCATTTGGATGTGGTAGACATCTGGTCACCGTCACTGTTTCGTGGACGTATTTTTTACATTAGACTGTCTTATACTCCTATTGACTGCACATAAAGCAATACTTTTTATGCTTCTTGAATTTCTTCAAAAACTGAAAAAGTAAACAGTGGTTCAGAAATGCTTAAAACACTGTCACAGTCAGAAATGCACTCAATTTTTGCAAGCCTTTTGATGCTCCAGATTAAGTTTTAAATAGATGACTTTAACATGTTATAGAAATTCTAGATCTACTTTCTAAAAAATATGAAGGAAATACAGACTTAGAGGCTTATACAATTCCTTATAAGTGGTGCATGAGCCCACTAACTGCCATGGTCAATATTTATAGAGAAATTCGTTATCACTAAATGCTAGATTTTCCTTTGCTGGGGTTATCATGTGCCAGCCATTCCCTCCTGACCCTTGGGAAGTTAACCTAAGTGTTTTCTATATAATGATAAATATTATATATATATATATACATACATATATACACACACATACACACACACACACACATATACACACACATATATATGGATGAATGGCAAGCTGGTATTTGTAAACATTGGGAGATTGGTTAAATAAATTCTAAATACATAATAAATTATTTTACTTTTCTAACAAATATAAAATGAGGTAAGTCACTGTAGTTATAAGTTCTTTGATATTACCAAGAACTAGGAGGGGAACAGGAGAAGTCCAATTATTAGTCATTTAGACATAGTTGAACTGGTTAAGTGTTCAGGTTCAATTTCAGTTTATACTGAAGTCTCACTCTGCTGCCCAGTCTTACTAAACTGGTTTCTTCTTCCTCTGGCATTGACATGTAGTTAGCATACTGCCAAATGCATCTTAAAAATACAGAGCAGCTTGATTTCGTCACTTAGCATTTGAGAGAGTGGGAGCATGTAGCTTATTACAAATCTCATTGGAGTGTTCCTGTAACTTAGGAAATGTGTTGTTTCTCACAGGTGTGCTGGGAAAAGACTGTGAAACACTGATCTAATGTCACTGGACAATTCACTGGACAACCCTACCTGTAAGAGACCCCAGAGAACTTGTTCCTGGCCCATTCTGCCTTCCTCATAGGAATAGAGGTAAACATCTTCATTCTATAGTTTATCAGTTTTATTATCGGCAGAATGACATGCTATTTTTGTTGTGTTTGTCATGTGGATAATGCTGGTATTTGGCCAGAGATTCAGGGTTGCAAATACTTGAGTTCCATGTGGCTACACCCAATTCCTTGGGATGGTCATAAAAGAAACATAGCTACAGAGGTCCAGGTGAGGCAAAGCACATTCTGCATTTCTATAGAGCTGTTGGCCCAAACCCCAGTAGTTTAACTTGTTGAGTTAATTAGATTCATTTAAGTCCTGCCCCTTCCTTAGCCCCATCCATCCTTGGCTTCTGTGCCATTCCATTCTCAAGATCAGAGAAAGCCAATCCAAGGAGGTACAAGGTAGAGAATGTCTTCTTGGTATCTAGCATATCTGTGGTTTAAGCTGAAAGTCCCAGGGGAGCATCCTCAGCCACGTAGGGGAGTCACCTGATGTGAGGGGCTTTCATCTCTTTTATAGCAAGAACTTTTAATGCCTGGTACTTTAGGACTGTTAATGTTTTTTAACTTAACCCAAAAAGGATAGGTGGGAGAAGTAGAGAGGAAAGGCCAATATGTCACAATGGTGAAGAGACAGGATGGAGGTGCTATAGGACAGTGGTCAAAGGAGCAGGCTCCAGTGCCAGATTGCTGGGCTAAAATTCTGCATCTGTCACTTCATAACTTAGTCAAGTTACTTAATGACTTTATGCCCCTGTTTTCTCATCTGTGAAGTGGAGATAATACTACATGATCCATGAGAATTAACTTACTTAATAGAGGCAAAGTCCTTTTGGAATATAATAAGTGCTTAATAAATGTTATCATCATCCAGACATATCATATGACCATTCCACTGTAACCTCAGACAGTCATGTTTCTAACAAATGGTCATCAGTGTCCAGAAAACCTAATTTTATCAGTGTGCTTAGAGTGGACTCAGATACACTTGTTTGTCCTAACCACCTGCATAGCCAACCGATTTTGAGAATAAGCAGCCAACATATTAACTTAGAATGGAAGGTACAATTGCCTGTGATCTAGAATATTTTGGTCTCGACCTTTGGTCAGTTTTCTTCCGTGTAGACAAATTGCATGAGATGGTAAGTCAAATTACAATCAGAAGAATGCATAGGAAACATAAAATTAGATTATGAGGGTATTATGTGGGGAACTAACTTGGGTGATCAGATGTCCCAGTTATCTCTCAGAACAAATCTGTAGATTGGTAGGTCGTAATGCCATCTTTATCACATAGTGCAGAAAACGTAGGGAAAACACAGCTTTTTGAATTTCTCTTTTCTAGACTCCAAGCAGTCTATCCCTCTTCCCATGAATAGGTCCCACTTTCAGATAGAATTCAAAAGGTTGAATTTGCAGGTTTATTAGTTGCAGTCATATTCTAATCTTGTTTTCTTGAGTCTCCATCTTATTTTCCCTAATTCAGTTTGGAGATTCCTGAATTTTGGGTATGCAGTTATAAATAGTCCTGTAAAGCAATTCTTCTCAAATGTGAATGTACATAGAAAGTACCTGGGCATCTTGTTGAAATTCAGGATCTGACTCAGTAGGCCTAGGGGCGGGGGGGCGGGGGGGGGGGGCTTCGATTCTGCATTTCTGACATGCTGCAGGTGATGCCCATCCTGCTGTCCACAGGTGCGCTGTGAGTAGCAAGTTTGTATGAATCCGGATACCATCTATTGCCTCTACATCTTTTTCTGGTTTTACTGTTAGAGAAAAATAGAACTCCATGTTCTGAAAGTAGCATATGAAGTGGCTCTTACTAGAATATTTGTGAGAGTTTTTGTAAACTATGAAGAATTATACAGATGAAGTGGCTTGCTGGGCGTCATTAACTACCTCTTAATAAATAAATAAATCCTCCTGGCTACATAGATTGTCAGCATAAGAAGAAAATGCATAGTAAAGTAATGCCTATCACTTATACCATCTGCCCCTTTATTTTTATTTGGGCTTTCATCTGAATTGATTGTTGTTTTCTGTTTGTGAGGTCTAGCCTCTCGTAATGAGCAAGTCTTTTTGTTCTCATTTCCAGTTTCTGAGGGGTGACTTCCTATCTCTTTGAACAAATTGCCAAAGTGTAGTTTTTTTATACAACACAGTCTCTGTTTAAAGTCAGTGTTTCAAACACTTGCATCATATCTGGTAAAAACCTGCTTGAATATTTTCACTTGATGGAATAATAGGTCTACTTGCTTTATTCTACAGACATTATTTTTAGACATTGTTAAATCATCATCATAACTACTATTTTTTGAGTTCCAATCATATGACTTTGTACCATGAACTCTTACATAGTTTACATTACATACATTTATTTTTTTCTTAGTCATTAAAATAAACCTGAAAAGTGAGGGTTTTATATTGGTAAGGATGGGATCAGTGAAGCTGTAGTAACAAATTACCCCTCAAATCTCAGTGGTTTAGCAAAACAAACATTTATCAACCAGTCACACAAAGTCCAGGGCTGGTCAGGGAGGATTCTTCATTTTATGAGGCCATCATCTTGACTTGTGCCTGGGTCTTAATTTACAAAGGTGACTGAGTGATGACATTGAGAGGTCAATGCCATTAAAAGTTTATTGTTAGTCACAATTCCCCTTTAAAAGAGAGGCATAGCAAACCATGCAGGGCCCATGGGGAAGTACCAGAGTTGGTTGGGAGGCAGAAGCAGGAGCAAGGCCAGTCCAGAGCTTCTATTGTGTTGCCCTTATGGAAGGCAAAGCAGGGTGGGGGAAATAGCTTAATACTGGCTACTTTGAATAGTGTTGGTAGGCTCTGAACTGCAGGGTGGTACCTGGCTCTGGGTGATTTAGGGCAGGGGAAATATTGGCTTGGTAAGTGAAAATTAGAAAAAGGAAGTGGTTGGTGGTATGGACTTGGGATTTGTTGGAGGGTTTATAATGTGATTTTTGTGCATTCAGGAAAGTTGGATCAGAGAGGAGATGTAAACAACTTTGGCTATTAGTTTGGCTCTGGATTAGTTTGGTTAATGGATGCCACATAGACAAATATGGGATGTAAGAAAACACAGAACACATCACAACACATGGCCTTGAGTTTGCCATAACAGAAGAAGAGAGAGCCAGAGGTCCCTAAGGGATGCTTTTAAAGGTGGAATTTCCCTGTCCACGGCTTAGTTTAATGGCCCCAAGATCACTGCTTGTAAGGCTGAGAAATGTAGTCTTCTGTTGATTGGGAAGAGGAAAATAAGGTAGGATTTGGTGCACACATATACTTTTTCTCTCATACTATATTACCTCCAACTTACAAAAGATAAACTGAGGTTCTGGTAAATTGTGAGTTTTCTAAAGTGCTCATCTTCCAAAAAGAAGAGCCAGTCAGGGCTTGAATGCATGCTTTCCAAAGTCATCATCTTTCCCAGATTCACAAGACCTCTGACTTGAATAACCTTGACCATGACAGGTAAAACAGGCCAACTGATCGTATTTTACATGTTTATAATTGAAAAGGCACTTGGGTATAACGAGCGTGGAAGCTATAACATAGTTGAACTAAGAATTAAGGAACCAGCTGGGTCTCAGTCTGCCATTCAGAGCTTGAATATAAAGGAAAGCAAGTACCTGACTTTTCAGTTGCGTGATGAAATTTTGAAGATCGACAACCAGGAGGATTTAATCCTCCTGGTAAATGACATTTGGCAACGACCTTCAATTTTTTCTCTGAAGAAAGAGAGATGAAGAGCACAGGATTATCACTAGCAGGTACTTTTTGGTGAAGTATACTGCTGAGAGGCTGCCCACCATGCCCAGGGTCACCACACCACATTCTGACCAGTGCTACCTTGATAATAACACTGGAGAGTCATCTTCAGCATTGCTGATGGTGAGGTCAGGATGGGTACAGTCCAACACACTGGTGCAGAAAGTCCCCAGTTTTCACCACAGTGAGTTCCTGGAAATTATGTCATAAAGCAAACATAAAGCATATGAAAAAGATGACAGTTTGTCAAATAAATAATGCTGTACCTCAGATTCAGGTTGTCCTGATCAAGAACTAAATATCAATTAAGTCAAACATATAACTAGAAGATTTTGAAAACAAGGAGATCATCTAATTTAAAAATAGAAATGTCACATTCTACACTTTATAAAGAACCCAAATTAGAGTTCACATTGAATCCGAAGAGGATTGCTGTAGAGGTTACAGTGTGGCTATAGCATCTAAATTATATCTCTACTGTTGTATACATTTTATACAAAGCAATCTTCCCTCTATAACATTACCAATATTAAGTATTCATTTTCATAATTATTCTGTGGATCTATTGAGTAGAGGGAGAAGTGTACTGTGGAAGTGTGGGGTGATCTACAGTAGGGAAATGACAAGGACTGGCCCTGGACTTAAAGCCAGCTCAACAAAGATTGATAAATTTCTCTTTAGGCTTCGCAACAATTTATTTTAGACAGATATTACTTTTACTACTATGCCCCATTTCCCAAATAAATCACAACAAATGCCCTGCTGACTAAATTATTTTGGTATTAAAATCCCATCTGCTAATGATCCAGCAATTCCACTCCTACATATGTACCCAAGAGAAATGAAAACATATGTCCTTGAAAAAATGTATTTATGAACATTCATATTAGCATGATTTATAATAGTCAAAAAATGGAAATAAATCAAATGTCCATCAACTGATGAGTGGATAATCAAAATGTGGCATAGGATGTGAGGGCGATCTGGCTGTGACATCTGTCACCCCATTGATTGCCAGGGTTGATTCGGCTGATCTGGCTGGCTAGGCGGGTGTCCCCCTCCTCCCTCACCGATCCATGTGCGTCCCTCCTGAAGCTGCGCTTCGGTCGAAGAGGACGACCTTCCCCCCGAGGAGAGGACCGGTCTTCGGTCAAGGGTATACGAGTAGCTGTGCTCCCCTGCTAGAACCTCCAAACAAGCTCAAAATGTGTGGCATAACCATATAATGCAATATTATTTGTCCATTAAAAGGAATAAGTACTGATTCACATTACAACATAATGAACCTTGAAGACTTTACACTAAGTGAAAGAAACCAGACCCAAAGGACTGCATATTGTGTTATTCCATTTACATGAGGAATTCAGAATAGGCAAATCTATAGAGACAGAAAGCTGATTAGTGGTTGCCAGGACCTGGGAGCTGGGGTGGAGATAGAGGTGATGGCTAAGACATGTAGAGCTTCTTTGTGGGGCGATGACCATGACCTGAAATTTATTGGAGTAATGGTTGCGCAATAAAGTGAGCCACTGTATTTTATACTTCGAACTAGAGGCCTGATGCACGAAATTCCTGCAATAGTAGGCCTTTGCAGCCCTGGCTGCCTTGGCCCTCACAACCAGTCCTGGCTTCTGCTGGAAGGTCATCTGGATGGTCATTCTGCTGTTTGGCTATTCGGTTGATTTGCATATTATGCTTTTATTATTATAGACTAGAGGCCCGGTGCACAAAAATTTGTGCACTCGGGGGGGTCCCTCAGCCCGGCCTGTGCCCTCTTGCAGTCTGGGACCCCTCAGGGGATGTCAACCTGCTGGCTTAGGCCCGCTTCCTGGGGAATCGGGTCTAAGCTGGCAGTCAGACATCTCTCTGGCAGCCCAGGAGCCCTCGGGGGATGTCCACTTGCCAGCAGGGAACAGACCTAAGCTGCAGTCGGACATTCTTAGCGCTGCTGAGGAGGAGGGAGAGGCTCCCGCTACCACCACTGTGCTGGCAGCCATCAGCCTGGCTTGTGGCTGAGCAGAGCTCCCCCTGTGGGAGTGCATTGACCACCAGGGGGCAGCTCCTGCATTGAGCATCTTCCCCCTGGTGGTCAGTGTGTGTCATAGTGACCAGTCATTCCCAGTCGTTCTGCTGTTAGGGTCAGTTTGCATATTACCCTTTTACTATGTAGGATAGAGTCCTGGTGCACAGGTGGGGCCAGCTGGTTTGCCTTGAAGGGTGTCCTGGATCAGGGTGGGGGTCCTGCTGGGGTGCCTGGCCAGCCTGGGTGAGGAGCTAAGGGCCATTTTCAGGCTGGCCACATTCCCTTCAGGGTGGAGGTCCCCGCTGGGGTGCCTGGCCAGCCTGGGTGAGGGGCTGATGGCCGCTTTCAGGCTGCCACACCCCCCAGCGACTCAAGCTCCCAGCCTCTCCTTTTTTTTCATTTTTCTTTTTTCAGCAGGTATCTGGGATTTATTTACCTTCTATAATTGAAACTTTGTAGCCTTGAGTGAAGCCCAGTGCCCGCCAGGGCAGGTGAGAAGCTTGGCTTCCTTCATCTCCAGGTGCAACCCAAGCCTCCTGCTCGCTCCAGCTTCATGGCCACCGCCATCTTTGTGACTGAGTGATGGTTAATTTGCATATTACTCTTTTATTAGATAGGATGAGCTAATATATGGTACATAGGTTATATTTCAATAAACTGTTTTAAAAATAACAACAAAACCCTATCTGCCAGCCAGTTCACCACTTCAAGAAGCAGTGCAAATGTCATTTAAATACTGTATGTTCTGATTTCAGGAACAACAACAAAAAAGGCTTTTGTAACATTTCTTGCACTATAGTGTCAGGAAGGTAAAAAAAAAAAAAAAAAATTACAGAACCCCAGATCACCCAGAGTTTAAAGTATTGTTGAGGAAGTAAGAATTATATCAAGGAACTCTTAGAGAAATTGTACTTATTATCCTTACACCTTTTGTGTTTTGGCTGTCATTGTTAGGTCAGAATTTATTTCCCCCACTATGATGTGCTTTTTGGTATATTAATTCTACAGATATTTTTAAGCGCCTGCTATAATCTAGATACTGTCATATAAAGGATACCGCTGTTTCAGCCTCTTGTCTTTTCTCAAAATGTCATGATCCAGAGGAATAAAGGTTAATTCTAGAACCATAGCTTTCAGAGGGACCACAGGTTCTGGAAAGGGCTTTGTGACGAGGCTCCAGAGATCCCGACTCATTTGGGCATGAATATTCATGGGCGCTGCTGATCTGAGAAAGTCATTTATCTTTGACCTATAGTTTGCTTCTTTTAGAAAATGAGGGAGCTGGATTCTTTCAGGCTTCTTCCAACCCTATATTCTCGTCAGCTTGTATCAGATGTTGATCTAGGTCATTTTGGAAAGCACTGTCCCATTTGCGTTGATTTTAAGTAAAGAAAATGAATGCATTTTGAAAGAGAAACTAATTTTTTAGTTTGTTAAATAAAGTACATTTTCCATGGTGATCTGAAACCCTAAGGTTTATGGTGAACAGTTACTACCTCACCTCCTATTTGCATGTGTGTGAATAAGCCACACATGTAGTTGCAAAATGCAACTTCTCTCTACTCCCAGAAAGTACTGGATTGTACTGGATTATATTCTTTGCCTATTGTACTACATTTATTTAAAATATTAGGAAGAAGAAAATTAATAATGAAACTTGAATAATCACCCATAATGTTACTGGTTTCCATATACCTTATTATTGAAGACTCATTTATTTATCTTTTGCCATCTGTTAGCATTTGGTCAAAAACCAAAAGGTACAAAAATGAGTCATGGCTTTGTGAGTCTTACTCTCTCAGTGTGCCCTTCACCTTTATGGCTGTGAGTAAGAGAGAAGGTGTGTCATATCCAAACCCACTGAGAGCCAGTAAGAGAGGAAATTAAGAGAGCTTCTCAAAGCCCTAGCAAAGAATGTGTATTTGTTGTGGTGACTAGCTTGGAAAATGAAAGTTCAGTGCTGTTTTTCTGTGATAATTATATTGATCTTCTAATGTTATACTCCTCCAGATAGGAGGAAAAGCCAGAAGCAGAGAGAATTTAGTATAGCACACATTCCCTGAGACAATGAGTATGCTGTGTGCTCTTGTGAATGTTGGCTTTTAGTGCCATTGAACAAAACACTGTTATGGGATGAATGTTTGTGTTTCCTCCAAAATTCATACGTTGAAGTTCTAAACCCCAATGGAAGTGGGTCTTTGGGAGATGGTTAGGTTTAAGTTAAGTCATGAGGGTGAAACCCTCGTGATGCAATTAGTGCCCTTAAAAGAAGAGGAAATGAGATTCTCTCTCCATGTGCACACACCAAAGAAAGGCCCTGTGAGCACACAGCGAGAAGGTGGCTGTCTGCAAGCCAAGAAGAGGGCCTTCCAAGGACAGAATCTGACAGTACCTTGATCTTGGACTTCCAACATCCAGAAATGAGAGAAATAAAACTCTTTAGTGTAAGCCACCCAGTCTATGGTATTTGTTATAGCAGCTACTAAAAATGATGTTTGCTGTTTGTGAATGAGCTGCTCTGGCATCTTAAATTCCCCAGGATATATAGACCCAAAGTAAACAATATTACTTTCTTTCTCTGGGACTGGTATAAACATATTATGCTGTTCTTGCCATTCATCTGCTGTGCTGAAATAATCTGCTAGCAACTGAGCTAAGACAGACACCTTGAATGGAGCATACTTGTCACAAAGGGGAGATCAGGGAACTTCCCCCTGTAAGGGTGGCTCTAATCTACAACAGCTGACAGGACTTCTCTGCTGGAACCAGGGAGCAATCCCACAGCACAAGTGAATAGTATCACAAAAACATTTTTAAAATCTTGAATCCTAGTTATCCAAATTTGGTAGGAAAACTAGTGTAATTCCTCTTTATAGATGAAGAGGAAAGAAGATTAATGACTTCCAAAGTCCCACAGCCATTAACAGAGTTTGTACCTTGATCTAGTAAAGTTAAATTTGGTATTTTTCCCCCAAAAGGTTATTTTGAATAGGTCAGATAATAGTTTCATATCTGTTTAAGAATTTGAAATACTTGTATATTTTTAAGTGAAGAGATACTGTCAAAGAAAATTAGTGTTATACAGTACATATTTGTTATTACCTACAGAGTTGTTTGTGTTTTTTTTTTTTTTTGGAAATGTCTGTGTTTTATTGGGATAAGAAGACAACATGAGATCTACCCTCTTATATTTTATTTCTAAAATTTTTTTTATTGATCTTTAGAGGGGAAGAGAGAAATAGAGAGAGAAACATTGAAGTGAGAGCAAAAGCATCATTGGCTGTCTCCTCCATGCCCCCTGCTGAAACCCAGGCATGTGCAGAGTTGAACTGGCAACCTTTTGGTGCACACTGGATGATATCCAACCAACCTAAGCCACACTGGCCAGGGCTACCCTCTTACATTTTCAAGTGCACAGTATGGTATTGTCACTATGTTGAGCAGCTGATCTCTGGAACTCATTCTTTTTTTTTTCTTTTTCTTTTTTTTTTTTTAAGGGGAAGAACATTTATTTCATCACGTAATGTTTTGTTGCATGCCCCCTTGAGGTGGCAGGAGACTGCCAGCCTGCTTCACTTTTTCTTGGTCTCCTTACAAGCCACTACCTACCTCTGTGCCACATTGAGGGGAGGGGAGTTACCATCTGCGTAGGAAGTGTCTTCAAACAGGACCGAGTAGTAATCCTGGGGCCGTTGTGGGGGTGTGTGGATCAGGGCACGGTAGAAGCAGGTGGTCTGGGGATACAGGGCCAGCATGAGCTGCTCCTGGAATAAGGCTTCTGGGTCCGGATGATGAGCCGCCGGCTCAGGGTGTCTCTCTTTGCCTTTTCATCAATGTCATCGACCTCATATTTGTTGGTGGCATGGCTGTAACTGACCAGCTCGGCCAGGATCCACTGCTCATCCCCATCCATGGCCTTGACCCAGGCAGCCACCTTGTCTCCAGGTTTGGCCACGTAGTTCCCAGAGGACGGAATGGCCCTGCAGAGTAGGGGCGGCTTGTTACCAGGCTTCCTGATCCACAGCGGCAGGGTCATGGCTGACTGCTGCAGCAGGGTCCTCAACACCCCCCTGCACATGGCCTTCTGAGGGGGCTCTGAGTCATTGTACAGGCCCGCGATCTTGACTGACAGAGACTTGATTTCCACAATCTTATCTAGGGCTTTCCAGAGGATGTTGCACTAGGCCACTGTATCAGCTTTTGCGGTTGTATAGAGGCCACACAGCTTTGTCCAGTAATAGGGAGAGATCTTGTTCTCTGTGTGCATCTGCTAGTGGGTCTTCTGGATGTGCACTAAGTTGTGCTCACTCCGCCAACGCTCTTCCTGCGTTTGTTTGATCAGCTGATGGAGCTCTGTGAGAAGTTCTGCGATGCGGGAATCAGCTGACATGAGGGCCATGGTACATATGGCGCTGATCCAGGGGCGGGACAAGCACTTGCATGCTGGACATTGCGAGGGCGAGTGTAGGCACGTCCCTCTAATGCAGTGGTTCTCAACCTGTGGGTCACAACCCCTTTGGAGGTTGAACGACCCTTTCACAGGGGTCTCCTAAAACCATCGGAAAACACATATATAATTACATATTGTTTTTGTGATTAATCGCTATGCTTTAATTATGTTCAATTTGTAACAATGAAAATATATCCTGCGTATCAGATATTTACATTACAATTCATAACAGTAGCAAAATTACAGTTATGAAGTAGCAATGAAAATAATTTTATGGTTAGGGGTCACCACAACATGAGGAACTGTATTAAAGGGTTGCGGCATGAGGAAGGTTGAGAACCACTGCGCTTTTCAAAGTCTGTAGATAACTTGCTTGTGTTTAGAGATTCAGGGCACCTGGAGAACCATGCTTTTATCCTTTTAAGAGCTGAGTCGCAGTGCAGAGCTGGAACTCATTCTTCTGGCATAACTGAAATTGTACAGCAACTCTCCACTTCCTCTCCCCCAGTACCTGGCAACCACCATCTTACTCTCTGTTTCTATGAGTTTGACTATTTTAGATACTTCACGTAAGTGAATTCATGCAGTATTTGTTCATTTGTGTCTGGCGTATTTCACTAAGCATAATGTCCTCCAGGTTCACCCATGTTGTCCCATATGGCAGAATTTCCTTCTTTTTTAAGGATGGCTAATATTCAATTGAATATATATATTAAAAGTGTAATATGCAAATCGACTGAATGACTGAATGGTCGAACAGCAGAGCGACAGTCCGGAGGCCCACGCTATGACATGCACTGGTGCCAGGCGGGCCAAGGCGGTGCGATTGGTCGAGGGCCCGCCATCACCCCACCATTGTCCTATAGAGGGAGGCCCAGGCCAATCTCTGCGGGGCTATCGATCAGGGGGCTCTGTGATGGAGCGCCCCAAAGAGGGAGGCCCAGGCTACCTGGCCAGCAGCAGGTGGGTGGGGCCTACCTCTTTGGGGCAATAGATCACGGAGCGAAGGGAGGAGGAGGTCCCTCAGCCTGGCCTGCGCCCTCTCACAGTCTGAGAGCCCTCCAAGGATGTCCGACTGATGGCTTAGTGGAGGGGGGAGCGGGCCTAAGCCTTCAGTAGGCACCATGGAGGCCGGGGAGGCTCCTGCCACCACTAATGTACTCGCCAGCCATGCGCCTGGCTCAGGGCTTCTGGCTGAGTGGCCCTCCCACTGGGGGAGTGCACTGACCACAGGGGGCAGCTCCTGTGTTGAGTGTCTGCCCCCTGGTGGTCAGTGTGCATCATAGCGACTGCTCATTCTGCCGTTCAGTCGATTTGCATATTAGCCTTTTATTATATAGGATACACACACACACACACACACATATATATATATATATATATATATCTTCATTCATTGATGTACTAAGTGGTAGGCTATGACAAATCCTATAGCTTTTATTATATACAGCCAAATGGCTCTCCAGAGTGATGAAACTAACTCATTATTTTATGTCATATAAATGTATTTTTAAAATTAATTCAGTAAATATGCAGTAGTGCCTCATCCTTGTTTTAAATTACATTTCTTTCATGATTACACAGACGGAACCTTTCTCCCATGTTTTAATATGCTTACTAATCTACAAACTACTTACATCATTTTAATTCTTGGTAAGATTAGCGATTTTTATGGAAAGTTAGAAATATCCTCAGGAAATAGAAATGATATCCCTAACAGACCAAGGCAGCCTTCTCCTCTCCCTCCATGATTCCCATCCTCTCACCTCCCACTGGAATGTAAGCTCCATGAAAGCAAAGCTCATGTCAGTCATCATATTCATTGACTTTTCCCCTTTTTATTGAATTTGTTGGGGCTAATAAAATTATACAGGTTTCAAGGGCACAATTCTACAACACATATGTACACTGTATTATGTGTTCACCACCCCAATAGTCATGATCATTTACTGTGTGTGTGGGAGGGATGGAGGGAAGCCTTGTACATCTCAGAAGTGTTCTAATTATAAACAGTATTATCCTTTTCTCCTTTCTGAATCATAAAGTGTTTTTAATTGAAATTTTTTACATTTTTAAATTACAATGGGCATTACATAGGATTATAGTATTTGTTTTCATATTTCCTCTATCACAAGTCACATGAACTCACTGGTCCCACTTTATGAGGGGTCTGTGAGGAGAGTCTCAAAGGTTCCCTCTCATCTTAGCATGAGGCTGTGATCTGGAAGATACACTCCATGCAGAACTTCAGTTCAAGCTCAGCTAGAGATAAAAAAAAAAAAATACCTGTCCAAATATGTTTCTTTTTACTTCACAGTATAAATGTGAGTGCCCCTTGTGGGTCCTTCCCTTGCACAAATGCATGCATGCCTACACACTGGCTCACACGCGATATCCTATCCTGCCTTAGAGTCTTTGCTCAGGGTGTTTTCCTTCCTAAAATGCCATCTCCTTCCCTGGCCACTCATCTGCATCCTTCCCACCCATCAAATCTCTGTCTAAGTCATATTTGAAGCTGTAGAGGTACAAAGCTGCTGCCTGTCCATTATCCTCCTGTATGAAACCCTTGGCATTGCATTTGCCCCCTGGTCACTGTGGCCCTGCCACTTCTGGTGAAACGCTCCAACTTTGGACAAGTCCCGGCTGTCCCCGGGGCAATCCCCCCTGCCTGGAACTGATGTGGTTTGAACTCCCACACAGAGTTGCTGTTCTGCCCCACTCTGGATTTTACTGTAACTCGCTTAGCAGCCGAGGTGCTGAAGGTGCATAACTCAGCTGTGGGTTTGCTTTTAATCATGTTCAAAGTGTTCCAAAACTGTTTAGCATTTCCTGCCCCTGAAAATAGGCTCCTTAAACTACCTCTCTCTCTCTCTCTCTCTCTCTCTCTCTCTCTCTCTCTCTCTCTCTCTCTCTCTCTCTCTCTTTTCGGTCATTGCCTGCTCTTCCTGGCTTCACTCACAAAGGTCCTTGTTTCTCATGAGCACCTATGATGTTCCAGGTGCCATGTCTTTGTTTTCCTTACCTGATGCTGCCACTTCCTCAAACCCCTAAGTCTCCTGTCTTTCTTCCTTTCATCATCACTGTCCCATTTTCCCTCTAGCATTCAGATCTGGCATCATCCCTTCTAATATTTAAGTATCAAGGCGACCCACTTTCTGTAGCCTTGTAAATGGCCATAGGACACATGAACACTGGAGGCAGCTGATGAAGAAGTTCATGGGGAATTCCTGAGAAGAGTGAGGGATTGTGCCAGGCAGGTGAGGCCATGTGAGCAGGGCGTGGCTATGGGAATGTCATGGGAAATTAAGGACTCATAGAGAGGAGAGCATATGTTGGGAAGATGTGGAAGATCAGACTGGCTGTAATATTGGAAGGACAGTTCTATATCTAGACAAATTCTAGAGGGTCTTGAATGTCCAGCTCCTGAGCTTTAGATCTTATTATCTAGGTGCTTGGAAGTTCAATGTCATTGACGTATTCAGAGCATACATTTGGGGGTGTATGATTCATAAATGGCAGAGAGGAAATACATGAGAGGGAGACCCCAGCCCCCCACCCTCTTTGCCTGAGTAGAAGATGATCCCCAAGGACTTTTCTCAGACACTCACTCCTGACAGTTCCAGCTGCCTCCCTCTTCCCCCTTCACCTATATTTCTAGAATTTAAACTGTATTATTGTTTATGTACTAATTTTTCTCTAACCTGTTTTTCTTATGTAATTCCTTAGTCTTCAATTTTGGTTAATTTATAAACCCATTTCTTTTTTACCTTTAAATCTAAATATTTTATAGCTTTTTCTTCTATATTTTAAGCTTTTTATGTCATTCAGTTTTGCTTTTTAAAATTTATAAGTTATATTATTTATTTATATTTTAATCCTCACCCAAGAATATGTTTCCATTGATTTTCAGAGAGAGAGAGATATCAATTGGTTGTCTCCAGGACATGCCCCAAACTTGGATCGAACCTGCAACCTAGGTATGTGTCCTGATAAGGAATCAAATCCACCGCCTTTTTGGTGTATGGGATGACACTTCAACCAGCTGATCCACCCAGCCAGGACCATATTTTTATTTGTAAAATCAATTTAGTAATAAGGTCTTTTGTAAGAGGGGTTTTGGGGGGTACTGTCTTTTAAGTTTAATTCTTATAGCCATTTTTGTTGTGACATTTATTTTGTTCGCAGGTTTAGGCTTTTCAGACTTTTTCATATTTTATTTTTATTTTTTAAAATATATTTTATTGATTTTTTACAGAGAGGAAGGGAGAAGGATAGAGAGCCAGAAACATCGATGAGAGAGAAACATCGATCAGCTGCCTCCTGCACACTCCCCACTGGGGATGTGCCTGCAACCAAGGTACATGCCCTTGACCGGAATCGAACCTGGGACCCTTGAGTCTGCAGGCCGACGCTCTATCCACTGAGCCAAACTGGTTACGGCCTTTTTCATATTTTAATAATTTTTCTCACTTTAACTTTTTTAAAATATATTTTTATTGATTTTTTACAGAGAGGAAGGGAGAGGGAGAGGGAGCCAGAAACATCGATGAGAGAGAGACATTGATTAGCTACCTCCTGCACACCCCTCACTGGGGATGTGCCCGCAACCAAGGTACATGTCCTGGAATTGAACCCAGGACCCCTCAGTCTGTAGGCCGACGCTCTATCCACTGCGTCAAACCGGCCAGGGCTCACTTTAAGTTTTAATGGTTTTTTCAGACTTTGATGTTCTTATTGCTCTCACTTTTATCCTCATTCATTTATTCATTTTCTCTTTTCTCATAAGCCCTACTATGTGTATAGCATCTTTGGTTTTGATATTGTTCAGTGAGTAATATAAGTTTTAAAAATTGAAGCCTTCTGATATTCATAGTTATATGTTATGGATAAAAATGAAATAGGAAAACACAGATAGTGAGTAGAGGAAGGATCTGCCTATGAGGTGACCTTTAAATAAAGGCCTGAATACAATGATAGAATCAGCCATATAGGTATCTGGTGTAAGAAGCTTTGAGGCAGATTGAAGCATGTGCCAAGGCCCTGAGGTAGGAGGACATCTGGTGAGCTCAAAGAACTGCAAGGAGACAGAGTCTGGAGGGAGAACAACAACAGGAGAGTAGTAGGTCAGAGAGGAGTGGTGTGGTGTAGTAGTCCTTGGAGGAACTTTGCACGAGACTGGTAAGCCCTAGAAGAAGAGAGATGCTCTGATTTATGTTTGTACAGGGGCACTTCAGTTGCTCTTTTGAAAACAGGCGTGAACAGTCAAGGAAAGAAGAAGGAGACAATTAAAGTAACCTGGGCAAGACACCAGGGCACAGCTGGGTTAGGGTGGAGGCCATGAGGGTGGTGAGAAGTGGTAAGATTCTTAATTTGATGATGCATTGAATGTGGGATCTGAGAGAGAAGTTAAGGAACCAGAAAGACACAATTGCCCAGTTCTGAAATGGAGCAGACTGGAGTAGCAGAGGGTCAAATTTGGTCATATTAGTTTGCAACACTTGACAGACATCCAATCTGAGATATCACCTAAGTAGCTGCAGTTCGGCAATTCAGTTTCATTTAAAATGTAAATTTGTATGTGTGAATCTTTAGCATAGAAGTGGTATTGAAAACCATGACACTGGATGAGATCACCTAGGACAGTGTTGGCAAACTGCGGCTCATGAGCCACATGCGGCTCTTTGGCCCCAATCAGTGTGGCTCTTCCACAAAATACCACGTGCAGGCGCACACATACAGTGTGATTGAAACTTCGTGGCCCATGCGCAGAAGTCGGTATTTTGTGGAAGAGCCACACTCAAGGGGCCAAAGAGCTGCATGTGGCTCGCGAGCCGCAGTTTGCTGACCACTGACCTAGCACAGTGCTTTCCAAACTTTCTGGAACACAGGCAACAGTAAGAAATGCATGTCACAATACAATGTGGTGTGTACACAAACACACACACACACACACACACACACACACACGGATTCAAAAGTTTCATGAAACAAACTTGATCATTACCACATAGGTTGTACTCTGCCATTTTTAATTATATGTATTTTTTTTATCTCATTAAAAACACTGGTCATGATCCTCTAAATCAGTGGTTCTCAACCTTCCTAATGCCGCAACCCTTTAATACAGTTCCTCATGTTGTGGTGTCCCCCAATTTCATTGTTACAAATTGAACATAATTAAAGCATATTTTGTGATTAATCACAAAAACAATATGTAATTATATATGTGTTTTCCGATGGTCTTAGGCAACCCCTGTGAAAGGTTGCTCAACCCCCAAAGGGGTCGCGACCCACAGGTTGAGAACCGCTGCTCCAAACTGACTTTACAATCTACTAATGGGTTGCACCCACATTTTGAAAGGCCCTGACTTAGGAAATGAATATAACCAGGGAGAAGAGGTTTGAGGACTGAGTCCTGGTACCCAACTAAGGTTTAGAGCAGCAATTTTCAATCTTTTTCATCTCACAGCACACATAAACTAATTACTAAAATTCTGTAGCACAACAAAAATTATTTTCTGCTGATCTGACAAAAAATAGGTATAATTTTGATAAATATCACATGATCTCACTCATTTATGGAAAATAATGAACAACATAAACTAATGAACAGAAACAGATCCAGAGACAGAGAAGCATCTTTCAGACCATCAAACCTCAGAGGGAAGGTAGGGGAGGGTGGGAGTAAGGGGGAGAGATCAACCAAAGGACTTGTATGCATGCATATAAGCAAAACCAATGGACACAGACACCAGGGGAGTGAGGGCATGAGTGGGGGGTTTGGGGGGCAATGGGGCGATAAGGACACATATGTAATACCTTAATCAATAAAAAAATAATTAAAAATAGGTATAATTTTGATTCATTCACACAGGATGGCTATGTTGTGTTGGCTGTTCTCATTTTTTTATTTTTTATTTGACAGTCTCAGGGAAAAGAGGTCAGTGCCCCTGACTGAATAGTCAGGTATTGCATGTTTTAAAAATTCTTTCAGCACACCTGTTGAAAATTGCTGGTTTAAAGTTCAGAAAATGAGGAGCTAGCACAGGAGCCTGAGAAGGCATGGTCAGGAAAGTGGGTGGAGAACCAGTTATCCTGCACACCATGAGATCTGTATGTCTGCCCCCTCATCCCACCCCTGGCCCCACCCTGGAGTCCTCTCTTATCTCACCTCTCCTGGCTACTCACCTCTCTCTACCACTTCATTCAATGGATGATCATGGACCCATCCCCATAACTGGCCAAGGCTACTGTGTTTACTAGTAATTGACTTCTATTGTATATTTGGGCCTAGCACAGTGGGATTACTACACAGTGCAAGAATAAGGTATAACTCACTATTATATAGTTCCTTGGCAGTCTGCAGCATAGCAAATTTCTCACCGGCCTTTTTTCTTGTTTCACCCTAGACCTCAGACCACAACTTCTCTCGGTTCGCCTACCCCCTCTTTTCTCAGGCCTTGTTTTTGTCTCTTTTTCCATGAGTCCCACCGGGAGAGAATGCCAAAATTCTGTTTGTCTGTTAAACGGAGAAAGTCAGCTGTCCTTTGAGCCATTTTCTCTTCCAGACTAAATATGGGGTCTATCTTTACGTAAGTAAAGGTTTATTAGAATGTTTCTCCAAACAAGTAAGTCCCCCACCACACCCCCATGCCTCCCACCCCCAGGTTATTCTGCACTTCTCTTAAGAAAACCAACCTGAATGCTTGTAACTTTCAAGAACACCATTTTCCCTACTTCTGGCTTCATATGTGTATTGCTCTGTACCATATAGTACTTTTTTTGGTTATTGTACCCCAAGAATGGAGTTTAAAAAAGTCCTAGTCTTATAGCAATTTGATGGATTGCCACTATTGATGATAATGATGCCATTTTTATGGTATTTTGTCATTTTAATTTTGAAGTTAATTATGCAACTTTATTTTAGTCTCAAAATGAGGGTATAAACTAAGTGTACTGATAACCAAATATGGAAAAATACACTTTACTAAATGCAAACACATTTAAAACTTTAAAAATGTAATGTAATAGTTAATAAATTTATTAAAAGCAGGAAATCTGATATCCTGTCAACATTAAGGAAACATAAGTTTGTTGTCAGAGATACAACTTTTAGGACTATAATAAAGAAAGTTGTTATTAAAAGTTTCTTGTAGGCCCTGGCCAGTGTGACTCAGTAGGTTGGAGTGTTGTCCAGTAGACGGAAAGGTTGCCAGTTCAATTCCTAGTCAGGGCACATACCTACGTTGTGAGTTTGATCCGTGGCCAGGAGCGTGTATGGGAAGCAACCTATTGATGTTTCTCTTATATTTGGATATTTCTCACTCTCCCTTTGCTCCCCCCACCTTTTCCCCTCTCTCTAAAAATCAGTAAAACATAACCTCCTGTGAGGATTTAAAAAGTCATTTCATAAATGATTATGTTATCATAGAGCTTGTGCCAAAGGAATCAGTATTTGGACAGTACATTATGAAATAAAGTCATAGGCTAGGTCTTTAGTTTGTACATCTAAGGTAATTTCCACATGGTGTGAGTCTAAGGTTACATCAGCATAAAAAAAGTAAAGTGATTGGGGAAAATCTTCTTGTTTAAAATAGGGGTTGGTCTGGCTTGCTGCCTGTTTTGTAAATGAAGGTTTATTTGCACACAGACACAGCACTTATTTAGTATTGTTTACAGATGTTTATAATAGCAGAGTTGAGCAGTTTCAACAGAAACTATATGGCCCACCCACTGCCCCTCAAGACTTAAATATTTACTGCTCTGCCTACTGGCTTTGCTTTAGAAGGTCAAAGGCTGTTGCTACACAGTTTTCGGTCTTATCATTAGGTTTTCTCCCAGATACAAATATGAAAATTAATTCTGATCTTATTATGATATTTTCATGATAGAAGTATAATTACGAAAGTCTTCAATTTGATGTTCTTTCAGGTATGATGAATGAACAATATGTATGGTATTTTTTTCTTTTTCCATAAAGTGGCATACTTGGGAAGCTATTTTGGCAAACCACTGAGACACAAAATATATGCATTCTAAAAACCCTTTTTGTAAAAAGCTGGA
Organism: Myotis myotis; assembly: GCF_014108235.1. NCBI lineage: Eukaryota > Metazoa > Chordata > Mammalia > Chiroptera > Vespertilionidae > Myotis > Myotis myotis. Next base: position 25,217,738 of record NW_023416322.1, on the reverse strand, counting down.
AAACTAATAGTAACTACTAAGTATAATTGAATGAGATATATTTTCAGTAATTTAGTTTATATATTTTGATAGTCTGTTTGACATGTAAGTTATAATAAAATATTCATGTTTCAGTGGTACAAGAGGAGACATCAAAATAATTATGCAATGATTTGCCAAAGGGTAGACAAATAAGTTTATTCTATTCTAATATAAGATATCTGAGATTAATGCCAGCTCTCAAAAGAATATTAATAAAATACCACTATTTTAAAGAGATATTTTAGAATTTCTTAACTCAGAAATTCAGTTTGGTATTAGCATTTACTATGAGTCAGTGTTCTGGGACATTTGGAGGAAAAATGTCAAGACCCTTAGCCTTCAGTCCTCATTCTCATAGTGGATAGCCTTGCTGTAGGAAAATGGTAATTTGATGTTTATTCAATTTTCATGATACCTTTACCCTGAAACTTCATTATATCTGTTTACATCTTTAACTCCCTTCCTACTACTCTGAGTCAGTGTATTTATTAAAAAAATTTGCCTAATGATAATTTTGCTTCTTATACATTAAATTCCCTCTTCTCTCTCCTTCAGGACTAGGATATTCATCAGTTACTTCCTCCCCATCTTGTGTTTTCAGCCTCTCCTTCTCTAATAGTTGAATCTTTAAAGCCTAAACATGTTCAAATCTCTCTAATATTTATATCATATACTACTAGTAACTACAACTCTCACTGCATTAAAACAGGCCCTCTTAGAAATGGCCATGGGTGCCATCTCTCTGGAAGGCAATTTGTTAGTATGTAAATACTCTTTTTTAATACTTTTTTTCTTTGTCAACTTTTTTTGTAAATATTCTTAAAATATTTATTCTTTTAGTGACACCCCCCCCCCACTTTTCTGTACTTAGAAATATAACCTAGGGGGGATTAGAAATTTTACTATTAAATAAAATTGTGCCTCTTTCCAAAGCCTAAATGTCAATGTATAATTTGTTTATTTTATTTTATTATTAAATTATTGGAGTGACATTGGTTAAAAAAATTATATGGGTTTCAGGTGCACAGTTCTATAATACATCATCTATATATTGTATTGTGTGTTCACCACCCCAAATCAAGTCTTCCATGATCATTTATCCTCCCTTTACCCTCTGTTATGTCCCCCATCCCCCCTTTTATCTTGCATTTATCATACTGTTGTCTATATCTATGAGGTATTTTTTCTTAATCCTTTTACCTTTTTTTACCCCCCTTCAACCCCTTGCCCCTCTAACAGCTGTCAGTCTGTTCTCTGTATCTATTAGTCTATTTCTATTTTGTTTATTAGTTTATTTTGTTTATTAGATTGCCCATATGAGTGAAATCATATGGCACTTGTCTTTCTCTGACTGGCTTATTTCACTTAGCATAATAGTCTCCAGGTCTATCCATGCTATTGCAAAAGGTAAGATATTCTTCATTTTTTCTGGCCAAGTAGTAGTCCATTGTGTAAATGTGCCACAGCTTTTTTATCTACTCATCTACTCATGGGTACTTGGGCTGCTTCCAAATTTTGGCTATTGTAAACAATGCTGCAATGAACATAGGGGTACATACATTCTTTTGAATTAGTGTTTTGGATTTCGGTGGTTATATTTCCAGGAATCACTAGGTCGTAAGGCATATGAAGAAGACCACAGTTTGTCAAATATATATATACACAAATAGATTTATAAACTTTGGGAGGTGAGCACACAATATAATATACAGATGATGTATAATAGAATTGTGCACCTGAAACCTATAAAATTTTATTAACCAATGTTACCCCAATACATTCAATAAAAAAGAAAAAAAAACTATAAAAGTACACCAAAATGTAAAAATAATTTTTACCCATTACTGATACTATGGGGGATTTATACTTTCATCTTTATATTTTCAAATGTATAATGAGCACAAGTCTCAGTCCATAAATAGAGGCAAGAAAAAAACAACCTACAACTTTTTTTTCTTTTTTTTTTTAGTTTTTCTTATTACACCTAAGTTCTGTTTCAAGCCCTCAATTGTCCTGGGAGGTAGCAGTGTACTCCTAGCATTCCTGGAGCTGTGACCAACTTCCAGGATATTCCACAGGCCAAGGCTGTGGGCTCTGGAACCATCTCTCAGCCATCATCTGTCTATACTGGCAGAATGTCAAGTATCATTTCCTGTCTAGCCTGGTGTCTGTTCACACAGTTTATGGCACTGCTTTCCTATCTTGCTTCAAGGCCTTCCTGAGTCTAGTTTTCTCTCTGCTAATCCTATGGCCCTCTTAGGGTGTTCCTTGGCCATCCAGGATACAAGAAATTTTATAAGGTCGTGTAAATGCCAAATGTCCATGTAGTCTTCTCCCCTTCACTGTTCCTATGCTAGGTGTTAGAACTCCCCAGAATTTGACATTTTTTTCAGGTTACACATAGGAAACCAGGCACAGGATTCTTCTCTTCTGGGATTTCTCAAGCTCCCCTAGATTTTCTGTCTTGTTCCTGTTCCCTTAATTCTGAACTGGACACAGCTCCTGAGGCAGGCCCTGTCTCAGGGATACATCAGTATGGCCAATCCTTTATTTTTTCTTTCCCCAAGTCTGGAGGCTTCTCTGTTGTGGGGAAATCGATTCTTATATACCACACATTCTTCCACATTTTGTAGTTGAGGCACAAGGTAGGTGTGTTGAGTTCTGTGAGGTAAAATGTCCTCGCATCTCAAAATCTTAGTCTCTTACAAATGACAAATCTTTGGTTTTGAAACCCCAAATAATTTTCTCTCCATTTCTAAACTATTCTCCTTCCCTTGAGAAAATGCATATGTTGCCTTTACTTTAAATAACGAAAAAACACGGCTAAAAGGAGTGGGGGTGCAAACTGTATAGATAATCTATCAAAATATCATCTTTATATTTATTTCTAACTTTTATTTTTAAAAATACACATAACATATGTTTTGTATAACTTTAAGGTGTACAGCATGTTACTTTGATACATTTGTAGATTGTCATGTGATTGCCATTGTAATATTTATCATATTACGTAATTATAGTACACTATTGTTGTCTGTATTCATTATACTGTGCATTAGATCTTTATGGCTTATTTACTATTTGTTGGCAAGTTTGTGTTCTTAAACAACATCAATCTTATCCCCCAATGCCCTGGTAACCACCATTTTTCTCTATTTTTTTTTTACTATGAGTTTGACTTCTTTTAGATTCCACACATAAGTCAGGTCATACAGTATTTGTCTTTCTGTCTGATATTTCATTTAGCATATTGGGCTCAAGGTCCATTGCTATTGTCACAAATGACGGGATATCCTCCTTTCTCATGGCTGAATCATATTGCAAACTTTCTTTATAAAGCAAATTTTACTTTTATAATCAGAACTTAAAAATACACATTAAGCAAACACACAAACAGTTCTCCTTGGACCCTTTTTCCCATGTGGATTCTCCCAGTTCTCTTGCCTTTATAGCAGACTGTTCTACAAGAGAATGTTTTCTTAACTTCCCGTTATTTTTAAACCACTTCTGCCAAAATATAGTGGACTCCTTAATGCTTGTTTTACGCACTTCCTTTTCATGATGACGTTGCTGATTCCTCTCCTGAGACACCTTTCTTCCTCCTGGACTCTGAGATACCACTGCATTTGGCATGGGCATCTCTGTCTCTGTTCACCCTCTTCGGCGGTGCCTCTTCTTTCTCTGCTCGTGAGTTGGCATTCTCCAGGACAGAGTTGACTTTCTTATCACTCTGCAAACTGCTCAATATTATTTTGTCAACCTTGGCTTCAGTTACTTGACACTGCTGCCCTGCTCCTTGGTAAATCTAGGTCTATAACTGTGATCTCACTCTGGGCTCTAGAACACAGCATCTCATATCCATCATGCCCAAAACTCACCTCATCTTTCTGCTTAATTTGCTTTCTCCCCTACATTTCCTCTCTCTACGAATGGCACTGCCGTGTATGCAGTCATGAAAGACAAAGATCTTGCAGTGTCTACATGTTCCTCTCTTATTTTTATTTCCTCCCTAATTGGCTTGTGACCACCTTGTAACTGTCCTTCTTCCTCTCACTGAACTGCCCTCAGTACAGATTCTCTCTTCCTGCATGGTGCTGTCGGCTTCTAGCTAGTCCCTTTGCCCACTGTCTTCCATAACTTCAGTCTATTCTCTATCCCAGATCTCTGTAGGCCAGCCGTGGGCAAACTACGGCCCGCGGGCCAAATCCGGCCCGTTTGAAATGAATAAAACTATTGAAAAAAAAGACCGTACCCTTTTATGTAATGATGTTTACTTTGAATTTATATTAGTTCACACAAACACTCCATCCATGCTTTTGTTCCGGCCCTCCGGTCCAGTTTAAGAACCCATTGCGCCCTCGAGTAAAAAAGTTTGCCCACCCCTGCTCTAGGCTGAGCTTCTGTAGTTGTTTTCAAAAATAAATTTGTTTCATATTAATCAAAGTCACTCAAATACATAGTTTAAAAAGACAAAACAATTCTAGAAGATGTCTTATAAAATAAAGTGGTTCTTCTAACTCTCCTCTGTCTAACCCTATTCCTGCCTCCTGTAGGCTATTCCTTTTACATTTACCTTCATATTTTTAAGTAACATTGATATCAGGCTATGTCTTTATTATTTGTTTCAATTTCAGGCATTATCTATTGACTTTGCATTAAGGAAGGTAAGGATTTAGTGCTTCTTTTGAGCCTCCACCCCAACACACACACACACACACACACACACACACACACACACACACACACACATTTTCTCTTTCAGTTATTTTTATATTATAATTATATTGATATAATTATATTGTAATTTTGGTCAGCTCAGTATTCAATTTGTATTATAATAATTATGAAGTACTAATCAATCAAAGCCAAGCTACATCTGGGGTGTTTCCTCTTCCTTGACACCAGCCAAATCTGCAGGTGACTCCTCGGGTTGCACTTCACAAAGTTGAAGAGCTCAGTAACCCAGCACTGTCCCCACTTCATATGTTAGTTACAAGCGGCATGTCCCCAGTTGACCTCTACTTTTGTCTGAATTGGTTACAATTCCAGGAGTTGGCACCAACCCCTTCCTCAGGTTTGATACCTGGCAGCAATGACTCATGGAACTCTGGAGAGGGCTCTACTTATCCTTACTGGTTAACATAAAGGATCCAACTCGGAAACAGCCAAATGAAAGAGATGCATAGGGAAAGGTATATAGGGGGAGAGGAGACACAGCGCTTCGAAGGCCTCTCTGGGCGTATCACTCTCCCATCACCTCCGTGTGTTTATCAACCTAGAAGCAGCTCTTTTTTAAATTTTTTTTATTTTTATTTTTTTCCCCCCTGGCCTCCCCTACCCCCCAGTGTCTTATGTCCATTGGTTATGCTTATATGCATGCATACAAGTCCTTTGGTTGATCTCTTACCCACCCCCCTCCTGCCCTCCCACCCTCCCCGGCCTTCCTGCTGTAGTTTGAAGTCTGTTCGAGGCAGCTCTGCCTCTGTATCTATTTTTGTTCATAAGTTTATAATGGTCTTTATTATCCAGAAATGAGTGAGATCATGTGGTATTTTTCCTTCATTGACTGGCTTATTTCACTTAGCATAATGCTCTCCAGTTCCATCCATGCTGTTGCAAATGTTAAGAGTTCCTAGAAGCAGCTCTTAAATCCTGTTGTTTAGGGATTTTTTATGGAAATGTCATTACTGAGGCATGAATGATTAAATCATTGACTATTAGCAATTAAACTCAATCTCCAGCCCCTTCTTTCCCTGGAGGTTGGGAGGGGGTGCTAAAAATTCGATCTTATCACGTGGTTGGGTCCTTTGGTACCAGCTCCCATCCTGATGCTATCTAGGGGGCCACTAGTGTCACCTCATTTGCATAAACTCAGATTGTTTGAAAGCAGATTGTTATGAATAACAAAAGACACTTGTATCACTAAGGAAATTCCAAAGGAGCTCTGTGCCAGGAACCAGGGGCAAAGATTTAATACTTTTTTTATTATACCATACCATCTAGGAAACTACAATTAAATGTCTCTTTTCTTGCACAACTTTTTTTTTCTGTTTCCCCCACCCCCCTAGAGTTAATAATTGTCTGTCTTTGGTATGGTTTTGTTTTCTAAAGTTCTTTATCGTAAATGTAAATCCTCCCAATAATTTTAAATCATAGAATGTTCTATTAATTTTATCTTCTTGGAAATCTCTTTCTTGGAGTCCTCTGAATGCCTGCTTAGATCTGGACTCGAGGCCTGGTTCACACCTGCCACGCTGGGATCCCCCTTCCCATACCCTGGGGATTTCCATCACCTCTCTTCTGTATGTTGTATCCCTGATCGCCATTGATGTCTTCATTTCCTTATTCTGTTGGAGTATCTCTTCAAGGAGCTTTCTGGTAAAGAACACACGGAAGAAAAGTCATATGAGACCTCACTTGTCTAAAAATATTTTTATTCTTTGACATTCAGCTGATATTTGGGTCTGTGTGGCAGAAATGGCTGGCTCTCCACCAGCCATTTGTGCTCTTTCTTTCATCTGAAGAGCTGTTGATGGGAAGTTACCAAGTATTGGCTACCCAGGTTATTGAGTTGATTCCTGGCTTCTAAGAGGTGGCAGATGTCTAATTCCTTCGAATGTTATGTGAAGGATGGTGATGTGAGTCACTTCCAGATCAATGAGCTTAGTAAGTATGTGTGTCTCCTCCAGTCTCTATTCCTCACTTCCATAATCTGAAGGCAGAGGATTGCAAGTTCCAAGAGGAGGGAAAACCATAAAATTATAGGAGGCTGGATCTCTGAATCAACAAATGGAAGGCCATCCACTACCCAGGAACACTTATCTTGTTCTGTTTCATGAACAAGAAATACAATTTCATTTTATTGTATTAAACCACTGAAGTTGGGATGGAGGAGTTACTTGTTAAAATTGCCTTACAAATTTTATTCATATTGGGTAGAAAATTCCAGATTACAAACCATTATCACTCGAAAATTTGAAATTTCTGTTCTCTTGTCTCCTAGTTTCCAGTTTTGTTGTTGAGAAATTCAGGAAAGCTGAGTGAAAACAAAAATACAACACATAAAAACATTATAGGATGCAAACAAAGCAGCACAGAGAGGAAAATTTATAGCACTAAAATGATGAATACATTATAAAAAGAGGACAAGTCTAAAATAAATAATCTAAGTTCCCATCTTGTGTTTGGCAAAATAATGACCCCCTCGAATCTATGAATATGTTACCTTAGATGTAAAAATGACTTTGAAGATGTGATTAAGATAAAGATATTCAAATTAGAAGATTATTCTGATAGTACCAGTGTAAACACAAAGATTCTTATAAGAGAGACACAGAAGTGTCAGCGTCAGAGAGATTTGAAGGTACTTTGCTGTTGGCTTTGAAGACAAGGAATCATGAGCAGAAGTATGCAGGCAGCCTCTAGAAGTTGGAAAAGGCAAGTAATGTATTCTCCCTGGAGCCTCTGGAAAGAAAGCAGCCCTATTGACACTTTGATTTTAGCCCATGAAATTTCTGTCCTACAAAACAGTAAGATAATAAAATTTTATTGTTTTAAGTCACTAAGTTTGTGGTGATTTGATACAGTAGGAATAAGATACTAATACAGATTTTGATTCTGAGCCTGGGGTCCTGCTGTCACAAATACCTAACAATGTAAAAGTGTTTTTGATATTGGGAAGTTGCAGAAGCTGGAAGAACTTTGAAGAACATAGTAGAAAAAAGCTAAATTGCCTTGAACAGATTGTAAGTGGAAATATGGATGAGAATGACTCTGCCTGTGAGGACTCAGAAGGAAGTAAGGAGCATGTAGAGAAAACCTGTTGTCTTAAAAAATACCTAACTTATCATTAACAAACTTTTAGTAGAAGGATGGATATTGCAGAGTGCTGCTGGTAAGGGCTTAGGTAAAAATGAGGAACATGTTTTTGAACGCTGGAGGAAAGGGGATCCTTGTTATATGACAGAAAGCTTAGTTAAATTGTGTCCTACAGTTATGTGGAAAGCAGAATTTAGAAGTGATGGTCTTGGAAATCTAGCTGAGGAGATTCCTAAGCAGTACTGAAGATGCAGCCTGTTTTCTTCTGGCTTCTTATAGTAAAACTAGAGGCCCGGTGCATGAAATTCATGCACTGGAGGGGACGTCCCTCAGCCCGGCCTGCACCCTTTTGCAATCCAGTACCGCTGGCTCCTAACTGCTCGCCTCCCTGACGAACTGATCGCCCCTAACCCCTTTGCCTGCCTGCCTGATTGCCCCTAACCACCTCTGCCTGCCTGCCTGATACCCTCTAACTCAGTGATGGCGAACCTATGACACGTGTGTCAGAGGTGACACGCGAACTCATTTTTTTGGTTGATTTTTCTTTGTTAAATGGCATTTAAATATATAAAATAAATATCAAAATATGTCTTTGTTTTACTATGGTTGAAAATATCAAAAAATTTCTATATGTGACATGGCATCAGAGTTAAGTTAGGGTTTTTCAAAATGCTGACACACTGAGCTCTAAAGGTTCGCCATCACTGCTCTAACTGCTCCCTACCAGCCTGATCGCCCCTAACTGCTCCCCTGCTGGCCTAATCACCCCTAACTGCCTCTGCCTTGCCCTGCACCCAGGACCCAGGATTCCCTCCTCTAGCCAGTTGCAGGCACCCGGTACCTGGGCTTCCCTCCCTCTGGCCGGCCACAGGCACCCAGGATCTGGGCCAGCTTCACCCGAGCCAGCTGCAGCCGCAAGGGACCGTGGGTGGGAGGCTTTGCCCGGGCCACAGTCACAGGCTCCCGGGACCACGGGGCGGGCGGCTTGTCCCTCTCCTGGGCTGCAGCCTGGCTGGTCCCCATTCCTCTCTCACAAGCTTCATTTGTGCCTGGCTGGTCCCCTTTTCTCTCTCCCCAGTGTTGAGTATCTGAGCAATTCCGGTGCGAGGGCGGAATAAAACTCAGCTACACTTTAAATAATAATGGGGGAAACAGACAAATTATAACCTTTTCAAATGAAATGACAGCACTAAAATGAAACAATAAACCTACATAGATAACATAAAATAAGAAAGATATTTTCTTTTTTATATTATAGAACTAGAAGCCCAGTGCACGAATTTGTGCACTGGTGGGGTCCCTCGGCCTGGCTGGCGATCGGGGCTAATCAAGGCCATGGGAGGTTGGCTGGGGGAGAGTCCGCAGAAAGTTCAGCCAGCCAGGGGGAGGGACCGTGGGAGGTTGGCCGGTGACCCCAATTGGGGCTCATCTGGGCTGGCTGGCGGGGGGAGGAGTCGTGGGAGGTTGGCCAGCCGGTGGGGGTAGGGGCCATGAGAGATTGGTTGTGGGAGTGAACTGACCACCAGGGGGCAGCTCCTGCATTGAGCATCTGCCCCCTGGTGGTCAGTGGGTGTCATGTTGACCAGTTGTTTGGTTACATATATATATATATAGATATATATATATTTATATCTATCTATCTATCTATCTATCTATCTATATATCTATATCTATATATATATATCTATATATATCTATATATATATATATGGACTAGGGGCCCAGTGCACAAATTTGTGCACCTTGAAAGGAACTGTGGACTGTGAGGCTGTGTTACGCACAGGGGAGGGTTCGGCCCATCCTTCACGCCCTGACTTGGCCCTTCCCGCCGCGGCCCCCGGTCCCCTGTCTGCTGACAGCCCTGCTTCCACTGCCGCTCCTACGTGTTGGCGCACCGGGCCCACTTGTACCCGCTGATGGTGCAGAGTGATTGGGGCCAGTGCCAGCAGCGAGTGTGAGTGGGGCCAACACCATCAGCAGGTGCGAGCGGTGGCTGCTGCCCCGATTGCCCCTCAAGGAGCAGGGGGAGGTAGAGAAGCCCTCAGGGGTGATCAGGGCCTGTAGCTGCTGCTCACATCAGCTGATGGTGCCGAATGATTGGGACCGGTGCTGGGCACCGGCAGTGGGTGGGAGTGGCGGCTTCAGTGCTGGCTGCAGGTGTGAGTGGGGCTGGCACTGGCAGTGGGTGTGAGCGGGGCCAGAGCTGGCAGCAGGTGAGAGCGCTGGGCAGAACTGCGGGATGTGGGAACAAAGAATTTCTAGTAACCACCAGAGGCTTGCCCCAATGACAGCAACTGGCACTCCACCTCAGTCTGGCACCCCCACTCACCTGCTCCACCATCCTACTGCAGCCAATGCCCGCCATGTTCCGCACACGCCCCCTGGTGGTCAGCACATGTCATAGTGACCGGTTGTTTAGTTGTTCTGGTTGTTCCACCATTTGGTCTATTTGCATATTAGCCATTTATTATATAGGTTGTTTTGCTATAAAGGGATACAACAAAATAAAGACCAGAAAGAGAGTAGGATACTCAATTTATTATTAAGCCAGTGGTCAATATAATTTTCTCGAGTTCTAAAACTAGGCACTGCATACCAAGTTCAGGAAGCCTTACCACCACAACGTGAATTCTTTTTTTAAAATCTTTTATTTTATTGCTGACACTATTACAGATGTCCCCCACCCCCCTTCCTGTTGCCTACCTCCCCCTAGCCCCGTCACCCCTCCCCTGGCTTTCACCACTCTGCATGACATGAATTTTTATAGGTTCATCAGAAAATAATTTTTTATTCAAACAGAAACTTTCAAGTAATCTGAAGAAAAACCACCTTGTGTAAAAGGTATATAAATGTATCTCTCTCTGTAGGACTCACCGAAATTTGAAAGAGCTGTTAAAAAATGACCTTTTATAATTAAGATATGATTTATAATGTTACTACGGACAAAACTTGAGAGTTTTCTATTAATAATCTTCCAAGACATCATTGAAAACCTACCAGCACTCAACAATTTGTTACCTTTTTAAAGGACCTACATTTTTGTATAAGTTAGTTAATATCTAAATTCCAGGTACTCTCCAAACAAGCTAGCCATCTCTAGACATCAGCTCAAATCTTGATATTACACATGGGCCTATGTCACAAAGGCCAGCACCCTTGAACATTGTTGAATGAGGAGAAAAATCCCCCAGGAGTTTCCATCTTCCACTTTACCAGTGTTCAAGTAAAGGGATTGTGAGCTGAGTAACCACATAGGCAGAGAACTTTGGGACACTCCCCATATCTCAGAGCACCCCTGATTTTACCACAGGAAGATAAGTGCTTTAAGCTCCATTTTCAGAGTAACAAAGTTTACAGGTGTTGACCCAGCTCTAGGATTACCCTTTGCATCTTAGCCTTTGCTTCACAACCTAGACATCCTCATCTATACTCTTCAATCACAGCCTCTGAGGATCTTATTCTTTAAACAATGCATTTTCCCCACACCCTCACCCCACCCCTTGCTGACCTTCCTCCAAGCTATTTCACCACATCCTCAGGAAGCTCCTAGCCACCAGAATAGGGTTCCTTCCCTCAGTTGTGTTGATGAAAGATTTATTTCACTTATTCCATTAATTGAAACCAGAAATGTAATTCTCCTCTGATACCTCTACTTCCTTTTCCCCCATCCTGTTTTATGGAAGCTACTTATTCTCCCACATCCAACAAGTTCAGCTCTATCAAGTTCTCATTATAGATGCTTCCAAAGCAGTGGTTCTGAAAGAATGGTTCCACAACCCAGGAACTTGTTAGAAACACAGATTTCTTGGTCCCACTCCAGACCTACTGAAATGGAAACTCTGGGGGTAGGACCTAGCAATGTGTGTTTTGATATACCCTCCTGGTGATTCCCAAGCATGATAAAATTGGAGAGCCACTGCTCCACAGCATTACCCTTATACTCTTGATTAAATACCTTCCTTATTCAAAATTCATGCAATTTTGTTACACCATCCTCTACCTCTCCTGGACAGGGTCATTTACCATTTTCACAGTCAGTTACTCATATTCAAGGGTTGCATCTCAACTCCCTAGTCATGCTTATCTTGAGTAACTTCAGTGTTTAGGGGACAAAACACCCAATGTTCTAGCCGCCTCAAAGTTCCTTGATGCGATGTACTCAATAACCTTGACGCACACTATGGTTTGACAAATGACACCTATGCTCACATGCTGAACTTTGTCATCATTTGGAACTGCTGCTTCACCTCTGAAATTTTAAAGTCCTGCCTCAACCTTGATTAACATCTTCTCACACATCTACCAGTAATTAGTCACACATCTAATTTCAGTTAAACACCCTGACCATCCTTTTAATTTTTTATCACAATATTTACTCATTCATCTAAAAAGACCTCAGACTTGTCAGCTCCTCATTTTCACCTAGAAAAATGTGACTCATGACACAATTGTCCAACATGATTGAAATTCCTTTACTGTTTTCTTTCATTTCTCTTGTCTATGTTGATTGGGTCTTCAACTAGAAAGGTATGAGGTGAGAGATTTACCTAGTGCTGCGAGAAAAAGAAAAACAGACTTGACAACTTTCATCTCTCTATGAAACCAAAGTGCATCTACAAGAAAACCAAAGCTTCCTTTTTCTTCTTCTTTTTTTTTAATCTCAGAGAAAACATTGTGTTTCTTGTGGGAAGTTCTTAGAGGCATTTGCACATTGTCAGCCACTTTCTGAAGTCACAAACAAGATCAAACAACATATTGCAAAGCCCTGAATGTAGTGAAAGAAAAACTCCTACTATATTACTCAGGGAGTTCCCCAGGCAGAAGGAGAGACCTGGCCTGCCTGTTTTACTTCTGTAACTGTCTATCTAGGTAAAGGATATCATTCATAGAGACACCATCAATCTTTTGGGATCATTGAAAATGAAGTATTCATTTATACTGAATTTTCCACTTAATTGAAACGTAGCATCATACTTTATTTTTACCCTATGCAAGTTTTAATTAAGAGATATCTTTAAAAAGTATATACTGTTTTGACTTATTAAATGATACAATGGGTGGCATTTAATACTCATGAGTTTTGGTTATTATTGTGATATTAATTACTAAATTTCATTTTCTTGAGAGGATTTTGAAATATATAAAACTATTTGTCATTTTGCTACCCCATTAAACTTAGTTAAATCCTATGTCTTTGCTATGTGGAGCTTAACTGTCATTTATTACTTTTTTTTGTTTTCAAGAAACACTTTATTCTCAGAAAAATTAAAGAGATGTAAATAAGTGGACAGATATATATTATGTTCATGGATCAGAAAACTCAATATTTTTAAGATATCAATTATCCAAAAGTTGATATATAGGTTAAATGTAATCTCAACCAAAATCTTATAGGTTCTTTTGTAGAAATTGACAAACTGATTCTAAAATTTGTAAATGCAGAAGATCTAGAATATCCAAGGAAATTTATAAAAAGAAGGGCAGAGTTGGAGTACTCACACCTCCTGGTTTTAAGAAAGTTATAACACTACAGTGATGAAGAAGTAGAGTGAGTATTAAGCTGAGGAGAGACCTATAGCTCAGTGGAATAGACAAGAGAACTCAGAGATATCTTCACCTTTATAGGGTCAACTGATTTTCAACAACAAAATACTGCCATAGCAATTCAATAAGGAAAGAACCATCTTTTAAACAAGTAGTTCTAGGATAATTGGTTACCCTTATACAAAGAAAAGTGAATCTTGACCTTTACCTCACACAATACACAAATATTAACTCAAAATGGTTCATAAATCTAAATGGAAGAGATAACTCTAAAGCTCTAAAAGGAAATTTTTTCTTTAAGAAAATATTTAGGAAACATTGGATATGGTCTTAAATGTGTTATATATGACACCAAAATCATAAAACAAAGTTAATAAATTAAACTTTATCAGAATTTAAACTTTTGTAATGATTCATGCAACATCATGGGTGAATCTTAAATGCATTTTTCTAAGTGATATAAGCCAAACCCCAAAGGCTACATATAATATGATTCCATTGCTATGACATTCTAAAAAAGGTAAAATTACAGAGACAGAAAACAGTTATTTGTGGCCAAAGGTTTGAGGAAGTCAGAGGGCTTGATAGCATATGGGCTGTATGGGGAATTTTGATGATGAAACTGGTTTGTAGGTGCTGTGGTGGTGGAAACATCACTCTAGCTTTTGATAAAACCTAGGAAACTGTACATAACAAAGAATGAACTTTACCCAATTAAATTTTAAAAAATCAACCAGGATATTGAAGTGATCCCAAGATGGAATGAAGACTGTGTTAAATGAATCAAACCCTATTACCGATGTAGGAGAGCACCTTCCTGAAGAGGGTGGGGAAGAAAGGAGCCATCCCTGACCAGGGAAGATTAAGGAGAAATGAAAACTAAATGAAACTTGGCACCTGGGTTGTTTCCTAGAACAGCAAAAGATATTACTAGGAAACTAGTGAAATTCAAATAGAGTCTGGAATTTAGCTACTAGTGATCTATCAATATTAATTTCTTAGTTTTGGAAAATTTACCACAGTGATGTAAGCTGATAGCATTAGGGAAGAACTGAAACTAGGTGAAGGATATATGGGAACTCCTTGTGACTTTTTTGTAAATCTAAAATAATTTCTAGTTAAAAAGTTTAAATAAATCAAATTTCTGAGTTTAATATGTCGTTTATACATGTACAGATTTAACATGTACTAAATGTATATATCCTAGTATAAATGATGGAATAAATAAATTAGGAAGAATGGACAAATCTTCCTTACAGAATTCCAAACCATAAATGTAGAAACAATGAAGGAAACACAAAATCACCATTCAACACCAGAGTAATAACTATAGGAGGCGAAGTCCACTGGCAAATATTAAAATTAGTGAGCAAAACTTTAAGGAAAAACAGAATATCCACACAGTCTGAAAGTAAATCCTCCAAATATAAATCCATGATGCTTTTAGCATAAATCCACACATTTTTGTTACTCTTTTCTCCAGGAGATAGAGGTTAATCCTCAGCCTTTGAATAAGGATTGGACTTTCTTCTAATGAATAGAGTATGAACAGGGAAAGTTAGTAACTTTACAGTGGAGAACCCTGGCAGACACCACCTGGCAGACATCACCCAGTGATCAAAGTTAACATCACCAGTAATAAGTCATGCTGATAACATGTGTTGATAATGCTGTGATAAAAAAAAGGATACTTCACCTCTGTGTTACTCTTCCTAAGAAATTCAGAACCTCGGTATAATCACAAGAAAGCCTCAGAAAAAGCCAAAGGCAGGGACATCGTATAAAATACCTGAGCAATATTGGAAAAGTGTCAAAGTCATGAAAATCAAGGGAAGTCTGAGAAATGATTGTAGATTGGAGGAGACTAACAACTAAACAGACTTAAGAACGGGAAAAAGATAACAGTGAAAAAACAACACCAGGAGAAATCTGAATGAAGTGCAAGCTTTTCAAAGGCAGGGATTCCGTTCCACACATTTTGTATTGTTCCCACAGGCTTGGCACGTGGTAGGGAATTGACTGAGGCACATGCTTGCCTCTGCTGGCTGAGCAGTTAGAATGTGATAAAGAGAACTGCTGAGAACTCTGGATCAAAAGTAGGCTCCCAAGGCTACAAGAAGTGAGGAAAAAGAAAAGAGAGGAAGGAAGCCCAAAACAAACTTACCTACATCTAAATTTGGCTTCATGTGAGCTCTGATGGCGGGGACAGCCATTGTGGTACCAGCTTTCACCTAGCTCTTCCTAGAGTTTTCACACATTCTCATTTAATGCTCAAGCAAACAGTGAGGTAGGGGGTAGGATTCTCAGAGAGGCCAAGGTCAAATCAGGTTTTAACTGTACAAACCCAGAGTTGTTCCCTTCTCTCTCCCAACTACTAGAGAGGTTCACCTACCTGGGACTGGGTTCCAGCGGGAAGGGCTCTTTTTTTTGTCATTTATACAGAAAAGATCAGAGGAAGCTCACTCTTCCTGGTGACTCAGAACCAGAAAGTGCTGCCCTGCACACACTAAAGACATCTCTGGTGTAAAACACACAGACACGTCATTCCCTCAGTCTCTGAGAGGGGGAGGGTATGCAGGTTCAAGGCTCTCCATCTCTTGCTGCACAGATATCCTGTGTCCTTCCTACTGAGACATTCAGAAGAAACTTCACTTAGGGCCTTTGTCAATTAGACCTTTACCAGCCCAACACATGTGACCAATTTACCATTTCTTATTATTTTTAAAAATTTTGAAATTATCTCAAACTTACATAACAGTTGCAACCCTCCAGATGTTTTGCTGCCAGATAGCTCAGTTGGTTAGAGCATCTTCCTGATATGCCAAGATTGTGGGTTCAATCCTCTGTCAGGGCACATACAAAAATCAACAAATGAATGCATAAATAAGTGGAAAAACAAATTGAGGTTTATCTCTCTACTTTCTTCCTATCTACCTCCCTTCCTCTCACTAAAGTCAATTAATAGATAATAAGTAAAATAAAATGTTTTTTGAAACATTTGAGAGTAAGTTGTTGACAGAATGCCCTATTAAACCTGAAGACTTTAGCGTGTCTTCCTAACAAACAAGGACATCCTCCTGTATAAGCACACACACACATACACACACACCCCAACATCAAAATCAGGAAATTATCAAAAGGATACATTTCTGTCATCCTACTATCCTCTCATTGAAGTTCCAGTCATTGTCTAAATGTCCTTTATTAGGAAAGGATCCAGTTCCAAAGCACACCTTGCATTTAGTTGTATCTCCTTAGTTTGCCTCCATCTTTATTTAGTCTTCTCTCCTTGCCTTTCATGACCATGGCATCTTCGAAGATCAAAGATTTTTTATTTTATAGAGTTCCCTTTAGGTTGATTTTGTCTGATGTTTCATCATGAATAGATTCAGGTTATTCTTTGGAAGGCATAGCACAGAAGTGATGCTGTGTTCTTCTCATTGCATCCTGCCAATTTTGATTTGTCACATTGCTGATGTGCTACTTTGATCATTTCATTAAGGCAATACCATGCAAACTAGTCCACTCTAAAGTTACTATTTTTCCCTTATAATTCATATGTATTTTGGGGGAATTGTTTTGAGATTAAGTGACTATCCCATTTCTCATCAAATTTTCTATTTATTTTTTCACTTATTTCTACTAACATAGCCTTATGGATTCCCATTTTATTCAATAGATTAAAATGTATTACTACCATTATTTATTTTAAATGTTCAAATTGTCTGTGCTTTGGCTAGTGGGAGCTCTACAGTGTGGCTTCTGGGTGCTTTTGATTCAATCTCATTATTCTTTGAGCACTTGCATACTTTATGGAATAGCAAGATGTTCTAGGCTCCTTTTAGTATTTTTTTCTACCCAAGCTATGAAATCAAACCTGTATGTGCTCATTGTTCTTGGGATATCACTGCTCCTAGGCCCTCTGAATGGACAGAGCTAGTGAGGACTACGTGTGTGTGTGTGTGTGTGTGTGTGTGTGTGTGTGTACGTGTGTACACATTTTCATCTATATTTCTTAGTCTATCTCTTTATATTAAAATCCCCATTTTCATGCCAATAGCTCTGATTCGAATCAACACCACATGGTTCATTCTAGTTTCCTTCTTTTCCATATTTGTAACTCTCTTTTCCAACAGTGAGAAAGCAGGCTTCCTATTTGATTAACCTCTCTGTAACCAATCTCCTGTTGTCACCATCCTAATACCACCTGAGCTCAAATATTTTGTGCTTGACTGCACCCTCAAGCTGAAGGTGTCTGGTGCCTCATAGGCTTTCCTGCTCCCAACAGGACTGCCCCCCTCACCTTGCTCAGGTGACACCATTTGACACTGGGCTGCCACCCTTCATCCCACTTAGACAAGGCACCTTGTGCAAGGTTTCCCACCTATGTGAAGCCCTTATCAACCTGCTTAGACTCTGAGTCTTACACCAGGCTGCCCTCCCATACAGACCCACCCTCCTCATCCACCATTTGGGCTCCAACAGCTCACACAACACTACCCCTACGTTGACACCCTCTATCTTTCCAGGGCTTGGACACATCATAACCTTCTCCCACTCTGCCCACCCCCCAGCTCTCTGCAAGGATGCATAGTTCACACATTTGTGTGGGCATCCTTCTCATTCTCATTGGGCCACTGTGGAACACCTCCATTGTGGAAATCCTACTAACTATCTCAGACATTTGCACCTATCAGGCCAATCCTTCTCCATGGATACCCTCTCACCCTTTTTGGGCTGTGACTCCCATGTGGACACCCTCACCACTCACAGGCTCCAACACCTTATATCAAGATGTTCCCTCCCACCCTCACATTTCAATGCCCATCTTACTCAGCCTACCCAATGCCTTTGACCTACATTGCTCAGGAAGGGCCAGCCAGGGAAGAGGAAGAGGAGATGTTATTTTTACTGTTTTTATTTCAAGAATCCCAGGCTCCACATAGAGAGGCAAGTGAGCATGAAGTCAAAGCACATTTATTATTAAGGTTTTTAAGTAATTAAGAAGGAAAGCAGAATTCAGTTAGAGCCTAAAATAAAATGGACTTTGAAAAATCCTTAAGATATTCCAAGTTCCCAAGATTTTGTAAGAAGGGCAAATCCCGATGTATTTCTCCATACTCCTGTAATATTCTCATGCCTGTGCTCCTCCTGCCCAAATAGCTTACATTTCTGAAAGAAGTTGAGGCTCCCCTTGTTCTCCAGAAAAAAACGCGTTTTTATAAATCCTGACTCCTACATCTGTTTATCCTGATGACTCAAAGCAAGAATTCTGAATCATTTGATTATAATGGGCCTTTAAAAAAACCCTGCTATTTTCCAATTGTTTTCCTAATAGACTGCACCAAGAGTTTGTTAAAAAAATTTCTGTAACCCCCTACAGGGTCTAACTGAAGGTTAAGCTCATTAAGCTGGGTTTGATACAAACTGATACTTCAGAGAGAAAAAAGTTGTGCTCAGAGTCAGGAAGGGGATTTCCCTTCATATCACCCTTTCTCTCTCTCCCCTTCACCACCCTGACCTCATCCCTGCCCCCAACCCCCGCCTTTACCTCAATCGTGTTGTTATTGTCTCAGGCATAGAGCAGGCAGAAGCCTTTGATTTACTGAAGGTCTTGCATGCTGAGTAATATGTGGAGAAATACATGGGTTTCTGACACAGTCACCAGGGAACCAGCAACTTCTACCACCGGTGATGTGCTCATCTTTGGTCATTGACACTGTGGAGACCATAGGAATTTCCCTGTGCTTCTCAGAGGAATGGACATGTTGAGGACAGGGTTCGGGGAGAGAAGTGCATTGGTAGGGGTGCAGACTCAAGGCTGTTTTAAGATAAACAGAGATGCTAACTTCATTTCTCCTTTTGAGTTCTGTATTAACAGGAAATTCTTACTTCATTCTCTGTGATTGCCCCAAACAGGGATTTGTCTTTCCCAAGGTCACTGCCCACCTTGGCCTCATTGGCAGTTTGAGGCTCTGTTAGAAATACCTTTGAATAATCCTTGTGGTATCATCTCACTTTTTCTCAAACCAATGAAGGAAATGTGTACTTAATCCATGGAAACAGATATCACTTTAGCAGAAAGCATGGCCTTCTTAAGATAATTTTATTTTTATTACTGTTTTTATATAGTAGATCCATTTTAAAAATATGTTTTTATTGATTTTAGAGACAGAGGAAGGGAGAGGGAGAGAAAGAGAAACATCAATTTGAGAGAGAATCATTGATTGGTTGCCACCGTATGCACTCTGACCAGAGATTGAACCCACAATCTAGATATGTGCCCTGATCAGGAATTGAACCGGAGACCCTGTGGTACACAGGATGATGCTCAGCCAAGTGAGCCATCCCAGCCAGGTGGTGTTATCCCATATGTATATATACCTGGTTTTTGGTTGCAATAATGCTATTAAGATATTTAGGAATTTTTCTTCTGTGACTGAAAAAATTACATTTATATTTTCTAGGTTTAAAAAAACCCATTATTGACACAGAAAAAGCTATATATATGTAATGTACACAGTTGGTGAGTTTGGAGATAAATATATACTCATGAAACCATCACATCCACCAATGCCATAAATATATCCCTCACTTATAACATTATTATTATTATTGTTATTGTTATTATTATTATTATTATTATTATTTGTGATCAGAACACTGAACATAAGCTCTACCCTGTTGGCAAATTTTTAAGTACAGAATATAGTGTTGTTAACTATAGGCACTATGCTCTACAGTGGGTCTCTGGGATTTATTCCTCTTGCATGACTCATATAACTCAATGGGGGAAATTAAATATAAAACTAGCAAAATGTAATTAACACTAAATAAGGGCATTTTTGTACTAGAAGTGAATGAATCCTCCTGAAATTATTTCACCCCAGGGGGAGCAAAATTTCCCAAATACAACTGACTGATGAGTTCTCTTTCAGTAGGCTAAGCAAGGTGTGAGAGTAGAAGCATTCAGGGAAAGGTGAGCAGTAGAGTAGGGCTGTGGAAAATAATTCTGGAAGGGCCATTTAGGATTAGATTACAGAGTCTTTGGATCTATATTAAGGAGTTTGGACTTTATTCTCATAATGGAAGAGAGGAGACTTGTGAGAAAGTGAGTGGTAGGAGCTGATGAGCAGTGTGGGGACTAAGGAGTGGAGGGCATGGAGTTTTGTGTCATAAAGGAAATCACCTATTTATTCCATGAACATTTATTGAGTACTCAGATGGTGCTGGTGAGGCTGAATATAATAAGACACAGCTTCTGTGATTGGAAAGCTTCTGGCCTAATGGAGGAGACAGTGCCATGGCAGTGATAGCTCAGGGTAGACTGGTGGTAAAAGATGAGGGCAAAGGAAAGCTCTATTGGCACATGGCATGGAGTTTTCAAGGATAGGTTCACATTAGCTCGACGTAGAGCATGCATGTGTGGATATGTGTGGTAATGGGGATAGGGTATGTGCAAATTGGGTACTTCATGTAGAGACAATTCCATGTATAAGTGCATGGACATGTGACATGTGTGTAGAGGGAACAAGCAACACATTATTTCATGTGGCTGGAAATGAGACTGAGCTATCAGTGGTGTGTATGTCAGGGAATGAACCTAAAGAAGTAGGCAAAAACTAAACCATGAAAGGCCTTGGTTGGTGAATGAAGAATTTCATTCTTTTATACTAAATTCAGTGGGGAAGCTCTGAAATTTAAGAAAATGGCATAATCATATTTGGGCTTTAGAAATATCATGCAGACATCTATCTGTAAAGAGAGGCTAGCTCCACTAGACGCAGGAAGCCTGGTTGGGAAAGTATTGTGGTTGCCCAGATGCTGAATTAAGGTAATAAATGGATGCAATGAGTGGATTGAAGAGATTTAAGGAGGCAAAAGCTATAGAATGAAAATGGAGGTTAAGTGTGTGAAGCCTAGTGAGAAGGAGGTCCTAGCAGGATGCTTACTGTTTGACCTTGAACAAATAGAAAATTGGTGTGTCGTACACTGGGATAAAAAATGGAGAATCAAGAAGAGAGGGTTTGGAGAGAAAAGTGTTAAATTTATGATTGAACATGTTGAGTTCGGTAGTGTTTATGGGCCATAATTCAGTAGCCATACATGGAGCCCTAACATTTAAGATTGGAAAAGAGTCCACGAAGAAATTTGAAGGAAGACAGTCAATAGCACAGTGTCCCAGAAGTGAAGAAGGCCCAGGTTTCACAGACCTGTCAGTGAACAACATTATCATATCATGAAGACAAATAAGGGAAGAGCAGCAGGCATGGAGCCTTTTGGAGACTTCCAAGAGAAACGTGCTGGAGACAGGAACTGGATTGCTGTGAGTTATGTCAAAGAAAGGCTAAGGAGGTGGCAACTTTTTAAAAAGAAGAATGGATTCATAGTACAGATGATTGCCATTGATTCGGTACTGCAGGGTTATGTTGAAATATCCATATTTTAACCCTAGAGGCCTGGTGCACAAAATTTTGTGCACTGGTGCTGGTGCTGAGGGGGTGGGGGGTCTCTCGGCCCGGCCTACACCCACCTGCAGTCCGGGACCCCTCGCTCCTTCCCACCTGCAGCAGAGGCGGGAGAGGCTCCCGCCACCACCGCTGCACTCGCCAGCCATGAACCCAGCTTCTGGCTAAGCAGTGCTCCCCCTGTGGGAGCGCACTGACTGCCAGGGGGCAGCTCCTGCATTGAGTGTCTGTCCCCTGGTGGTCAATGCACATCATAGCAACTGGTCGTTCCGCTGTTGGTTAGTTTGCATATTAGGGTTTTATTATATAGGCAGATAGCTATACAGTTGCTGTGCCCATGGCAGCCTCCCCACCCTTAAGTCTACTCTCTTCTTTCATCTACAAATACAACACAGACAGATGAGGACAGCTGGGATGAGGAGGCCCCATTACAGGAATGAACTAAGTGCTTGTGGAGGGTGGGTAAGGCCATGTTTTACTACAGGCAGAACGAAGAACATGGAACTGGCAGCTGGACATCGTTTCCATAGTTGGTTCACATTAAGGAGCAGCAACACTGAAGAATGGGTAGAGAGAAAGATCTAGAAATGAATTAAGACCAAGTCAACCAAAAATATTTCAACACTTTTGAGATGAAATGTTAGTTCATGTCTGAGTAACACAAAACCAATAGACTGTGGCTTGTGAACCACAGCATCATTCTTATGCAGGCATATATGTTTGATTTTCTGAATATTCACTAAAATGCAAGCTACTGGATGCCAGGAAACCTGGGAGAGCTTGGTTTGTTCTTTTCAAAAATAATTATCATCATATTTTTGATCATTGAAGATACAGTCTTATAGGATGGGGGATATGTTTAATTACTGAAATGTGTAGAAAATTTCCCATAATCAACTACCCCTGTAATCACTGTTAAACAGTATATCTATACAATTAATGTGTTTTTAAAGAAATGGGATTATGCCACATGTTTTATGACTTTGTGATTTCAGTTAAGAGTGTCTTTTAATGGGGAGTGTGTGTGTGTGTGTGGGGGGGGGGGGGGGGTGGTGGCTTGAGAGCATGTGTTGGAGGGTGTAGGCGGCCAGGGAGAGGTCAATGGGGAAAAAGGGAGACTTATGTAATACTTTAAACAATAAAGAATTTAAATGAAAAAAAGTGTCTTTTAAGTCAGTGTATACAGTTTTCAGATTTTACCTTCTTCCTCAACAAACCAACAATAATAAAGCTTGTATTTCATGTGTATAGATTAATCAGAGCATTTTAACAAATTCCTGTTGATGAATATGTGGGCTTTTCCCAGACTTTCACCATTGCAGACAGATTGTAAAAACATTTGTGTGTGTGTATATATGTGCATCTTCATTTTCTCTAAACTCTAATGAAATTTAGCTTTCCCTTTAATTATTAGTGATGCCAATAAACCACCATAATTTTATCAGTAGCTGAGACTTTGTTGCCAATAGATCTTAAAATCTTGTTTATGCTTTTCACTACTTTAAAATTGTGGCAAGTTTTGAGTCCTACCAGTATATCTGGTTATTTCATGTGTTTAAAAGGAAGATATATTTCTGTATCACAGATACTTAAAAATTTAATAAATATATTTGCTTCCTTTGTAATATTATTGCACCTTATGTTTTTAAAAGCAGTATCATGAATCTGGTCAGCATGGCTCAGTGGTTGAGTATCGACCTATGAACCAGGAGGTCACGTTTTGATTTCAGGTCAGGGCACATGCCTGGATTGCTGGCTCAATCCCCAGTGTGGGCTGTGCAAGAGGCAGCCATTCAATTATTCTCGCTTATCATTGATGTTTCTGTCTCTCTCTCTTCCTCTCCTTTCCTCTCTGAAATCAATAAAAATATATATATTTAAAAAATAAAAGCATTATCATGAGAAATAGTGTAGGGGCATCAGTAAACTATCAGAATCTATGGCATAAGAAGGTTCCAATTCCCACAACTTAGAGGCATAGTATAAGAAATGAGAATCAGAATTGTAATGATAGAAAACACTTGCAATACTCTGATATCCCAGACACTGTTCTAAGCACATTGCTTATATGAACACATTTAACCTTGACAACAATCAAATTAGGGAAGTAATTGGACTATTTTCATTTTACAGGCAAAACAACTGACCTTGCTCAAGGTCATTCTATTAAGCCAGGTGTGCTAGTGGTCAGGTATGTTGCCAGGCTATGCCCTCAGCACTGCACTTCAGGGTCTGTGTGCTTATCTACATGGCCTGGCTGGGTTTTAGAGAAATGTATCTGTCACATGGTGAAGTCACTTACTTTACCTAATCCCCCTGATGTCACACTGTGACCTGAGAAATACAATTCTGCACAAGCATCTTTACCTACTCTGCTTATAGTTAATATCTTCTTACCTACAGCAATTCCCATTCATTAAGAAATGCATTCATTCCACAAATATTTTGAGCCCCCAGTGTACCTGGTACTGTCCCAGACAATGGGGATATAGCAGTGAATCTGAGAGATGCAAGGCCTGCCTTTCTGGACCTTATACTTTGGTGTAGAAAGTGAGACACAAAACATGTCCACAGAAGTAAATAAACAAGATCATTTCATAGAGAGATGAGTGCTATGAGGTGCTAAAACAGAGTAATGGGATAGAGAGTGACATGGGCAGGGGTGGGACATGCAATTTCAGCTGGATGGTCAGACAGAGCTTTACTGAAGGATGGTATTTGGGCTAAGATGGCAGCGATCTGGGGGAGCCAGCAATGTGAAGAGCTAAGGGACATGGAGCACACTATGGCCCAATGTCTGGATGTTTGAAACAAATTGTTGGGACAGAATAGGGTCATGGGAGGTGAGGAAGTGGGCGGTAAGACTGGGCCACTTTCTGGGTAAAATGCTCCACTGTCCAACTAGCAAAGGAATGTGCTTCCAACCTTCTCCCTTCATACTCCCATCAGCAGGGATTTCCACCATCCCTGGCATTAGGGATAGTCTTGGTGAGATCAAGCCACACCTGTTCTTTATTAGCTCTCTGCTTTTGCCATGTGGCCCTTTGTTCCCAGAATGTACATGTTTGTAAGTTTATCTTCCCTTGCCCAGGGGCTGAGGGAGAAAATACCGGGAAGGAAATAGATCCTGCCAGTTATAGACTGTGACAACACTCTGTCACCCCAAACAGACAGACTCATCTCCAGAAAAGTGAGTCTGTCCACAGTTTCGAGTTTCAGTTCTGTTATGTTGTCTCACCACTGGCCAATCTTATGCCGATAGAGAGTAGATTGGCGTTAGTCAGTAAATCTCTCTTGTACTGTAAATCTCAGAAAAATCAAAGTAAAAATGACAGGAGGAAAAACAGAGAGAGATTCCAGTGCAGCAAATGGAGGTAAACAAAACCACGGTGCCTGGGGCATGGGCTTGAACTCCCAAAATCATTAGATTGCTTTCAAGTTTGCGGAAAGTCTGCAGGTGCTGAGGGAAGTGGGGCTTAGCACTTCCTCAGGGAAATGCATTTTTCTGACCAGGTTCACACTGTTCCCAGGAGTGCCCTGAAAAGCTGGCCATCTACACACTTGGTTTCTAAAGCCTTGAGGCAATTTTCTAAATGAAAGGAGTTCAACACCAAGTCATGAACTAATTTGAACTGGGCTAACATTGGACCATTTTCTGCCTTTCAAATCCCCTCTTGCCCTCACACTCACTTTCAAAAGGCTATCTTGAGTGTCTTTATGAAATTGTTGTACACCACTAAGCCAATTTTTTGACTGGCAGTAGCCTGTAGGAGGGTAACATCCCTGGCCACTTCGTCCTGCTCAAGAATCACACACACAACACGTAAGGTGTGGGAAAGACTTTTATAAAATATCCCACTCCCCCTCTCAGCCCCTCAAACTCTCTCTTGACTGCTATTTGAAATTCTTTGGAGGGTGTGGTTGGGGAGTCATCAAATATGAATTTGCCAGGCTACACTGAGATCCTGTGCCAACACTGATCCCTGGCACAGAATAATTTCTGCCAATGCAAGTACACCTGTCATCCAGTACACAGCCCACAAACCATTCCTAAACTGACCAAAGTGCCAATACCTTTAGAAGGAATCTATGAAAAATACAAACATTCAAGTGGTTGCCGATGAAGCTCCAAATATTTGAAGCTGGAGAGGAAAGATTTAAAATGCATGCATGCTTCATACAGAAAGTGTTAAAGCATGCATGAGAATGCGGCTTTAAAAGGAAGGTTTTGGCTCAGCAGTGGTGGCTTAATGGTTGAGTGCCCACCTATGAACCAGGAGGCTATGGTTTGAGTCCCCA
The DNA here is from genome assembly GCF_014108235.1 of Myotis myotis. NCBI lineage: Eukaryota > Metazoa > Chordata > Mammalia > Chiroptera > Vespertilionidae > Myotis > Myotis myotis. Next base: position 25,191,588 of record NW_023416322.1, on the reverse strand, counting down.
TCAGGGCGCATGCCTGGATTATGGGCTGGATCCCCAGTAGGGGGCATGCAGGAGGCAGCTGATCAATGATTCTCTCTCATCGTTGATGTTTCTATCTCTCTCTCTCTCTCCCTTCCTCTCTGAAATCAATAAAAATATATTTAAAAAAAATAAATAAAAGGAATGATTTGTTAGAAAAGAAACAAAGCAATTAAACAGTAATTGGTGAGTCTGTGTTAAAATAATGACATTCAGAGCAGTGATCTAAGAGGTCTAGGCATCACACAGCATTACAAGAAAACCAGAATGTTGAGTGAGTTCCATCTGGTTTTTGAAAGCTCAGGGGAAACTGGCTACTTGCTAACTAAGAACCATAAAAGGAAAGGGTTGGTAAAGACCTTGGACATATTTAATCCAGTCTCCTTAGCTTTCTCAATTACTGGTATTAAATGAAATAATTTATGTAAGTGCTTAGTACATTTTTTCCCACAGAGTAGAATAAATTATGAATTATTTTTATTATTAATGGATATTATTAAGACTAATATTAAGAATAATGAGAAATCATTTAGATAGAAAATCATACAAATAACCCAAGTTTATCAATTAGTATGCTTTTGCTGCAAGTAACAGAAAGATCAGCTCAAACGTTTTTTTTCCTATAAGAAATCTTGAGTGAGGAAAGTTTTAAGGTTGGTTGAGTTAATGGCTCAAAGGTACTCTCAGGGAGCCACATTTATTCAGTCTATCACTCTTGCTACCCTCAGTTTTCCTTGTTGTCCTAAGTTGATTATTTTCAAGACTCAAGACAACAGCTACAGTTCCAGGCATTATGAGCAGGTTTCGGGGTCCATAGGTTTAAAAGAGAATTTCTCTGTCTTTGGTTCCCTTTTAAGAACAAAGACAACTCTTCCCAAAATTCCTAGGTGGCTTCCCCTTAGTTCTCATCAAGCAGAATTGTGTCACATGCCCATTTCTAATCTACCACTGGCAAAGGGGTTGAGATTGTCGCTGTTGATATAAGGAGATTATCAAGATTCATGCCTGTCTCTCAGGGCTGGTGAGAGGCTCCATGTCCCAGAAAGTAGACGGTGTTCTAATACCTCAACACAATTGGGTTTCTATGGGCGATGGAGAGAGGGACTTGGGTAGACAACCAATAGTATCTATAACATATGTGTTAGGAACTAGGGGGCTTAGAAATGAATAAGATACTTTATCTTCAAGGAAATTTATAGTTTATTAATATCATGACTACTGTTATCCATGATAGCCAATACATGCTCCATCAGTGTCTTCAAAGTCATGGGTTTAAAAGAAAATGAGACATTAGCTAGACTTGTTTACTCTCATACAAACTCATCTCATTCCCTTCATTCTGACCAAGACATTCTGTTTAGTCAGCATTGCAGATCTAATCAATCAAAGCGGCTAAAAACAATAAGGGGAAATTTGAAAACCATCCCCAATGATGGGAAGGTGTCACCAATACCTAGAAAAGTTATGTTTTTCTTATCTGTAGAAAAACAAATTCATGTGGATTTGAAGACTTGTTGATAGTCTAGATTGTTTTGAAGATATCACACACGGCTCTTTCTAGTGGCTCAGACCTTCTGCCCTCAGAAGAATGCATTCTGTAAGGGGGCATTTGAAAGTTTTACAGAAAGGAGTAATGGAGATTTAGTTCTGTTGTGAGTGAACACATAAGAAAGTTTATTCTTAACTAGAATTGAGGATAGAATACTCAATTGAAAGAGGTTTTAGTGTTAGGATCTCATTCTTGGTAGGAGGGTAGAGGGAGAAGTACCAGTGTCTATATTTATTAAGTATTTATTCTTTGTCCATATATTCTCTGTTTACTCATTCAACAAATTACACACCTAAACACCTAATACATGTTTTGTGTTTTGGTAGGAAATGAACCCCACAAAGGAATAATTTTTTAATAGCCTTAATATAAACATATTATAGAACAAAAAAGTAACTGAGATAGTTCATGCTATATGACTTTTGAAGAAGGAAAACAACAAAGAAGAGATTGCTAGAGTTTGAGGGATAAAATATGCCTTTCTGGAAGATATGGAGGATTTAGACATGAAGGTATTTTGGTAGCTCATCTTTGGGGTAGAGTAGTTAAGTTGGGAAAGTATAAGATATTGGAAGGCTGAAGTTTTTCCAATTTAGTTGGAATATATAGTAGTCTCCCCTTATATGCTCTTTCATTTCCCACAGTTTTAGTTATCTATGGTCAACCACAGCCTGAAAATATTAAATGGAAATTTCCAGAAATAAATAATTCACAAGTTTTAAATCACATGCCATTCCATAACATTATGAAACCTGCTGTGTCTCCCCGAGATGTGAATCATCCTTTTGTCCAACATATCCTCACTGTAGACACTACCCACACTTTAGTCACTGAGCCATCAAGGTCATCTGATCAGTAGTTGTGGTAGTTGAGTAGCCCTTATTAATACTGGCCCTGAAGCTATTCATATAATTTTATTATAGTATATTATTATACTTGTTCTATTTTATAATTAGTTATTTTTAATTGATCTCTTTTTTAAATATATTTTTTATTGATTAAGATATTACATATGTGTCCTTATCCCCCACGTTACCCCCTACCCCCCCCCCCCCCGCTCATGCCCTCACCCCCCCCGTTGTCCGTGTCCATTGGTTAGGCCTATATGCTTGCATATAAGTCCTTTGGTTGATCTTTCCCCCTTACCCCCACCTTCCCCTACCTTCCTCCAAGGCCTGACAGTCCAGTCAATGCCTCTTCGTCTCTGGATCAGTCCTTGTTCATCAGTTTATGTTGTTCATTATATTCCACAAATGAGTGAGATCATGTGGTGTTTATCCTTCTCTGACTGGCTTATTTCACTTAGCATAATGCTCTCCAGTTCCATCCATGCTGTGGTAAATGGTAAGAGTTCCTTTTTCTTCTTCCTCTTCTTAAAGAATACCTTTCAGCATTTCATATAATGCTGGTTTGGTGGTGATGAACTCCTTTAGCTTTTTCTTATCTGTGAAGCTCTTTATCTGACCTTCAATTCTGAATGATAGCTTTGCTGGATAAAGTAATCTTGGTTGTAGGTTCTTGCTGTTCATCACTTTGAATATTTTTTCCCACTCTCTTCTGGCCTGCATGGTTTCTGTTGAGAAATCAGCTGACAGTCGTATGGGTACTCCCTTGTAGGTAACTGACTGTCTTTCTCTTGCTGCTTTTAAGATTCTCTCTTTGTCTTTTGCTCTTGGCATTTTAATTATGATGTGTCTTGGTGTGGTCCTCTTTGGATTCCTTTTGTTTGGGGTTCTCTGCGCTCCCTGGACTTGTAAGTCTATTTCTTTCACCAGGTAGGGGAAGTTTTCTGTCATTATTTCTTCAAATAGGTTTTCAATATCTTGCCCTCTCTCTTCTTCTGGTACCCCTATAATTCTGATGTTGGTACGCTTGAAGTTGTCCCAGAGGCTCTTTACACTATCTTCATATTTTTGGATTCTTTTTTCTTTTTTGGTTGGGTATTTTTTGTTTCTTCGTATTTCAAATCTTTGACTTGATTCTTGGGATCCTCTTGTCTGCTGTTGGATCTCTGTATATTATTCTTTATTTCAGTCAGTGTATGCTTAATTTCTAGTTGGTCTTTTTTCATATCCTCCAGCGTCTCACTAAATTTATCGGCGGTTTCCATAAAATTCTTGAAAAACCTTATAAACGTGGTCTTGAACTCTATATCCAGTCGTTTGCTTTCCTCCATTTCTGTCATTTGTGACCTGTTTCTTTGTCTCTGCATTTTTTATGCTTCCCTGTGTTGGTAGAGTGGTTTTCTGTGCTAGGTGTCCTGTAGGGCCCAGTGGCTCAGCCTCCCCAGTTACCTGAGGTGGACACTCTTGGTGCACCCCCTTGTGGGCTTTGTGCACAGTCTTGTTGTAGTTATGGCTTTGATTGTTGTAGGATCACTGGGAGGAATTGACCTCCAGGCCAATTGGCAGTGAGAATCAGCTGTGTCTGCAGTGGGAGAACTTCTGTGCTGAAGACACCCTTCTGGGGCAAGACTTGCTTCAGTGGGGCTTTGGTGCTCACTGAGTCTGCCTCCTGAGTGTGTCCCTTATGGACCTGAGGAGTTGTAATCTGGATGGTCCCCCTCTGACCACTGGGTACACTGGCTCTTGGATCTAAGGAGGTGCTAATTTAGCCTCTGCCTGAGGTTACCCAGCAGGAGCTACGAAGAGAACTACAGATTCCCCTTCCTTTTTTGGAGTTTGGAGGTGCCCAGATGAAGCCCAGCTGTGAAGCAATGCAAGCTGCTGTGGGGCCTTCTCTTGGAAGTTCTGGGTCTGTGGCCCAGCTGCAGTTTGTTAGGTAATTTTCAGGTTGCAAAGGGCCAGGGCATTCATATGCAAAAGCCTCTGCCGCAGCCTGGGTGGGGCGGGGTCTCAGGGAATCATAGGGCGGAGCAAGCAGCTATGGCGGATCCTCAGCCCTTCCCTGAGGGGCCCCGAGTCTCAGTGTCCCGGTAATTGCTGCAAGCACCTCTGAGGGAAAGCCGCCCTCAAGTTCCGAGTTCTGCCTGCTGCCAGACAGTCCAGTTTCTCCCCGTATGAGTCCTGGGTCCCCAGAGACTTCCCGGAACTGGAGTTCAGAGCAGTCGGGAGCTTGTGACTCCCTCCCGATTCAAAAAGACAGCCGCGTCCTCATGTGCCTGCCCCTTTCCGCGCGCTCAAGCCTCTGTACCTCTGCACTTTACTTCCGCAGCTCCTCTGAGTCTCCGTGTGCTTTACTTTCTCCTTCTAGTTGTAGAATTTCCACTCAGCCAGCCTTCCTGTAGTTCTGGATGATGTCTGTTTTGTCTTTTCGTTATATTTTTGAAGTTGTTGTGGGAGGCAGCAATTTCGGTGTTTACCTATGCCGCCATCTTGGTTTCTCCCTAATTAATCTCTTACTGTACCTAACTTATAAATTAAATTTTATCATAAGTATGTATGTATAAAGAACCCCCACAAGTATGTATAGAGTTCAGTACTATCCACGGGTTCAGGCATCTACTGGGGTCTTGGAACATATTTTCCAGATAAGGGGAAACTGCTATAATTGGGTATAAGAGACAAACTAAAAGTAAAATTGGGAGGAATCCAGAACTGTTAGAGCTGGGAGCTGCTTTAACCAATATTTAGTCTAGCTCCTTAATTTACCACAAAGACAAATGAACCCAGGAGAGGAAGTGACTGGAGCATAGTCCCTGTGGGGCTGTGACTGGGCAGATCCAGGACTGCAGCTGTGTTCTCACTCCAGGCCAGGCGCTTTCACATTCCACCATTTCATATAATCAGACCATGGAGAGACTTCAGATCTAAATAATGGTAAAGTACTGAAGAATTTTGAGCAGGGAAGGAAGACCCGAATTTGAATCTCAACTCCTTAACATTCCAGTTGTGTGATTTGGGAATATTTTACTTAACCTCTTAATTAATTAACCTCTTTAACTTTAGTATATTTATCTGTAAAATGGGGATAACAAAATACCTATGTCCATAGGGCTGCTGTGGGAGAAATCAGTTTAACATTTACACATAGTAGGTGCTAAAAAATAGTGAAGTCAAACTTTCTTCTCCCTCTCTCCTCCTCTTTTTTTTCTATCCTTCCCTCTCTTCTTCTTTTCTTCCTCTATCAAATAGAAAATGGGCAGGGAGGAGGCAGACACTGACTCTGTTCCCACCTGCACTGTGCCCAGGATCTGTATCCCTTGGCCTAAAGGTTGCCTTGGAAGGATCCTCTTCCCAAATTCATAATAGGCTAGGAATGAGCGCCAACAGGCACATAACCTCCCCCCCAACCCCCCCAGAGAAGCCCTCTAGCAGTGGCTGAAAGAATTTGGTGTACAAATCCCCAAGCTTCTTCCCTGACACACAGGTACAATTTCTGAGGTGTGTGCTCCAATGTCATTTCCCAGAGTTCCCCCCCTGGATTGATTGTCAGTCCTTTCTGGGATAGCATGCCCTTCACTAACTGCCATCCCTCCCTGTCTCTCTCCTCCACTCCTCTTTCGACCTTCTAAATAAACTAGGGCACATATTTCTCTGCTTTTGTGGAATTCTGTACTAATACAAGTGGGATCATGAATGATGGAACCAGATCCTAGAAGACCAGGGGAGAATAAAAGACCAGTAAGAATAAAAGCATAGAGGCAGGGACTAGCCCAGGAGACGCGAAAGGACATCTTGCAGGGTTAGGACTCACAGGCTACTGACTGCCAAGGTGACTCTCTTACCTATGCTCTCTGGCCCTCTCATCATTTTGTGACATTCCAGGTCTGAGCAACATAATCTCAGGAGTCTCATTATAATGTCTATTGGAGAAATCCTGAATGGCCCAGCTCCTGCCTGACCTTTATTTTTTTTATTTTCATTTTTATTTATTGATGAGAGAGATGGAGAGATGGAGAGAGAGAGAGAGAGAGAGAGAGAGAGAGAGAGAGAGAGAGAGAGAGATTGATTGATTTTGTTGTTCTACTTATTTATGCATTCATTAGTTGTTTTTATGTGCCCGGACCAAAAAATCAAACCCCCAACCTTGGTGTAACTGGAAGATGCTCTAACCAACTGAGCTACCTGGCCAGGGCCTAGCTGACCTTTCCTTCCCAAGGCTGATAACCTCTCTGGTTTTTTGATAGTAGAATGAAGAGGAGGAAGCCACCAGTGCTAACATGCACTGTGATTCTGGGAACCAGGGTATCCTCAAAACACAGACACCAATAACTGTCATTTTCAGAATTACTGTGGTGGTGCTGGTGATAAAGGCAGCCCAGAGTAGTTGCATGTTTGTCTAGAGAATGGCGAGTTTTCTGGAATGATGCAGGTGGGCCTGGGCCAGGAAGAGGCTTTTCTCTGAGACTGCAGAAGCTTTGGCAACAAAAGCAGAGAACACTTGAGACTTGCCCTGGCAGGGAGTTAAAGAGCTGCCTTGAACTGTGCATGGCTACTCCTTGGCTCCTTGCCTAGTGTCTCTAGTTTCATGCATCTATCTCCTAATTAGAGCTTCTTTGTGATACAAGACAGAATCCCAGAGGGATTGCTGTGCACAAAGCAGACAAAAGGGAGGGAAATCTGCAGCTGACTCCCATGAAAATATCTTTTTCAAGTCTAGAGCACTAGGAGAATGAAACTAATTGATGTTGGTATGTTCACAATGATGGTGTGTTACAGAATTGTACACTTAAAACCTATATAACGTTAATCAGTGTCACCCAATATATTTAAAAATTTTTTTTCAAGGACTTTTTGATATTCTAGGGAAACAGGGACATTTAAGGCTGAAAGATGGCTAAAGCTAGACTTTCTGATGAGATTATCACTAATATTGCCTTTGTGGCCAGATGACAGTGAATCCTTTTTCATGCAATAAATACCTAGGCTGCACAAATAATGTGAGAAATAGTTTTCAAACACTTTGAGATTTTGAATGTAACTTGTGTGTTTGAAATTTAAAATGCTGATATAAATATATGCAAATTGAAGCCAAATGACTTTCTAAAAATCTGGTTAAAAACAATTGTTAAAATCTGGATATTGGTAAAAAATGGATATTTCCAATCTATGCAACTTTTCACTTAGTAATGCTTACCAGTTTATTGTAAAAAAAAATAATTTGTTCACAAAAGGGAATAGTACTAATTGTGTATTGAGTGTTTAGGCTGAATGGAACAATAATGTCTATTGGAAAACTAAATTAATAAAAAATGATCTAGAAGGTGTTTCTAATCTCTTTATTTCTCATCCCAATGGGAAAGACTAGCATTCTAAACCATCATGGTCTTTTTAAAAATATTTGATAAAGAGAAAAAAAAGAAAAGAAAATGAGGGATTTATTTGTTCCTTTTGGAAATTTTACTTTTCCTTATAAAGAATGGTTTGTCACAATTCCTTATGTTACAAAAAGTCAGGGATATGTAGTTAAATATCATAGAAAGTGGATGTCTTTTTAAAATTTAAAATTATTCCAAGTCACTTAGAAATGACTCATATATGAGCAAGTGGTTAGACACTTTAAATATTTACCGATTTATTTTGGAAAATTTTATATTTCTGAAAAGACTTAAAGTGATTAATAGCATAAAAAAATTGCAAAAAGTTTCATGATATACAGAAGCTACCTAAATGTGTGTTGTTTTTTAAAAAAGCAGTGTCTGGATTTTTATTTTCAGCCAATTTATTTGAGCCAATTTGTTTTAGAGTGATTCACTTGGAGAAACTTTAGTCATAAAATCTATACAGGACTTTCATTTGACCAGATAGTGATACAAGATCATATGACTTTCACAGGCATATTTCCAAAATCATGACTTAGTGAAATCTAGATATAAAGACCTTGGAGGTGATGGTTGAGTGGTGGATGTCCCTGTGTTGTAGGGTAGCATCTACACTATCTGGTATGTGATTACTTGGTTGTTGGGCAGAGAGGGCCTTGAGATGTGGGCATAGATTGTGGTGGAAAGATGTTTCTCCAAGGGAAGCATGATTTTCTGCAGTGGTCCCATCAGGCCTGAATGGGCAATGTTAGGGCCACCATCTGCCAGGCTTTACTATGAAAGATTTTGGTGCCATGGACTGGGGATTATTCCCTGAAGGAGAGTAGTAAGGTAAGTCACAATTAAGCAAGCTAGTGAACAAAATAGAATCTGTACAAGGCTCAGAACAGACCTGAGCACATCATAAGCACTATTATATAATTTTTGTTTTGTTTTGTCTTGTCTTATCATATAATTTTTATTCCAGATTCCCTTGGTGGGGATAGAGGTACAAAAATATTTGAGAGAGCGAGAGCCCTGAGACATTTTTATAGATCATTATGGTATTAGCTTTCCCAGTCACAATGACACCAAAAGCAGGAAAGGACACTTGGCTAAATTCTTTGCAAAGTCTTAGTCATAAAGACCTTGTGACTAGTACTGTACATTTCATATTAGTAAATTAGAGCCCACTGGAGGTTTTAAATGACTGGTCCTTGGTGAAAAGATCAGAGAATGTCCTTTCACCCGTCAGTACTGACAGGGCAGTAGTAGATACTTTATAAGCAGAGGGCTGAGATGCGTATTTCCTGAAGGGTGCCTTTGACATTTGAAAGTGAAACTCAGCAAGAGAAGCTGAGATGTGTACAGTGAAAAACAGTATTTGAGCTGCGAGATTGCAGAAGAGCTTTGTGGATCATTCGGTGAAATCACTTCTCAGTTGAGCCTCCTTCTACAGTAATGCTATGATATTGACAAAGTTGCTCTATTTGGATATGGATTTTTTCCTACTTTCTGTTATTCTTCTGAATGCTGATGGATTAAGGTTTCATAAAATAAAACTTTGGTGATAGGAATGTAAACATCATAGCTTTTATATTTACTACATGTTTCTACTTAGAAAAACTTAGGAGCACAATGAATGCTTGGTGGAGTAGTCAAACATGTGCAAAGGAATAAAACATTGCCTCCCTTGCAGATCCTCCCATGAAGTGGACATTATTGTCAGTTTACAGTGTATCCTTCCACACTTTTCTTTATGTCTATAATACGTATTAATTTGAAAACATGGGAAAACATTTTCTCATCCCTGTGGGCACTCCATTTTGCCGTGTGACTTTGTAGCTCATACCATTGCGAAGTGGGGAGTTGACAAAGTGAGTGACATTGGGATAGCAAACATGGTGGGTGAAAAGCACTACCCTTGGGGCTTGTCCTAAGCACCCAGCGAATTTTATCACATCTGTAGTTATGCATTAGAGCCTCTCCAAATTGTAAAACAAAAGTAGTATATAAAGAAAGGATTTCTGAATTCTGGTGTAATGAGAGATCTTTTATCAAGTGTTGAGTGACTTTAAGATTTATATGTAATAATATATCTCTTAGCCCAGAAATCGGCCCGAACCAATATGCTCAATTAATATTTGACAAAGGAGGCAAGAACATACAATGGAGCCAAGATAGTCTCTTCAATAAATGGTGTTGGGGAAATTGGACAGATATATGCAAGAAAATGAAACTAGACCACCAACTTACACCATACACAAAAATAAACTCAAAATGGATAAAGGACTTAAATGTACGACAGGAAACCATAAAAATTCTAGAAGAATCCAAAGGCAACAAAATCTCAGACATATGCCGAAGCAATTTCTTCACTGATACAGCTCCTAGGGCACTTGAAACGAAAGAGAAAATAAACAAATGGGACTACATCAAAATAAAAAGCTTCTGCACAGCAAAAGAAACCATGAACAAAACAACGAGAAAACCCACTGTGTGGGAAAACATATTTGCCAATGTCATATCTGATAAGGGCCTAATCTCCAAAATTTATAGGGAACTCATACAACTTAACAAAAGGAAGATAAACAATCCAATCAAAAAATGGGCAAAGGACCTAAATAGACACCTTTCAAAAGAGGACATTCAGAAAGCCAAGAGACATATGAAAACATGCTCAAAGTCACTAATCATCCGAGAGATGCAAATCAAAACAACAATGAGGTACCATCTCACACCTGTCAGACTGGCTATCATCAACAAATCAACAAACGACAAGTGCTGGAGAGGATGTGGAGAAAAAGGAACACTTGTGCACTGCTGGTGGGAATGCAGACTGGTGCAGCCACTATGGAAGACAGTATGGAGTTTCCTCAAAAAACTACAAATGGAACTCCCATTTGACCCTGTGATCCCACTTCTAGGAATATATCCCAAGAAACCAGAAACACCAATCAGAAAGGATATATGCACCCCTATGTTCATAGCAGCACAATTCACCATAGCTAAGATCTGGAAACAGCCTAAGTGCCCATCAGTAGATGAATGGATTAGAAAACTGTGGTACATCTACACGATGGAATACTATGCTGCTCTAAAAAGGAAGGAACTCTTACCATTTGCAACGTCATGGATGGAACTGGAGAGCATTATGCTAAGTGAAATAAGCCAGTCAATGAAGGAAAAATACCACATGATCTCACTCATTCATGGATAATAGAGACCATTATAAACTTTTGAACAATAATAGATACAGAGGCAGAGCTGCCTCGAACAGATTGTCAAACTGCAGCAGGAAGGCCGGGGAGGGTTGCGGGGCAGGAGGTAGGGGGGTAAGAGATCAACTAAAGGACTTGTATGCATGCATAGAAGCATAACCAGTGGACATAAGACATTGGGGGATAGGGGAGGCTAGGGGACTGTCTAGGGCGGGGGGATAAAATGGACACATATGTAATACCCTTTGTAATACTTTAAGCAATAAAAAAAAATAATAATAATATATCTCTTAGTTTTCTATCTGTGGTGTGTGAATATATGCTTTATTTTTAAGAAGGCATACATATCGCCGAAACCGGTTTGGCTCAGTGGATAGAGCATCCCAGGTTCGATTCCGGTCAAGGGCATGTACCTGGGTTGCGGGCACATCCCCAGTAGGAGATGTGCAGGAGGCAGCTGATCGATGTTTCTCTCTCATCGATGTTTCTAACTCTCTATCTCTCTTCCTTCCTCTCTGTAAAAAATCAATAAAAAATATATTAAAAAAAAAGAAGGCATACATATCAGAAAGTATGACCTCTTTTCTTGACAAAAACATGGTCTTCAACCTTAACTGGGCCTTTATTGCTGCTAAACAGTGAAATATTTCATCAGTCTATTTTCTATTTCTAATGGTGACCATTTAAGAGCTTCCCACTCTCTTCAACCCTCTTACCTGAACACATTCTCCCAGTTTCAACAAACTCTCTGTCACCTTCTGCTATGCCCCCAAAGTAGAATTCTGTAGGTAGGTTTCTGTAGATTTCTGTAGGTTTCTGTAGAGCTTCATGCAACCCCATTTGCAAGCTCATTTGCATGTGCACATATCTTTGCCGTCTTCCTTTGGATCTCAGTGAAATGCCTGCTCCTCTTTGTGTAGTCAGGTTCCCCGCCCGCCTGTGTTCTTTGTCCTTCCATTCCTCTCTTCAGGGAACCTGTACCATCAACTTTCCTTTTCTCTATATCTTCAACTTTTCCTTCTCTCCATGTTGTTTTCTTTTACTATTCTTTTTCTTTATGCTTAGAGCTTTTGGAAACCTCATTGATAATACTCTCTTTACCCCAAAGTCATGAATATATATGGAATTGATTGTTTTTTCTATATAATGTGATATAAGAATCAAGTTTCATACTTTTTGTACCTATATTTAATTGCTTCAACACCATTTATTGAAAACAATATGTTTTTCCCCACTTGTAAATCAGGTGTCCATATGTGCATCTCTTAGCCCTTTAAATCTTCACTGCCCTGTTAGTCTCTGATAACATCAAAGAGATTTACTTTTGGGGGAAGGAGGGAGAACAGTTTTCTGGTTGTCCTCAATGTTCTGCGATGTATATAGTTCTTTTTAAAATTTTCTACATAAAAAATAATTTCCAGTCTCTATTGAAATTCTCAATATTATTTTTTATCTCCCTGAAAATAACAAGCGGAATTATTCTAAAGTTGTATCTGATAACCACAGTATCTGGAGCCCTTTGGGTCTATTTTTGTATCTTGTTTCTGCTGATTCTCATCTATGTTGCCTTGTCACCTCCATGTGGATGATTAATTCCTATTATCTGCTAGAGCTAGACTCTGTATTTGACAACTTCTATGTAAACAGTATTTGAGGCCTAGAATAATGTCATTATTCTTCAGAGAGGTTTGCTTCTGTCAGGCCCCTAGAGAATTTGCAACCTGGCTCCCACTGAAGTCCAGTATCAGGCATTGATCTGGATTTTAATCTGGGCTGCATGCCTTGTAAGGACAGGTCTGCTCCTATTTAACCCTTACTTCTAGAGTATTCCTCCAAGTCAGCTTGTTTACAGGTACTACTTCCTTGGGGATCCCTGGACTATTTGAAAATCTCTGCTCTTTCTAGAGGAATAACATTTCTTCACAACACATCTTCAAAGAAAAAAAAAAGAAATCTTAATGTGAAAAATCTAACTATAAAATAGTTGAAAATAGCAGTGCTGTGGTTGAAACTAGACAGTAGGGTCTGGAGTATAGAATTACACCCCCTTTGTCTTATCTTGGCTCCTGCTGTTAAGGTCACTGAAGAAAACGCACGAGGCCAAAAGGGGTAAAGAACTATAAATTTATTATTACATGTGCTAGCAGAAGGCCTGAGACCAAAATAGCATCAGTGGGGCAGAGTGGGGGGGAGTGGGATATTTATGTCTCTTGTAAAGGTCAGTCATAGTAACTGGTCAGACCAGATGCAGGTGGGGGCCAGGTGTGGAGACTGGGTGAGGTGGTTTACTGGCAACTGAAGGCAACGTGTTAACCAAGAAACCTATAATGAGAATAACAGGAAAATGGCCGGTAGGAGCAAGAGCCCCAAGGGGGGCATAATGGAGTGCAAGAATGTGCCTAACAGAAATCATGCCATCTAACTCTACCACTTGTTTCGCATCAGACTCATGTAGCATCAGTTTCATACCTTACGTGATTTAATATCACATATTATTAGTTGCAATTGAATCTTCCTCCTTTTCTCACCCTCTTTATTGTCATTTGTTCAACTGAAGGTTACTCCCAAGAACAGATACAGTATCTAATAACTGGTCCACAGTTGGTCCTTAACATCCCATTCTATTGTTTATCCCTCAAGATAACTTTATCTTTCTCCAATAATCCCTTCCCCTCTACTTCAGCAACACACATACATGTCTCATCTCTCTATTATTCTTCCAAATGAAAACATTAAATGTATGACTTAGTGTCCTGATTATTGTTTCTGGTTAGGTCTGCTGTAACTTCCCCAAGAAAAAGTATAAGATGTCACTGATTAATTTCATTACAAATATATGATCCCTAATCTCAGTCAACCTTGCTCAACAGTTTCTTTATACTTTTCCAGCAGTTTCTGTTACTATTTCTCAGAGAGAATGTACCCAATTTCTCCACTCTGTTCAAAACCTCAACAGATGACCTAGGTTCTTATTTCATATGTCATATCTATATCTTCACCCATTTTTCTCCCCTCTATCGAAGTGGAAGAAATATTTCTTCTGAAGTGCTAGGTTAATTCTTCTACCTATATTTTTGGCTCCATGTTCTGTATCCTCAGGGATTTTGTTTCGTCATACAGTTTCATTCTTTGCCCTCTCTCTGCGTAAGTCCCAAACACACAACCCACAGGCATGTTTATTATTTTCTCTTTCTGAAAAATGCTGTACCACCCAACTTCTTCACTACCATTTATTTTCTTTCTTACCCAAATTATTGAAAGAACCCTTACTTTCCCCCCTCTACTTTACTTGTCATACCTCTGCCCCCTCTCACCTGACTTTCTCAAAGGTCACCAGAGGGGGGAAAAATCCCATTTCTCAAACCCAGTGGCTTCTTGCTGTCCTTTCTTTGAATCTGGCTATGATATTTAACAATATTGACCACTTCTTGTTTCATAAAATTCTCTTCTTCAACCTCAAGGTAGAGTATATTTCTTTTCTTTTCTCCCTATCTACTTATTCACTCTTCTGACCTTCCTTTGTTCTATTTCTTTTTCTGTTGTTTGTCAGAATTCAAACTTCTGTTTTCTTCTAGCCCTTCACTCTTTCTCAGGCTGTTTCCAATAAGTCACTCTTCAGCTCTCACAAGCCCTCAAACATGTCTTTCACTCTTGCCCTAGACTCCTCTTGAGCTACAGATCTGTGTTTCTAGGTGCTTCCTAGAAATCGCTACCCATTGTCTTGCTCCTGAAGACATACCTCAGGTCTAATGTAGGACTTATTATCTCTTCTTCTCTGTTTGTCACCACCTCAGTGAAAACTAAAATGTCCTGTTCCTCTTTCCCTTTTATGAATCTTCTCATTTTCTCCCTTATCTCAGTTGAAAACTGGAATCATTCTGACTCCAGCTCCTCCTTCACCCCACTGAATCAATTGGTTAAGTCCTCTCACTTCTATCTCCAAGTAATCTTTTTACTTGCTGTAGCCCTCTCCTTCCCTTCTAACCTTCCTCATCAAGGCATCCCCAGTTCTTTCACAGACTTGTAGGTGGTCCCAGGGAGTCCTGGCTCTTCACTCTAAGGCTCTCTTACTCCTACCTCAACTTATACTTTTTTTCTAGTATGACCCAAATGATGCTCAGCTACTATGTGCTGGAAGAAACTGTTAACTGAACAGGAAGAGTTATTCCCCTCCACTAATAAATGAGTTACTAGTGTGCAGGTGACATTTGCTTTTATTAGGGTTATTACCTTTCAGAATATTTTTTTTTGTTTTTAGGCTTTTAGAATTAGTGGAGGATCCATTAAGGAAATTTTAATGTCTACAAAGTGTAAAATAAGGATACTTTAATATGAGTAGATGAAACTCTGAAATGATTTTTTATTCTTATTGTGACTATTTGTCAGTCTTGTCTTCCATCAGAATTTTCCCAGTCATTTAAAAAAGGATATAAAAACAAGAGAACTGTGCCTACCTCAAATTAGATGATCAAGAGCAAACTTTTCTGAATTGTTTTGGTTGGAAAACTTTTGGAATATTTCTTTTCTCTTGCTGGTTTGGAGACTTTTAGAATTGTGTCCTTGATCATGCAAACCTTGGGAAGTAAAGTGTAAAATGAGTAGAAAAGATGAACCTTAGTCAATTTTGCTACTTATAAGAAGTTCTGATTGAAACACATTGCTAATAAACCAAAGGACTTGGGATGTTAAGTAGATGCTAATTATATATAGACTAGTAGCCCGGTGCACAAAATTCGTGCACATTAAAAGGGAATTAATTGCCCTAATCGGTTCAGCTCAGTGGATAGAGCATTGGCCTTCAGACTCAAGGGTCCCAGGTTCGATTCCAGTCAAGGGCATGTCTGAGTTGCAGGCACATCCCGAGTGGGGAGTGTGCAGGCACATCCCGAGTGGGGAGTGTGCAGGAGGCAGCTGATCAATGTTTCTCTCTCATCAATGTTTCTAACTCTCTATCCCTCTCCCTTCCTCTCTGTAAAAATTCAATAAAATATATTTTTTTAAAAAAGGGAATTAGCAGAGATATTTTAATATTGCTATTTTCCCTTTCTCTATAATAGAAGTGTGAGAGATGAAAGGAAATTAGTAAAATGTATATGAAAATAATATATAAATTTATTAATAAGTAAATAATAACAAAAGGATATAACAACAACAGAGGCATGATATAAAAATGACAAAAACATGATATGAAAACAACAAAAACATGATATGAAAACAACAAAAACAAGATATAAAAACAACAGTGATGCAAACAATGACTGATAAAGTGATTAAACTTATTCTAATATCTCCCTGTACACCACAGTAAGAGTGAAAACACTTTCAGAGTACTTGACTAATTTCCCTTGTGATGAAGTACTTAGAACTTTAACTGTAACATCACATGTTCTTCAAACTCGAGAGAAAGCAACATATAACTGACCATGTGCAAAAATGGGTTCAGGTAGGAATATGCCTACTTTGTCTAGAGTTTGTCCTTGTGATTTACCAATAGTCATCACAAATGCTGGCATCACGGGAAACTGTCGTTGAATCAATTTAAATGGAAGGCCAGTGTCAGATGGGGACAAATTAATTCTTGGAATCAGAACAACCTTTCCCTCTGCAGATCCTGTTAATACTTCAGCTTCGATAATGTTAGGTCATAATCTTTTGATAATAAATCTGGTACCATTACAAAGACCCCATTTACTATTGAGATTTCTCAATAGCATGATGATTGCACCCACTTTCAATTTTAATTTATGACATGACATTCCCGAAGGAGTAATACTGTTAAGAGATTCGATGGGAAAATTTTCCTTTTCAGCATTATCTGTGGAATCAATGGAATCATCACTCAAATATGTGTGAAAATCTCCATCGAGTATATCCAAATTTTCTTCATTTAATTTTTGAACATGCTCATTTTTTGGACAAAGAATTGCACGTTTAGGTACATTTTTGATATTATCTATAGCAGTGGTTCTCAACCTTGGCTGCACATTAGAATCACCTGGGAATCTTTTTAAAATCCTGATTCCTGGATATATGCACCCCTATGTTCATAGCAGCACAATTCACCATAGCTAAGATCTGGAAACAGCCTAAGTGCCCATCAGTAGATGAATGGATTAGAAAACTGTGGTACATCTACACGGTGGAATACTATGCTGCTCTAAAAAGGAAGGAACTCTTACCATTTGCAATGGCATGGTTGGAACTGGAGAGCGTTATGCTAAGTGAAATAAGCCAGTCAATGAAGGAAAAATACCACATGATCTCACTCATTCATGGATAATAGAGACCATTATAAACTTTTGAACAATAATAGATACAGAGGCAGAGCTGCCTCAAACAGATTGTCAAACTGCAGCGGGAAGGCCGGGGAAGGTTGGGGGACAGGAGGTAGGGGGGTAAGAGATCAACCAAAGGACTTGTATGCATGCATATAAGCATAACCAATGGACATAAGACACTGGGGGATAGGGGAGGCTAGGGGACTGTCTAGAGCGGGGGGGAAAAATGGACACATATGTAATTCCCTTTTGTATTACTTTAAGCAATAAAAAAAAAAAGATTAAAAAAATAAAAAAAAATAAAACTTAGTAAATGTAAAAAAAAAATAAAAATAAAAAAATCCTGATTCCTGGGCCTCATCCTCTGGAAATTGTTTCTTTGTTATGGGGTGGGGCCACAACATTAGTAACAAAGAAACAGAATTTCTGGAGGATGAGGCTCAGAAATCAGTATTTTAAAAATATTTCCAGGTGATTCTAATGTGCAGCCAACGTTGAGAACAACTGATCTATAGATAAAGTATTTCCAAAGTTAGCTTCAATAATAGATCCATTACAAATCATTTCACTTCCATGCTCTGCTCCGAGGGCGGGTTCCTGCCTGAACCTTGTCCTCCAGGAAACAGCTGGGGGAGGGCGCAGCCATTTCCAAGAGGACCGCTGTAGGACTGACTTCCTTCTGGTTGGACGCGCTTCTGGCCATGATGTTATACCCAGGGTTTTTATATAAGTAGATCATTCATGATTAGTGTCAGTGACTAAGAGCTCACAGTTGTGATTCTGACTTGTTGAGTTTGGGATACAGTCCACATGGAGAAAGCAAAGCACTAGAGTGGTGGTGATGCTGGATTTTTCTAAAAGTTTATTTCCAGTGTCAAAAACAAACAAACTCTAAGCTGAATGCTTAACAATGAGTGAATTAACTATGGAATCAGAATAAAATTCAGTATTTTTTTATTTTTGATTCTCCATTGAATCAAATAATAGTCAGCATTCCACACTATTGCATCACCTTAGATTATAGCAAATTGGGGCAAAGAACATAGTGAAAAGAGGGCTTTATTTCTTTTTTTATTTTTATTTATTTATTTATTTATTTATTATTTTTTAATTTTTTTTAACTTATTGCTTAAAGTATTACAAAGGGTATTACATATGTGTCCATTTTATCCCCCCGCCCTAGACAGTCCCCTAGCCTCCCCTATCCCCCAGTGTCTTATGTCCATTGGTTATGCTTATATGCATGCATACAAGTCCTTTAGTTGATCTCTTACCCCCCTACCTCCTGCCCCCCAACCCTCCCCGGCCTTCCCGCTGCAGTTTGACAATCTGTTTGAGGCAGCTCTGCCTCTGTATCTATTATTGTTCAAAAGTTTATAATGGTCTCTATTATCCATGAATGAGTGAGATCATGTGGTATTTTTCCTTCATTGACTGGCTTATTTCACTTAGCATAATGCTCTCCAGTTCCATCCATGACGTTGCAAATGGTAAGAGTTCAAGAGGGCTTTATTTCAATGGAGGAGATTTAATATCTAGACCTGGAACTGACTATGTCAACTTGTTATAGTAATTAACATGTGTGTATATGTATTATATGGTATGTATATCTCAAATTAGTGAATGTGAAAGTAATTTAAAACGATTTCTAAAATAAAAAATAAGTATTTTTACAGTGTTTTGAATTTTTGAACTGATCCTGTAGGATTATAATGTAGATAACTATTTCCATGAACTACTTACTACCAGTATGCAGAGCTCAAAATCAGGTCATTTAGTTTCTCTTCTATTAAAATGAAATGTCATGATGAAATGTGGTATAGCATTGACCTTACACACAAGACTTGAAAATACTGTCTTTGTGGTAAAATGAAGCAAACCTGTCATTTCAGAATGTACACATTAGCCAGTTTTCTGGTCCAATGACTAATACTGTTATTAATTTATGTCTACCAGTGACATTGTTAGTCGCAGAATCTTTGGATGTGTCAGTGAAAAGATACACAGAACAGCTGTAGCATTTCTTTAAAATCAAATGTGACAATATCAGTGTGTAACACAAAGCTTTTTCATAATCTAATATTTTTTATGATTCTCCTAATTATTCGGCATTAACCAGTGCAAATGCTAGGTTATTTTCTAACCGAGTAAGCTTGGTTTTTATTAGGTATGGCAAATTATTGTTTTGTGTTTTTTTTTTAAATATATTTTATTGATTTCTTACAGAGAGGAAGGGAGAGGGATAGAGAATCAGAAACATCGATGAGAGAGAAACATCGATCAGCTGCCTCCTGCACATTCCCTACTGGGTATGTGCCCGCAACCAAGGTACATGCCCTTGACTGGAATCGAACCTGGGACCCTTGAGTCCACAGGCCGACGCTCTATCCACTGAGCCAAACCAGTTAGGCGAAATTATTGTTTTTTAATGGATAATATTTCATTACAAGATGACAGCTACTTTAGAAAAATACTAGATTGTATTAGAAAATTTCATGTGATTCATTGAAGATGAATCATACTCAAGTCTTTCGAGGGTCATATAACAATATATAAATTTGGGAAGTTAACACAAGTTCACTGACTCAGAGCTTAAATGAAGTCAGCCCAAACTCAGAATTGCTGGTTGGTGCAGTAGTATTTGAAATGGAATTGAAAATTGATTTATAGTTTTGTAAATGTAATATGTTGTATACAAATACTGTAATATGCTCCCCTTGAGGGCAAGTGATGACTGCCTTTTGGCATAACTGTGACATTATGCTAGCAGTAGTAACTAGCTTGAGCCAGGGAATGTATAATGAGTTAATACTTTTATGGACTGATATAATTGTTTTGGTGAGACTTATTTAAGACTTTTAATGAACCTTCTGATGATCTCTTCATATATTCTTAAGAACTGAGAGTTAAGGGTAGGTCAAAGTATAGAACCCTCTAAAAAGGAAATGCATTCTCTCTTGGCCATTGTTAAATGATTGTATTGTTTCCCTGTGTGAAAGGCTTTAGGTTCACTTGTGTGGTTTTTTTATAAGAACCCTTGATGATCATTACCTTCCTTCCCTGATCTCTTAAGTTTAAATACCTTAATCTCCAGGGAGGGAAAGTTTATTTATTAAAACTGAAATGAGGAGTAAGAAATTAAGTTACAGCAAACAAGTCTTTTGGTGGAGAAGAACCTGGAGGGAAATTAACCACTAATTTTTGGGCTAGTCACATCGTAACTCTTTTAACAAAACTATGGGAATTCTGTGATTGCTCTTCAGAAGTTTTTACCAGCCAAATAACATGTCTTCACTCAGCCTCGGCAGCCTGCATTTTCTTCTTCTTAAATACCACTCCAATTTAAGTCTTTCTAAAGGGACTACTGGCTATATATCCCAGTGCTCCCTTAAAGTTTATTTGTTCCTTTTCTTTCTGAAACGTTGAATAGATGATGAGTGAGACAATAATGTGTCATTCAGTCTCCATGAACTGGAAGTAGGTTTTTCTTTTTCACATCCTCACTGTGACCCACACTAAAATTGGTGTTCTTCCAGTCCTGAGAGTTTTAGAGCTGAAAGGTCAACCGAAGATTTCAGAGCATCTCTGAGACCACTTTTCTGAGGAAAGTGGATCAAGGTGAAGTGGATTTCTGTTCCTCTGAATGGAATTGGTAATCATAGTGTTTTTAAGTAATGCAAAATTATTTCAAGTTGAAATTCACTGATATGTGTTTATGGTTATTTATCTACATGATGGAACTATATAGCCTGATGTCTGAATTACCCAAGATAAAGCACTGATTGTTTATTGTTGTATAATTTAGGGATGTTTTGAATCAAAGAATTTGTGATTCTTAAAGAACATCAAAAGTTGAGTCCTTTGAGGAGATTTTCCTGATGGTAAAAACTAGTTATCTTTCTAAAATTGGAGAATGTTTTTCTACTGCCTGAAGGGCTTGGAATATGCTGTTCCCTTTTCAAAAAAATGCTGCATTTCACCTCTATTACCCAATTCACTTTTCTTTCCTTTTTAATCCTCATCCTAGGATATATTTATTGATTTGAGAGAGAGAGAGAGAGAGAGAAAAAAGAGAGACAGACACATTGATGTGTGAGAGAAACTGAATAGTGTCAGGGATCCAACCTGCAAACTAGGTATGTGCCCTGAGCAACCTTTGGTGCACAGGACAATGCTCCAACAAGTTGAGCCACCCAGCCATCACACTTTTCTGACACTTAAGATTCTGCTTATATTCTCCTACCTCAGGGATGCTAACACATGACCCCTCAGCCTGATTCTGGATTCTTGTTATATGCTCTCCTAGATTTTTACAAACATTAAAGGCACTTACTACAAGTTACCCATTTTTTTGTACATGTAATTAGTTTTTAATGTGTCTCACCCATGAAACTCTAAACTCTATCTCATTTGCTAACTGCAAACAGTTCCAGGTGCCTAGTAGAGTACTTTGCAAATATCCAGTGCATGTTTGTGACTGAAACATAATAATAAGTGCAGGGATGGAATACTTTCCTCCAGAAATTAATCTGTGCTTACCTAATTGTAAACTACATATTTCTATTAGTGAATTTTCTCCAGATCTCTCTATATTCCAGTATTGATTTGTTCTAATCCATGAAAATCACACTTCAAGTGTTTCTGTGACTTACTACCAAACTCAGTAGAGCTTAAATTGCACTTTAATTTTTTTAGCCCCAGTATAGTTTGCCACAGAGCGAACTACTATCAACATCCTTTTGAATGTTGGCCTCTTTTGCATGCCGGTCTGCACTTGACTTTTCCATTTCTGGTTGCCCTAGCATCTACTCATGTTAGAGACTATCTTAGGTTGTATTTCTCACATCTTGCTTAGGGATTGAGGAACATAGGATAGAAGGAGGAGATAGAGTTAAGCAAGAGTGCACATTCAGGCAAAGTCCCCTAGAGAGTCTGATCCAAAGGAAACTCTGAAATATGACCTATGCAAGGGAGGGCTGGATTGTCATGCTCCTGCACTGGTCACTCATTGGCTAATGGTGAAGGTAGGAGGGTAGAGTAAACTTCCCAGGATTTCCTTTGGCTTTCTACCCTTCCAGATAAAAATGGCTCTAGTAGCTAGAGGAGTATCAGTGGCAAATCTCATTTGTGGGCAGTAAAAGAAAAAGCACACAGAAGCTGGTGAGGATGGACAGGAGCAAGAGAGAAGATGGGAGGGGATTTGGGAAGAGTTCTGACAATGTCTGTTATAGAGGCTCAACCCTACACTTCATCTCCATCAAGATAGAGATCATTTCTGTGCTCAATTGAGTTTTCTACACTTTTGGATCCAATTACCATCTATTCACAAAAGATATCCAAGGCTACTTGTCCATCCCTGAACATTACAGATTCCAACACAGCTTTCCAAATATAAGCTGGAGGTCCCTAGCAGGTGATCGCCAAAAGTGAGAAATGTGGAATAAAAAAGAAAAATCAGAAAAAGATCCAGCATCAAAAACAATGAACTCAATTAAATGGCCCAACTCTGTCTCATGTCTTTTGCCTCACCCTGTCTACCTCATTAGATACCTGCAAAGCTATCAAGCAGTCTGACTGGCCTTTGAGGAAAAGCTATTTGGGTCTTGAGAAAGAGGCTGACAAATTCTGGAGTACTTCATGTGCCTGTATCTGGTTAACTGGATTATCCCATTAGAATTTTATATTTGGCAAGGAGAAAAAGCACACAGACAAAATTATGGCATTTAACCAGCAATACAAAATAGTCCAAAGCCTAGGAAATAGAGACCTTAAAGGAATCTTGCTGGGAAATGTCAAGTATTGGTGTGCAGGTAGGCTGTAGCTTTCTAGAAAGATAACTAATTAGCAAAAGTGTTGGGCCAGATGTAAATAAAGGAATCTAAAACCCTGATATTTATCTTGGTTGATGTATCTTAATAACCATACAAGAAAATTGTGTTTTATTAATTTATATTGATTAAGACATAAATTGGAAGTAAAGGAAGTTCTAAAACAATGTCATGACATTTTTACAAGGGTTTTTGACATGTCAAGGCCTGTAGATAGGTAGATATTGATGGATGGTGGCAAATTCAGCAATGAATAGGTCACCAGAATATGCTGTGAGATGGCATCTCCAGTGACATGAACTAGATATTATGGAAAAAAATCACTTACAGTTGAGCACTCTTGGATCCTCGGGGCTCTGGTGAGCAAGCTAGCTTCTCCCACAGTTCTAAGGCTCAAATGAGATACAACATGCCCACTAAGTGTGTTGAGTTCCCCATCTTAGCTCTTAAGTCCCTGCTGACCTTCTCAGAGCCCCACATCAGCAGTGCCCAGCCATGGGAAAGAGCCAGTATTGACTGTGTCCTCTGCCTTTGGGAGACGGTATCTGCTGTGTCAAAGTTCCTTTATCTGTTACCAGTGTTTAGAAATTGTCATTTCATTTCCTACCTGCAAGGCCTAATAATCACCTTAAAAAAATTCTTCCTTTGTATATTCACCACACATCCTGTTCTCAGATGTGGGCCTGAAAACTTGCTGAGAACCTGTCTCCAATGTTGCTCCCTTCACTTTCACTGGAAATACTCTGAAAGAAGCTGGCCACACCTTTGGGTGGAAGGACAAGGAACTAGGTAAATTGCTTGCCCTTCTGAGAAGGCTTCAGAGTCTTTATGACTGTAGTTTCATAGACTCTAACAAAGTATCTTATGTCACCGAGGTTTTTTATATTTGCTGTCATCACTTTCCTTAGACACTTGGACTGTCGCTCAGCAGACCTCCAGGATTTTCCTATAGAGTTTCTATTCTGGCTTTTATCTGGTGGGAATTGATTGCTACAGGACTGGGGCTTTTATCTCAAATCCAGATCACAAATGTACTTAGATCAGGGAAAAGGTGGAGTGCCAGGCCAGGAGTGAGGGAATATGGAAAATTGAAAAGGGAATTGCTACTTTTACATCATCAGCTCCAAAGGAATGTGAATTCCATGGGTTTTATTACCAGTGGAACCAAAGAAAAAGGGTTTTGCTGACAACAAGTGTTAGAGGTATCATTCACTGAAGATTACCAAAACTGTTAGTTCAAGCCGGAGGTGGTTTCTCATAAAAATCATTTGTTCTGACTTGATCAAGTGGAGTTAGAAGGGCTAAGACTCAAGTCCAAACTTGATTATTTTAATGAATAATAGGTCCAAAGCCACATATTCAAAGAAAAGGATAAGTGTGGAATACAAGTGAGTATGTGCCCTTCTGGCCCTTGGAGATTACAGGAAATAATTAACCATGGCATCTGCCCCAGGAGCCTGGAGGGATATTCACATCACCCACAATTGCGTGCATATACCAAGGCTACAGGCAAGGTTTCATAGTTTGCACCAAAACCTCAAATGCAACATCCCTCATCCTGAACTTCTTTGGAATCTACCTCTCAACAATCTTGGACCTTGTTTTACTCATACCCTTATGTTTATAAAGAATTTTATTTAAGATGGCGAAGGATAGAACCTTTATCTTACTCTTTTCATATTTTCCTGGGTGACTAAGTTCTCATTCAATACCAGAGAGAATAGAATGTTTATTCTGAAGTGGGATAGAATGGCCCCAGGATATCCCACCTGTATCTGTGCAAAGGCTAATGCAGCTGAGCAGCTGAGCAGCTGGCCAGGATACAGCTCTAGCTTTCACTGGGCAAACACCACATGGGGCGTCTTCCACTGAGCCCAGAGAGGGTACTGGGCAGCTGGGCTGAGTTCTTTTGCTCCTACTTATCACCCCAGGTTACCACTGGCTTGGAGAAGCTGGTGCCTCTGAGAATGCTCACAAAGCACTCCTCTTGCTGTTTTTATTACTTTGATATGAAGACTAACCAAACTGTCTACCTAACAGAGGCCACAGATTGTCAGTTTTTTCCCTGATACTGTAAATTTCATATCACTTTGTTAATTCTGATATGATTGTTTGAAATCACAGACTTGTTGCTGTTTATTCTCATCTGGGCATGTATCATAGTTACCTGGCCATGTATCTATTCAGCTGTATCATAGTTAACTTCATCCAAATATGGGGTTCGCCATGTTCCACCATGGAGACCCAGATGAGGCTCTGAGACTCTCAACCCAAACAAAAATGGACCAGTTAATGGCTAACGCTTTTCCCACCTGTTTCCTGAGGCACACCTTTGTTTCTCCTCCCTCTTGCCCTTATATCTTATACGCAATCTCCCTCAATTTCTGTTACAAATATACACATATATATTCTTAAAATAGCAATACTATTAAAAATTAAAAGTTACAGTAAAAGATGTACTATTTTATAAGCTGCCAGTTTAAAATACCCTATTAGAGAGAATTCTCCAGGACATCTGGCTCAAAATTGACTCCCCTATAACTATGACCCAGCATTGAGAATAGGTATTTCAAATGTGTGTTTGCTGTCCTTAATCTTACATTTAAAAAAAAAAAAACTTGCTTTGAATGATTAATAAGTGTAAAAGCAGACGCGCTGGCTCTGGCCTTAAACCAAGTCACTATAGGCGTCACTTACAAAGAATTACCATCTAGTTCCTAAAACCTTGAAAATCTCGTGGAGCTTCACTGAGGTCTGGAAGGCAGTAGCAGAGAATTTCCATGCATGACATCATACAGCAAATGCTCTAAAATATACTTTGGTCGTCTCTTTCTATCCCCCAAATTTCACTCAGTGGTTATTTTTAAAAATCAAATCTTCTCTCCAAATTCCCTTCTCTCTGGCAACTTCAGAGCAATAACATTTCCCAAGCAATTTCTGCTTGCCAGGCTGACCCAATAGCCCCTTCTTCGCTCCTTTCAAGAAGCCTGTTTCAAAAGGGGGAGCTTCCCACTACCCCAAGTTTCTCCAGGTGGGGAGTTCCCACCATACTCGTAGCAAATAAAGCCTTTCATCGATTTAAAATTCAACCGCTGCTATCCCAGCCCCACTTCTCAGGGCTAATGAAGAAACAGCTGAATTTCCACTCAAGGAGAAAGAGCTACTGGAAACCATCAAAGAAAGGATGAATTTTATGCACACACCTTCTCATGCTCCTTCTTTCCCAGAAGCATCACAGAGTTTTCAGAGGTGATGTTTTAATGGATTATTTATATAGAAATTATCCTGATCACATAAAGCCTTGCTTCTATAGGCTGCCCACTGAGGTGAAGACATAGCCTTAGAACATAGCATTCTACCTATTGACTTTTTTTTATCTAACTCATTGATGAATTTCTTGCTTATCACCTCTTCCTTTATGCAAAAAAACAGTATGTGAATGTGCTAACATTTATGCATAGCCTATTTGGAAATTCCTAGTGGAGTCCTCTGAATTTTAAATCAAACAGGTAATTTGTGAGATAATTTGAACCCTTGGACATTTAATGAACTGACTTATTTTCTGATCACAAGTTTATAATTAATGAGAAACAATTACAGAAGAGAGCTAACCTGTGGGGGTTTTTTTGTTTTTTGTTGTTGTTTTGTTTTTGTTTTTTAATTTATCATATCCAAGCAGGAAGGGGGGAGGAGAGGAGAATATTTTCTTCCAACACTTCTTCAGATGAGGGTTTTCTACTGCAGAACAGAAAAGATAACAGCTGAAAAAAAAATAGGGGTTAGTGAGGAGTTGGGCTGGAGAAGATAGATTTATTTGAATAGGGAGCTCAGCTCTTTCTGGCCCATTTTAGAGAGGCAATTTCCCTGCTCACTGGAGTTTGGTTTGTAAGGAACAAGTCTTTCTACACAAATAGCTCACTCACCCCTTTCCCATGAAAGTGAATTCATTATAGGAAAGGCCTTCCGTGATGTCACACTAAGGTCATCAGTCAAGGCAATGACAAGGAATGGTTTATTACTGCAGAATAAAAAAGCAGGGGACCTTGAGAATAAACTTGGCTATTCTCCCAGACTTTTTGTTTATCCCCCAGATTTGGGGAGCATCTATTTCTGTAGCCCCATCAAGGAAGTGAGAGTCAGGCTTTACTCTAAATGTTGTGGTTCTTAGCTAGGTTTAAAAATAGAATCATAGGAATTGAAAGGACTTCCAGGGTGTTTTTTGTGTTTTGTTTTTTCCCCCCAGACATTCCCCTAGTTCACAGGGGCCCTTCCCAAACCCTTCGTCAAGCTTATCCTGTTTGCCTGATTGTGAAGAAGAGACATCCCACAGTCTAGTTCCCAGACCACACTGTCCAGGTCAGGAAACTGCTGCCCAGCCAATGCAAGTGTGTTTAGTCCAAGTCCATGCTTTCTCTCAGTAGCACAATGTAAGAGTTAATGAATTAATCTTAAATAATAAAATCTTAGCATATGCAGAGACCTTCCACTGTCATCTAAAATAGTGGTTGCCAACCAAAATTATATTCCAGACTGGTAAAATATGGTTTTCTGTCATTGGCCCTAATCACATAGAGAGAAAAAGGATTTGTAAGAGATAGCAAGAGATTATAAAAAATTCACCAAGTGGTCAAAGAATAAATTTTCAGACTACTGGTTCACCTACACCAGGTTGAGTCCTGGTGCCTAGAGAGCTGCCATTAGATCATTTGGGCAGCTTGTTAAAAGTGCACAATGCGAGGCTCCCCTTCTATCCTAGATTCTCATCCAGTAGGTCTGTATATTGCTAAAGTGCTCCCCTGGTTTCAGGATCTATGTTAAACCAGTACCGGTATCCTAGTCAATGTGGAAAGCTCCCTGCATATCCAGCCCGGCTCTGCTTGAATGCAGAGTGATGGGAGGGCTGGGGGCTAGAGCGATCCATTCCCCCATGAAACAACCTCTTTTTCAAGCAATTTTAATTATTGCAAAATTCCTCCACGTATGAAGATGAAATCTACCTCTCCTTGATTCTTACTCATTGGTTTCAGTTCTACCTTCAGAATAGCCACAGCAAGTGTAAGTCTCTAACAGATGAACTGTTCCAATATTTCTTGATTAGATGTCATGTTTCCTCTCTCCTTCCTAAAACAAAGCAGATCATAACAAACCATGATTCTCTGAAATCCAGAAAAGGGGCCAGAAGCACTCAACAGGACTTTTAAGCCCCATGCCTTGGCCTATGCCCCAGTAAAATAGCCAACTCATAGCTCATTTTGAATTAAAACTTCCTTACTCAGAATGCCTTCCCTTTCTCAAGATCTCTGGGAAACCTCAGATGTGTGCCCCTTTCCCTTCTATGCTATCATTTGCTATTTTTCAAACCTCTTTTGTGCAATCAAGAAGGAACTTCCTTCGAGAGTTTTTGTGGCTGTTAATAATGTAAAATCAATATCACTCCTACTGAGCCCTTATAAGAAACTCAGGGGGAATCTCCAGATAAGGACACTGCTTAGGATGAGAGTTGAAGAAGATGAGGGTCCCAGTTACAGCCTTTATAGAGACAGCATTGTTTCATAGCTCCAAAATCTAGACTGTGCTTTTCTAGGTTAATTCCCACCTTAACAAATATCTAATCTCTTATCAAGGGATGCTCTCAGGTGATCAACCATCTGAAACAACAACTAAAGTAAAAATTGGAACTAAAGTAACGTGTATCTAATTCAGTGCTTGAAGAATTTTGGTTGAACAGAATCGGTCTTGCCCCTTCACCTTTTAGTGTTTCCAAGGTTTTTCTCAAAATGGTTACATGAGAAGTTTCCAGTCTTACTGTGAGGTGGTGTGAATTGCTTTTATTTTCTTAATTTCCTCCAAGCAGGGCAACTCCCAGGGAATACTGACAGTAAAATCCCCAAGCTGAGCACCATTGGAAAGGGGCATCATTGAAGCAGTTACTTTCTAGCCCTTGAGACTGAAAGTTGACCTATTTTTTCAGTTAGGAGGGAGAGCGGGACATTTTTAAAGCGTATCCAAACCTCACTGTGGCATTCCTGGCCTTAGCGAAATGTGGCTAGGCCCCTACCTCCTGGACAAGTAAGTTCACTGGAAGCAGCATGTCATTCCTGGGCTGGAGATTGGCAGGTAACGTTCCTCCACTCCTGCATGGCCTAAAGAAATCCTGAGCTGCATGAAAAATTCTGGTATTTTCTCATTGGCAAGTACTCTCCTGTCAGCCACGTTCTTCCCAAGGAGTCCCATATTTCTTGGATGAGTTCAACATTCTTTCAGTCATGTTCTGGAGATGAGTCACAGGGACCCACGGCAGCAGAGGAGAGTTGCAGAACTGAAGATGAGCATGTGGATTAAATGCTCAGCTTTACATCTTATATTGTGACAAAATGGGTTCAGGGCACATTCCAGCAAAAGGCACTTAAGCATTCTATTATGGGCAACTTTCCACCATCTCCACCCAGAAAAATGAAATGGAGCTTGGGTCTTTCCCATTTAGTCATTCCTGGTCTCTGTCTTCCAAAGCGACTTCCACACAACGTTTTCTCATATTTAAATGATGGTGCCTGGTAAATTACACTTTAAAGTTGACTCAAAAGAAGGATTACATATAATCTGGAAAATGACATAGAGAGAGATGATTATTCTGAGATAATGAGTAATTTCTTGGTGGCTTTTAGGGAATCAATCTCATTACTTCACCATCTCGCTGCAACCAGTCTCATCAGTTAATTTCAGAAAAACAATCACACCTTACCATACATCTTCACTTTTACTTTTTTAGCTCATTCTACCGAGGGAATAAGAGCAACCGGAAAAGAACCTCCTCATCCTTCCCCACCACATGTCCAGGTTCCCTGGCCTATACCCAGGGGTTCTGCCTCTCTTCC
Source organism: Myotis myotis (assembly GCF_014108235.1). Classification (NCBI taxonomy): domain Eukaryota; kingdom Metazoa; phylum Chordata; class Mammalia; order Chiroptera; family Vespertilionidae; genus Myotis; species Myotis myotis. The sequence goes on along the minus strand of NW_023416322.1, from coordinate 25,161,617 downwards.
TATTGAAATGGATGCATTCTCTGTGTCCTATGTGGGCAAAGCAGAGAATTGGTTCATTTGGTTGGTCAGAGACAGATGTCGCAAAACCTGTGCATCTGGGTGTATGTGGGAAACCTCAGGGAAGGCCTATAATACCAGCCACTTCATTCCCTGGACACATGCTTCTTGATTGCATCTTCTTTGGATAGACAGCAGCATGCTAAAGACACGCAGAAGTGACTAGGGTTACAAATGCCTTGGGTCATAAACTGTGACAACCACAGAACATTCCTGAGTCAGGAGTGTTCCGGCTTTAGTTTCACATTGTTTTCCATCCTGCTTGCCTGTAACAAGTTAAAGTAAAGCAGGCGGGATCTAGATAGATTAGATCATCTCATACTTTGGGATGACTACTGAAAAACACAAACCTTAGTGGATGCCCTGCAGGTCAGAAAGTCGTACTTGCTGGAACAAGAGGAGCTGGGAATTCCTGAAGTCTTGGTAGAATACATTGGGCCAACTGGAGCTACAGTTCTGGTGTTTGCAGAGTCCCATTTCACCCTGTGTTAAAGTGTGGATACTGTTTAGAAGGAAAAGAAAAAAGATAAGCAGAATAATGAGCACCCAAAGCAGGGAGACTTGAGAGTTAGCATCTGAGATTGTACCTGGAAAGAACTAGGAGGTTTTGAGAAGCTACTCTTCGCTGCTCCTGTTTGCTCTTAGAAGAATCTTTCTCAGCTTCTATAGGAGGGCTTACTGATAAAGAGCCATTAAATCAAGTCAAAACCTGAAATTCAGTTTATAAAGCGAGCCCTTCACCCCATCTGGAAAAGCATCAAGGAAGAGGAAATTCTTGCCTTCATTGGTAGCTCTCCTGAAAATATTAGAAGCCTGGGAGGTCCTGCATTGAGCAGCATAATTTTCCCCTGGTCATTGTATAGCCTCATGTAACATCAGGCAGGGGACTCAGGACATCACTAAAATCCATATCTTCTAAATGGGAGTCAACTCAGAGCTATCAAGACACGAACACCATCTTAGTCCGGGCACAGACCCACAACAAAAGGAGTGTCAGTGGTGGTGTACAACGAAGTTGTCAAGACACTTGTTTGCTGTTGAGTTTACCCCTGGAGCTTACATTGGAGAGGGGCACTGGTAAATTGGAGCCTGTGCAAAGGGAAATGGCCAGAATGACCAGGCACTTGGAAATCATTTATTAAGGAAACAAGTGAGGACAGTGAGAAAGCTTGACCCCAAAACAGAAAAAGGAAGAAATGGTGTCATTCCATGTCAGAAGGAATGCTGAGTGAGAAAGGGAACAGACTAATTTTGTGTTGGGTTGTTGGGCAGATGGACAGTAGAAATTTTAGAGAGGCAGATTTAAACACGTGATTGAAAGAATTCTCTCACAATTCAAACTATTGAATTGTGGAAAAGGTTGTTTTATGAGATAATGGTCTGGAAATGGTCAAGGAAATGCTGTCACAGCTGTTACAAGGGGTGGGACTTTGGCACCAGATGACTTATGTGGTTCTGTCTCTCAAATTCTGAAAAAATTTTCTCAAACCATTTAACTCTTTTTTAAATGAAAATTGCACTTCCTTCCTTACTTAAAAATGATATGCCCACCTGTGAGTAAGTAAATTCAGGTGCTCATTGGGTTTATTTACTAGAGAATAAGAATGTGGATTGCAAAAGTAGCCTTCTGCCATGACATTTTTGGAGGGGGCAGGGGTCTGAATTAGAATTGTGCTCTCATATCGCATTCCAGGTCCCAGCAACTTCACAGTGGGCTAAAGGAAGAAGTTGATGCTTTTGCTCAAAGAGAAAAGATATTTTTCTGCTTAGGGGTTGGCGAGCATGCTCTGAGAAAAGAGTGTGACCAAATAAACCTTTGTGACCAGTATTCTATACTGAAAGTATGTCTAGACTTCATGCTTACTTTCCCCTAACTCAGCGGTTCTCAACCTGTGGGTCGCGATCCCTTTGGCGGTCGAACGACCCTTTCACAGGGGTCCCCTAAGACCATCCTGCATATCAGATATTTACATTACAATTCATAACAGTAGCAACATTACAGTTATGAAGTAGCAACGAAAATAATTTTATGGTTGGGTCACAACATGAGGAACTGTATTTAAAGGGCCAGAAGGTTGAGAACCACTGCCCTAACTGATTCAGATTTTGTAACATATGAACATTCTGTGAACCCTCATGAGGGTGATAACTTGTGATTAAAAAGTGCTTATTCACCCTGCTGTCAAAAATATAATAATGGCCCTGGCCATGCAACTTAGTTACTTGGGCATCGTCCCATGCACCGAAAGGTCGCTGGTTCAATTCCCAGTTGGGACACATGCCTGGGTTGTGGGCTCAATCCCAAGTAGGGAGCATGCAGGAGGCAGCCGATCGATATTGCTCTCTCACATTGATGTTTCTCTCTTCTCCCTTCCTCGCTCTCTCAAAATCAATAAACTATTTTTAAAAAGCATAATAAACAATGACCTGCAACAACAACAAAAATCATTATATAAAGATAAAACAAGTTATGTGAACTTCAAAGGCATCTTAAGTGGGGGGAATGTCAAGAGAAATTAACAGCTAAAATAATGAATGTAGGGAATGGCAGTTCCTCCCTTGGCTGGGAACTGGTGGCAGGGCTGGGGACTTGGCAGTTCTAGGATAATTGCATGGACTCAAATTGCATGTGATCTTGAGTTCCATGTGGTAGGAGTATCTTTCTCTTTCCTCTGGTCCAGTAGTTCTTAATGTGACTGTTCATTGGAACCAGTGGAGAAGTTTTTAAAAGACTGATTCTTGGGTCTCATGCCCAGAGATTCTGATGTAATTGATCAAGGGTGTAGCCTGAGCATCAGAATGTCAGGTACTTTCCAGGTCACTGTATACCCAGGGTCCTACCTCTGCTTCATTCTGGAAGCTTTCTTTACCCTGAGGCAAATCTTTCAGCCCCCAAGGTGGAGCACAGTGCATGAGTGAAGGGACAAAGGTGGCCTTCTCAGGGCTACTGTTGTTATTCATTATTCTCAGCCTCAGAACACGAAAGAACAACCAGGAAGAGAGATGCGGGTGCAACTTGGCAGCTGGACTAGGAGTGACTCCCAGTCAGTGGTTCTAGAAAGTAAGATACTAGGGGGAGGAGGATCACTTTTCTTTTAAAACTTAGCACACTTAAATATTCAAAGAAACCTTATTGTGGTGTAAAAAATGATAACAGGCTTAGAATTATTTTAAAAGCTTTTCATTAGTGTGTGGCCTTGATTAGGTTGTTTAAAAAATAATGTTTCAGTTGCCTCTAGAGGCCTTATTTTCAGATTGGCTCTTACCTGATTATAATACAGACAGCAGGCACGGCCTCTGGATTTGATTCTTGTTTCCCATGATGTCACTTTTTCCAGCCACCCATTTGGAACATTTTTATTCTGTGAGTCTGTCCTCGTCAAATGTCAGGCTGCCCAAGAGATAGAAGGAAGGCGGACAGAGGGGAATTGTAGAGATCCGGAGACTTCCATGGGCTCAGGCTATGTGAAAGTACTTGCTAGAAATACCCAGGACATAGGGTGACTCATAGCCCTGCTGAAACATGTTAGCCAGATAACCATCAGAAGGATTTCCTGTTTGCCTCTGAGGGACACAGATGAGAATTGTTTTTCCCTCTGATTTTGCTCATTAGTGTTGCAAGTGGCTCCACTGATGGTGTATCCTTGATTACTTGTCAGAATGCTCTTCTTCTGTTCTGCTGAATCCAAAAGGAAAGATGGGCCTTAGGTCCTTGAATGTGTTTGACACAAGAGACTTTGCCCCTACTAGGGAGAATTGCCACATGGGGCACTTGGAATGGGGGAGAATTCCTGGGCATTTACCCTGGTCCTGGAGCATCCAGGTGGTCAGAATAGGGGCAGGAAAGCACGGTGACAAAGGAGACAGAGTAAATGGCAAAAACAGGTCCAGCGATGGTTACTCTGGACCATCAGCATCATCACTGAGTGAACAAGCAAAAGTTCCACAAGGAGCCTTGCTCAGTCTTTGGAGGCAGAGTTCTGAGATGTGGGTGTGCCTACTCTTGGGCTGCTTCTTATCAAGGCAGGCTCCCTGTTTGGGTGCACTCCTGGAATCTGCTTTGCTAAAAGACTATCTCCCCGCAGTAATTTTGATACACTTTGCAAATAATTGCTTGGATTACATCCACTTCTGGGCTCAATCATTGAACATGTTGAAACTCATGATGTCTAGAATACGAAAACACAGACCTAAGATTTACACTGGAAATGACTTGTACACATGGTAGAGGACAAGGCATGGATAGGAAGAAAAGAGGAGAAGAGCACACTGAGAATAATTTTAAGGTAGCTGGAGGGCGTGAGGCTGCTGACACCTACAGATCGCCTGCCACAAAGCTTCAGCTCACATGTATGTATGTCCAGCATATCCCAGCAATGTATCAGATGTATTGCTCTATCATGATTTAGGCTGCTCTTGATTTTTCAAATGAAATTCACATACCATAAAAATCAGTTTTAAAGTATACAATTAAATAGTGTTTAGTATATTCACAAAGTTGTGCAATGATCCACATTATAATCATCATCTCCTAAAGAAAGCCCCTACACCAGTGGTTCTCAGCCTTTCTAATGCTGTGACACTTTAATACAGTTCCTCATGTTCATTTGTCACTTATGATTTTGATGTCATATCTAAAATTATTTTTGTTGCTACTTCATAACTGTAATTTTGCTACTGTTATAAACCATAATGTAAATATCTGATATGCAGGATGTATTTTCATTGTTACAAATTGAACATAATTAAAGCATAGTGATTGATCACAAAAACAATATGTAATTATATATGTGTTTTCCGATGGTCTTAGGCGACCCCTGTGAAAGGGTCATTCGACCCCCAAAGAGGTCCTGACCCACAGGTTGAGGACTGCTGCCCTACACATTAACAGTCACTCCCTATTCTCTCCTTCCCCAATCCTGGAAACCACTAATCTACTTACTATCTCTATGGATTTGCCTGTTGTGGAAATGCCAGCTAAATAGGATTGTACAATGCAGGGCCTTTTGTGACTGGCTTATTTCATGGATGTCTTCAAGGGTCATCCATGTTGCAATGTGTATCAGGACTTCATTCATTTTTATGTCCCATTGTATGAATATACCACATTTTATTTATTCATCAAATTGATGGACATTTGGGTTGCTAACGCTTTTTGGCTATTATGAATAATGATGCTATGAGTATTTGTGCACACATTTCTGTATAGATATGTTGTCATTTATCTTGGGTATATACCAAAAGTAGAATTTCAGGGTCATGTGGTGACTCTATGTTTAAATTTTTGAGGAACTGAAAATATTTTCCAAAGTGGCTGCACCCTTTTATATTCTACTAGCAATATCTGAGAATTCCAATTTCCCCAAATCCTTGCCAACACTTATCATTGTCTGTCTTTTATTATAGCCATACTAATGGATGTGAAGTGGCAGCTAATTGTGGTTTTTATTTGCATTTCTCTAATGACAAATGATGTTGAGCTTGTTGGCCATCTGTATATCTTTTTTAGAGAAATGTCTATTCATATCCTTTGTCCATTTTTAAATTGGGTTTTTTATCCTTATTGTTGAGTTGTAAGTGTTCTTTGTATATGTTGGGTGTAGACCAGGGGGGGCAAACTTTTTGACTCGAGGGCCACAATGGGTTCTTAAACTGGACCGGAGGGCTGGAACAAAAGCATGGATGGAGTGTTTGTGTGAACTATTATAAATTCAAAGTAAACATCATTACATAAAAGGGTACGGTCTTTTTTTTTTTTTTTTTTAGTTTTATTCATTTCAAACGGGCCAGATCCAGCCCACGGGCCGTAGTTTGCCCACGGCTGGTGTAGACCCATTATCATATATTATTTGCAAATACTTTCATTTTGTGGATTGTACTTTCAATTTCTTGATGGTAATATTTGTAGCACAAAAGCTTTGAATTTTGATTTAGTCCAATTTCTTTTCTCTTTGTTTTCTTTGTCACTTGTGATTTTGATGTCATATCTAAAAAAGTACTTCCTAACCCAAAGTCATGAAGATTTACTCCTATATTTCTTCTAAGAGCCTTATTTATTTATTTTTTAGCTCTTACACATGTGTTGATGATCTACTTTGAGTTAATTTGTCACGTATAGTGTGAATTAGAGGTCCAACCCCATTCTTTTGCCTGTGACTATCCAGTTGTCCCAGCACCATTTGTTGGAAAGACTGTTACCTCCCCACTCAGCTGACATGGCATGCTTGTTGAAAATCAATTACTATAAATCTTCAGGGTTCTCTGCATTTTCATATAAATTTTAGGACCAGTTTGTCAATTCATGTTTAAAAAAAAAAGCAGCTGGAACTATAATAACTCTTTGAAGGATGTTCTGGTTGTTTCCACTTTGAGGCTATTATGACTAATGCTACTATGAATTATTATGCACACATTTCTGTGTGAATATGTTTTAATTTCTCTTGACTATATATTAGAAGTGGAATTACAGGGTCATAATCTATGTTTAAACTTTTGAGGAACTGGAAGTATTTTCCAAATGGGCTGCAGCCTTTTATATGTCATTTCACTGATGCTTTTAAATTTTTTTTTTTTTTGTAATGTATCCAACGTTACTTAATTGTTACCATGGGGATTTTGTCTTGGCTTTCTCAGCTCACTTTTGAGGCTGCATTAGTATTATGTGTGATACCCCTAGGAGAGTTTGCTTTTAAAATATAAATATGTCCCAGTAAACCATGTGTCTTCATCTGGGATGTGAAAAATATGTCTTTGCCACATTAACTTTCTGTAGGCAAGCTTTTTCTCTTACTGCTTTTTCCTGAGAGCTATAGCCATGACTGTCATCTCCTCTCCTCACTCAAAGACATATGACTTAATTATTCTTCATTTTTGTTTTCTTTGGGTCATAAAGTCCGTAGCCTACTGGCTATCCAAAAATGGTTAGGTGTGGGGTTGTAGCTCAGTGGTACAGCATATGACTGCAAAAATGATCAATTTTTTCTTAGTAAGAAGCAGCAGCTAATTTTTGAAAGGAGAGCAATGACTGGTTTTAGGCTTTGAATGTCATTTTTATTCTAAGGGTAAGATTTCTCCAGCCCTGTGTTTCCTTCCACTCTCTCCACCCTCATCCCACCCCAAAGAGAATCACTAATTATAGCAAACTTTTCAGGGTGCTGTTAATGTGTGGAGAGTGTATCATATGCTAGGTATCAATGAGTCCTTCCATCCATCTGATCACACATATTTTTAAATAGGTAAATTCTGGAAAACTCCACAAAAGGAACAATCTCCCAATTAAATTCTACTGTTGTTTTATTTGAGCTTCACCTTTGAGTTAAAGTACCTCCCCCACAAGTCCCCCTAATAATATCAACTATCAAATACAGATCATGTATTTAATCAATGGGCTTGTTAATTTATTGAATTGCTTTCAAATTCATTCATTTATTCATTCATCAACATATGCATGCTTTATTTCAACAAATATTTACTGAGTTCCAGACAGTGAGTTAGACATTTGTGATTTAAAGATGAGTGAAATGTTGATCATGCCTGGTCCAAGTTCATAATTTAGTGGGGGTGAGGGAGAATAGACACAAAAATTTGCAATTTTGAAATAAAATGAATTCAGTGATAGTACAAGGTGTTGTGGGCCACTGATGGTGGCAGGAATAGTAAGGAAAAAAATAGAACCATAAGGCAATAGGACCTGGAAAGGTAAGTTTTGATGGAGGGGAAGTGAATAGAAGCAAGAGAGAAAAAACAAGAATATTTTTAGAGGTAGAGCTTAAGGGAAACAAAATATGTTATCATTGCATGCATAGTGAAGACTAAATAATGGAAAAAGGGACACTCACGTGATTTTGTCACCTTCTTCACAAGTTGCCCTGGACCAATTCAGTGGTCAGGGTTCTCTTCTTTGATCACACCTTTCCCAATGTAGTCACAAATCCTCTGATTCAGGGCATTCCTTATCTGTAGTGATGCATAGTTAGCAGTTGACAATCAGTAATTATATTGAACAAGAAGGAAGAGCTCTTCTCTTTGCTAAAACATTCTAATCTTACTCCAGTCTCACATTGTTCTCCTCGGTGGATATTATTCCCTTCCTGCCACTAGAGGGAAATGTCAACATTTTTTTTTCTTCCTTTAACCAGAGGCAGCCTTCCTAAAGAAAGGCCCTGGCCCCATCCAGTTCCAGACTGTTCCTCCTGGAGAGCATACAGGATGTCACACTTTCACACTTCCAGTCAGGCTCTGGAGAAAGAAAGCAGCCTCTTAATAATATGCTTTGACAGTTCTTACTATTTTCTCTTTAGTCTTAGAAACCAAATCCTACTATAGCTGCTCCCGCTATCCGCAAACACACACACATACACAGACACATGCTCACACACATGCACTCACACCATCACATGTTAGCACGAAGGTGTTTCCTCTGTTCTTTATTCTCTTTTCAAATACAAGGCTGGGAACTCTGAGGGAGGAAATGGCCATTTTCATTCTTAGGTATTCTTACTTAAAATGAAAGATTTTAAAATACATCAACCAAAGTTTTGAGAATGCATTAGGGTTCCCTTGAGAAACAATACCGATAGGAAGTTGTCTGTGTGTGTGTACGGGCACACATGTGGGGACCACAAAGTGGCAATCTGTTGCATATTAAGAGGAACATCTGGTTATCTTATAGGCAATACTGAGTAATCCTAATATATAAAAACCCAGGGTCCATAACGACCATAGGCTCTACCGACTGGAAGTCAGTCCTGCAGTCAGTGCTAGGTTGCCATGGCGACCCAGCACTGACTGCCGCTGCTGCTGGCGTGGCCACCCAGCACTGACTGCCAAGGGGGCTGCAGATCAGGTCTAGAGAGAGGCAGGGTCTGATCCGCAGCCTCCATAGCAGCTGTTAATCAGCCGTTGCCTCTCTTTCTCTCCAGGCTTAGCCAGCAGCTGTGCCTCTGTTTCTCTCCAGGCCTCCGCAGGGGCTGCTGATCAGCCCCACCTCTCTGATCAAGCCCAGAGATAGGCTCAGAGATGCTGACTGGCATAGAAACCGACCAATCAGAACCAAATCTGGGTGAAGTGTGAGGAGCCAATGGCTGCCTAGGAGGTGGAGCTTTTGACTCTGACTGACATAGAAACCGACCACTCAGAACCTAATCTGGTTGAACTGCAAAGGCAGAACCTAAGTCTGAGGAGTGTTTTAAGGGCAACAGCTGTTTGGTGTAAGGTATAAGAAAGTGGTTCCATTTTTTAATTACTGGTTTGGCAGTATAGTGCATATGGCTGGCTATCAGTCCAGATATAGGGATTATGTATTTTTGTCTGCCGAGAGCATCCCCTCCTGCTGAAAAAGACTCCCCGCCCATTTAAGCAATCCTATCCTATATAATCTATCTATACTAATAAAAGGGTAATGTGCTAATTAGACTGGGTTGAGCAGCCATCTTCCAGACATCCAACTTCCTTCTGGACAAAGCCATGGTGGTGGGGGCCCAGGCAGAGAGGGCAGTTGGGGGCAAGATCAGGCCAGCAGGGGAGGGCCATTGGGGGTGAAATCAGGCCAGTAGGGGAGGGGAGTTGGGGGCGAGATCAGGCCGGCAGGGGAGGGCAATTCGGGGTGATCAGGCAGGCAGAGGCAGTTAGGGGTGATCAGGCCAGCAGGGGAGAGCAGTTGGGGGTGAGATCAGGATGGCAGGGGAGGGCAGTTGGGGGCGAGATCAGGCAGGCAGGGAAGGGCACGTAGGGGCGATCAGGCAGGCAGGCAAAGGCAGTTAGGGGCAATCAGGCAGGCAGGCAGAGAGGCTAGGGGTGACCAGGCAGTCAGGCATAGGGGTTAGGGACAGTCAGGCAGGCAGGCAGGTGAGCAGTTAGGAGCCAGTGGTCCCAGATTGTGAGAGGGATGTCCAACTTCCAGCATCCCTCTCGCAATATGGGACCGCTGGCTCCTAACTGCTCACCTGCCTGCCTGCCTAATCACCCCTAACTGCAGTTGGACATCTTCCAAGGGGTCCCTGATTGGAGAGGGTGCAGGTTGGGCTGAGGGAACCCCCCCCCTTGCACAAATTTCGTGCACAGGGCCACTAGTAATAACAGAAATTAGGCAATGAGAAACTATCACCTGAGTAGAAAACAGGAATCAAAAAATGGAGGTAGACAAAAAGATCATATTGGTAATAAATCAAGGTTACACTAGAGACCTGGTGCAAGGGGAATGTCAGAAAGATGAGCCTGTTCACTCTTTTCCTACCACTAAGAAACGTTTATCTTTGCTATACCTCTGTCTAAGTTTATATGCATTATTTTAATCTTCTTGACCATCCTATGAAGTAAGAATTAGTTATCCCTATGGGACAGAGTCTCAGCTATATTAAGGAAACTTAGGTAAGTTTCCACAGGCATTAATTTAGAAACCTGAGGTCTGAACTCAATTTCCCTGACCCAATGGCTATGTTCCTATCTCTTTGGTATAATGCCTTCTATTTACAAAGTAAATTTCTGGAACTAAATCAAAGGGATCTGGATTGCTCTGCCAACATTTGCCCCAAGGAATCCTTTTGGAGAGCCATTCTCTTTATTCCAGTGGTTAGAGGTAGACAATGGGGAAGTCAGGCCAATATTTACAGTGTTGTTCCATCCTATAACATTCTTGTCAAACTCTTAGTCTTTGCCTGTGATGTGGTCAAGGTAATCAGTGACTTAAGTTCGGGGTCTCAGTTTTCTACTTGATAGTCTAGGCTTCATGTGTACCACTAATTGGATTTCTGTAAGGTGCAAATTAGAAAATTTACAAAACTTTGGAGAAATTGCAGATTTAGAGATTTTGTAGAATTCTAGCATAGTTTCTTTCTCTACTGTTCCATAGGCCTCCCAACATAGGTTCCTTTAGACAAGTTACATTAGATGATCTTCAAGTACGTTGTATAGATGTCCCAAGGTACTCAATTAAAACTCAGGCTTCTGAAAGCCCATTAAAGTTCTAAGGATTCTCCACCTATGCTTAGATATTTCCCAGGAGAGGAGAAAATAGCAGACACTTAGAAACTGTAATCTGGGATAGAATCCTACCTTTCTCTTAAAACACTTTTATTGTCCCCTGTTTTATTTATCCTACCTACTCTTGTTCAATGCAGGGGGTCTGGACAGGGTAGTGACAGCATCCACAACAGTATGAAATGTCTTCCTCTTTTCTCCCCATCTTAAAAATTTTTAGAAAGTGCAGTATCATTGTTTTCATTTAAGGAAATAAAATGACACTTCGAATAAATGGTTTTCTACATCGTCAGCCAGAGAAAATCTTGGCTTTCAACCTTGGTTGGAATCTTTTGGTTTGCTAGTAATTTTTAGTGATATACTGGTAAAAATTCTCAAACTTTTAAGTTAGGCTTATTTCCACAAAACCACAGCAGGGATCCAGTTGTATGCAAAAAATTCCCTTAATCACCCCTCATCTCTGACTATGGAGCAAGGAAAGAAGAACTTTAAAAGCAGAAGTCACAGTATATGCTAGACCATTGAATTAGTAAAACAACAGCTGTCTGGGGAGATGCACATTGACTGGCACCCAGGGTGGAGGATGAGAAGTAAAGAAATGAGGCATCAAGGGTTAATCAGCAGCCAGATTGGTTGGGAAGTGGGACTTGTAGTCATGCTAGGAAGCTTGGCTTACAGCATGAGGGTGATGGGAAGCCACTGAAAAAAATCAGAAAAGGAAGAGCGTGAGCACCTTTTGAGGATGGCACAAAAGTAGCCCATCATATGGTCCCTGATGTAACCAGGGTACACTCAGTGAAATGAGAGTGCTCCTGACACCCCAACTCCCTGGAGTGTTGCTCAGCATTGGTGACCTGAACTTGTGGTTAGTTTAAGCAGTAAGAGAAGATTAAGGAAGTGATCATGTACAGCATGGTGACATAGTTAACAATACTGTGCTGTATATCTGAAAACTGCTAAGAAGGGAAAATCTTAAAAGTTCTCATCACAAGAAAAAACTTGCAGCTGGTCCTGGTGATGGACGTTAACTAAACGTAAGGTGGTGATCATTCCACAATGTATACATTTATCAAATCATTGTGGTGTATACACCTAAAACTAATACAGTATTACAAGTCAATTATAGCGCAATAAAAATAAATAAATAAAAGCATTCCTCTCCTTAAAGCAAAGATCTCCAGCCACCTAAAAGTTAACAAACTGTTGGCCCAAAGGCCAGAGTCAAATTTAGTTGCTCACAAAGTATCACACTATTTGTGAAAGCATTTTTTTTAAAAAAGGTGCTATTAAAAGATTGGCAAGTTAATGTTAGAATCTCCATGTCTGTTCAAATGGCCAACAGATATATGAAAGATGGTCAACCTCAGTATCAATTAAGGAAATGCAAATCAAAACTAGAATGAGATGCCACCTCACACCTGTTCGAATGGCTGTTATCAGCAAGACAGGTAATAACAAGTGTTAGAGAAGTTGTGGAGAAGAAGGAACCCTCATTCGCTGCTGGTGGGATTGTAACTGGTGCAGCCACTATGGGAAACAATATGGTGGTTCCTCAAAAAATTAAGAATAGAGTTAGCATATGACCCAGCAATCACTCTTTTGGATGCCTACCCAAAAAAAACTTGAAAACATTTATTTGCAAAAGTATACATACCCCTAAGTTTGAGACAACCAAAGTGTCCTTTGATAGAGGATTGAATAAAGAAGGTGTGGTACATATATACTATGTAATCTCCACATCTGGTTTATGTTAAAATCTTGAACCATCTGGGAATATTAAGCCTCTTTTAGTGTTTTAGGTTTTACTCATTGCTTGCCATACTTAAAGACCACTTTAGCTATAAAGCTTAAGGTTTTAGGCGTGTGTAGCCCACCCCCATCCAAGGAACTGCAGCCTCGTGATCACCATATCCTCTGTCTGAGGAACAGCAGCTGTGTGTGAAGCCTCCCTCCACCAGCCATAGGAGCCACCACAGCTGTGAACAGCACCCACCAGAGGAGCTGCTGCCAACTGAGGAGCAGCTGCTACCACAACCACCCGAGGAGCAACTGCAGCCCGAGGAACCACTGCCACCCAAGGAGCAGCCACTGAACGACTCAACATCTGGATATGTTGGTGAGATCAAACATGGGTAGACAAAGAAACCCCCAAAGAAAAGGAGGACGCACCAGAAAAGCAGCTAAGTGAAACAGAGGCATGCAACATGACAGAAAAAGAATTCAGATTAAGGGTCCTAGAGTGCATAAACTGGATGGAGGAAAAAATCAACAACTTATGCAAGAATCAAGAAGAAATCGATGAAAAAATCAACAACTTATGTAAGAATTAAAAAAAAATGGATGAAAAAAATCAATAACTTAGGTAAGAACCAAGAAGAAATGAAGAGTGATATAGCTGCCATAAAAAACACCATGGAGTGTTTCAGCAGTAGACTAGGAGAAGCAGAGGACCAAATTAGTGAATTAGAAGACAGGGAAGCAAAACACACCCAAACTGAACTGAAATTGGAGAAAAAAAATTAAAAGACAGGAGGAGAGCCTAAGGGAGCTATCAGACAACATTAAATGAAACAACATACAAATAATAGGGATGCCAGAACAACAGAAAGAGGAGCAAGGGTTAGAAAACTATTTGAAGACATAATATCAGAAAACTTCCCAGAGGTGGGGAAGAAAAAAGTCACACAAGCACAGAATCCCAAACAAGGTGAACCCGAAAAGACCCACACCAAGACACATCATAATTACCATGGCAAATGTTCAGGACAAAGAGAATCTTACAGGCTGCAAGAGAGAGACGGAAAGTTACATACAAGGGGTCTCCCATTAGATTATCAAATGATTTCTCAAAAGAAACACATCAGGCCAGAAAAGAATGGATGGAAATTTACAAAGTGATGCAAAGCAAAGGACTGAATCCAAGAATACTTTATCCAGCAAGGCTCACATTCAAAATTGAAGGGGAAATAAGAAGCTTCACAGACAAAAAAAAGGCTAAGGGAGTTTATCACCACCAAGCCAGCAATGCAAGAAATGCTAAAGGGACTGGTGTAAAAAGAAGAAATAAAAAGCTAAGAAAGAAAACAGGCACAAAAATAGAAAACAGGCACAACAAGTACCTTTCAATAATAACTTTAAACTTAAATGGACTAAATGCTCCAAACAAAAGACATCGAGTGGCTGAATGGATAAAACAACATGACCCATATATTTGCTGTCTACAAGAGACCCACCTCAGAATAAGGGACTCACACAGACTGAGAGTGAAGGGATGGAAAATATCTTTCAGGCAAATGGAATTGAAAAAAAAGCTAGGGTAGCAATACTTATATCTGACAAAATAGACCTCAAAGTGAAGGCCATAACAAGAGATAAGGAAGGTCACTGCATAATACTAAAGAGTGCAATACAACAACAAGATATAAACCTGATAAACATATATGCACCCAATGCAGGAGCACCCAAATTCATAAAAAAAACTCCTGGAAGATATCAAAGGAGAGATCGACAATAATACAATCATAATAGGGGAATTTAATACACCACTGACATCACTGGATAAATCCTCTAGACAAAAAATCAGCAAAGAAACAGCAATCCTAAATGACTCACTAGATCAGATGGACTTAATTGATATCTTCAGAACATTTCACCCCAAAGCCACAGAATATATACATTCTTTGCAAGTGCTTATGGGACATTTTCAAAAATTGACCACATATTGGGTCACAAACAAAGTCTCCCTAAATTCAAGAAGATTGAAATCATACCAAGCATCTTCTCAGACCACAATGGCATAATATTAGAAATAAACTACAATAAAAACAACCCCAAATACTCAAACACTTGGAAGCTGAATAGCATGTTATTAAATACTGATTGGGTTACCAAAGAGATCAAAGAAGAAATTGAAAACATCCTGGAAACTAATGACAATGAAAACACAACAATCCAAAACCTATGGGACACAATGAAAGCAGTCCTGAGAAGGAAGTTTATAGCTCTACAGATCTATCTCAAAAAACAAGAAAAAATGGTAGTAAATCATCTAACTCTACATCTCAAAGAACTAGAAAGAGAGCAACAAGAAAAGCCCAGAGTGAGCAGAAGGAAGGAGATAATAAAGATTAGAGCAGAAATAAATGACATAGAGACCAAAAAAACAATACATAAAATCAATGAAACCAAGAGCTAGTTCTTTGAAAGGATAAACAAGATTGATGAACCTCTAGCCAGGCTCACCAAGAAGCAAAGAGAGAGGACCCAAATCAACAAAATCAGAAATGATAGAGGTGAAATAACAACAGACCAAACAGAAATACAAATGATTGTTAAAAAATACTATCGACAACTCTACTCCAACAAACTAGACAACCTGGAGGAAATGAACATATTCCTAGAAAAATACAACATTCCAAAACTCAATCAGAAAGAATCTAAAAATCTCAATAGGCCAATAACTATGGAAGGAATTGAAGCAGTCATCAAAAAGCTTCCAGCAAACAAAAGCCCAGGACCAGACGGCTTCATAGGGGAGTTTTACCAAACATTCAAGGAAGAACTAAAACCTATCCTCCTCAGACTACTACAAAAAAATTCAAGAGGAAGGAACACTTCCAAGCTCATTCTATGAAGCCAGGATCACCCTAATACCAAAACCAGGTAAAGACAACACAATGAAAGAGAATTACAGGCCAATATCCCTCATGAACATAGATGCCAAAATCCTCAACAAAATCTTAGCAAATCGGATCCAGCAGTACATCAGAAAGATCATACACCATGACCAAGTAGGATTTATCCCAGGGATGCAAGGATGGTACAGTATCCACAAACCATTAAACGTGATACATCACATAAACAAATTGAAAGAAAACACATAGTCATATCAATTGATGCAGAAAAAGCATTTGACAAAATCCAACACCCATTTTTGATAAAATCTCTCAGCAGGGTGGGAATAGAAGGATCATACCTCAACATAATAAAAGCCATATATGACAAACCCACAGCCAACATCATACTCAGTGGACAAAAACTAACACCATTTCCCCTAAGAACAGGAACAAGACAGGGATGCCCACTCTCACCACTCCTGTTCAACATAGTACTGGAAGTATTGGCCATTGCAATTAGACAAGAAGAAGAAATAAAAGGCATCAAAATTGGAAAAGAAGAAGTAAAACTGTCCTTATTTGCAAATGACATGATATTATACATAAAAAACCCTAAAGACTCCATCAAAAAACTATTAGACTTAATACATGAATTTGGCAATGCAGCAGGATACAAAATTAACGCCAAGAAATCTATGGCCTTTCTATACACCAATAGTGAACTTACAGAAAGAGAGACTAAAAAACAATCCCATTTACCCTCGCACCAAAAAAAATTAAGATACCTAGGAATAAACTTAACTAAGGAGGTAAAAGACCTCTACTCAGAAAACTACAGGACGTTGGAAAAAGAGATAGAGAAAGACATAAACAGATGGAAGAACATACCATGTTCTTGGATTGGTAGAATCAACATCATTAAAATGTCCTTACTACCCAAAGCAATCTATAAATTCAACACACTTCCCATTAAAATACCAACGGCATATTTCACAGACCTAGAACGAACTCTCCAAAAATTTATCTGGAATAAAAAAAGACCCCGAATAGCTGCAGCAATCCTGAGAAAGAACAAAGTAGGTGGGATCTCAATACCAGATGTCAAGCTGTATTACAAAGCCACTGTTCTCAAAACTGCCTGGTACTGGCACAAGAACAGACATATAGATCAATGGAATAGAATAGAGAGCCCAGAAATCAGCCCGAAGCAATATGCTCAATTAATATTTGACAAAGGAGGCAAGAACATACAATGGAGTCAAGATAGTCTCTTCAATAAATGGTGTTGGGAAAATTGGACAGATACATGCAAGAAAATGAAACTAGACCACCAACTTACACCGTACACAAAAATAAACTGAAAATGGATAAAGAACTTAAATGTACTACAGGAAACCATAAAAATACTAGAAGAATCCAAAGGCAACAAAATCTCAGACATATGCCAGAGCAATTTCTTCACCAATACAGCTCCTAGGGCATTGGAAACTAAAAAGAAAATAAACAAATGGGACTACATCAAAATAAAAAGCTTCTGCACAGCAAAAGAAACCATCAACAAAACAACAAGAAAGCCCATTACATGGGAGAACATATTTGCCAATGTTATCACCGATAAGGGTTTAATCTCCAACATTTATAGGGAACTCATACAACTTAACAAAAGGAAGATAAACAATCCAATCAAAAAATGGGCAAAGGACCTAAATAGACACTTTTCAAAAGAGGACATTCATAAAGCCAAGAGACATATGAAACATGCTCAAAGTCACTAATCATCCCAGAGATGCAAATCAAAACAATGAGGTATCATCTCACACCTGTCAGAATGGCTATCATCATCAAATCAACAAACGACAAGTGCTGGAGAGGATGTGGAGAAAAAGGAACACTTGCGCACTGCTGGTGGGAATGCAGACTGGTGCAGCCACTATGGAAGACAGTATGGAGTTTCCTCAAAAAACTAAAAATGGAACTCCCATTTGACCCCGTGATCCCACTTCTAGCTAGGAATATATCCCAAGAAAACGGAAACACCAATCAGAAAGGATATATGCACCCCTGTGTTCATAGCAGCAAAATTCACCATCGCTAAGATCTGGAAACAGCCTAAGTGCCCATCAGTAGATGAATGGATTAGAAAACTGTAGTACATCTAAATGATGGAATACTATGCTGCTGTAAAAAAGAAGGAATTCTTACCATTTGCAACAGCATGGATGGAACTGGAGAGCATTATGCTAAGTGAAATAAGCCAGTCAATGAAGGAAAAATACCACATGATCTCACTCATTTATGGATAATAAAGACCATTATAAACTTATGAACAAAAATAGATACAGAGGCAGAGCTGCCTCGAACAGACTGTCAAACTACAGCGGGAAGGCGGGGGAGGGTTGGAGGACGGGAGAGGGGAGGGGTAAGAGATCAACCGAAGGACTTTTATGCATGCATATAAGCATAACCAATGGGCATAAGACACTGGGGTGTAGGGGAGGCCAGGGGATTGTTAAGGGCGGGGAAAAAAAGGAGACATATGTAATACTCTTTGTAATTTAAGCAATAAAACAATTAAAAAATAAGCTTAAGGTTTTATACCAGCACAGAGAGCACATCCTGAGTTAGACGGACAATGACATGACTCATTTATTGTATGCACACCTTGAAAAAAATAAAAATGTGTGTAGCCCTGGCTGGTGTTGTTCCGTGCACCTAAAGGTTGCTGGTTCCATTCCCAGTCAGGGCACCCAGTCGATGTCTCACACCAATGTTTCTTTCTCTCTTTCCCTCTCTATTCCCCTCTCTCTAAAAAGCAATAAAACAATCTTTTTTTAAAAAAAGGTGTGTAAATAATGGAGCAAAGCATAAGAAAACTGAAGTTCTCACTTTCGTACAGACTTGCTCAGAACCTAGGATGCCATTGAGGTGATAATGTTTGCCCCTCCCAAATTCAGCCTTCTGAGATAACTCCTTGTTAACTTTTTTTTGTAATATAAGCTTTGTTTAGGGTCACTTTGAAATAAAACCAAAGATGTTTATATAATTCATGTACCAAATAATGTGTCTGAGAAAATAGAATACAATGTAAGGCATCAATATGAGAATTATGTAGAATAACAGCTTAATCTGTTGAAAAAGGACACAACTTGTTATCAAGGCCTAATTTATGACTTAGGGACATTCTCTTGTGAAATGTAGCTATGTTTTAAGTAAGAAAAAATTTCCTGGAATCAGAAGTGTTTATAGATGAAAGTTTTTATAAAAGTGTCAGTTGGGCCAGCAGAAATGATGTGTACTCGTCTGGGAAACCACCCCCTCATCCTCAGCCTGAGATACACATCCTGCTAACAGTCTGTATGGCCTCAGCTCTCCCAGGAAGGGAAAGTGCCTCTCTCAGAAAGACATGCCACACCGCCCCCTCCCCTGTACCCTCCACCGGCCAATGTGTTCAATTAATTATACTAATTGACATCAGACAGGGGACTGGGAGGTGCCTTCAAGGCGCCTTCCTCTGCCCACATAGACCCACTCCACCTATAGAGGGCTGATGCCACTGGGAAAGTAGGTAAAAGGTCCTGCTTAATCTGGTTTCCACCATTGTTGCTTGTAGTAGTTTTCTTTTGCTGTTTTATGAAAAACCAGCTTTACTAAATAAACATGTGGGAATACTTGTTGAAAAAAAAAAAGAGTAAGATCACTTGGAAATGGAAATCTAACCAGACATAACATTGCCTATCATTTTAAAGACATAGTTGAGAGGCTATAGGACAAGTTCAGTGGAAAACTTAGAATCATTGGGATATTTTTTATTGCAGCTAATGAGAACACAGATTTAAATGACACCATATTGCTTTTGTTTTGTTGGTGAATATTTTATCATTTCTAAACATCTGGAAGAGACATAAGGAGGCCCAGGAGAGACACAACCTCTGGAGATGACTTTTTTCACATGTCTAGAATGGTCTTGAAAGATTTAATACAGACTACTCAAAAGTACTCAGTGGGACTTTCAGTGAGTACAGTCGGTACTGGGTGTTAATATTAGATCTCAGTGAAACTTAAATCCATGGTGGCATTGTCTTACAAGGACCAGGAGCTCACATCTGCCTACTGCATTGCTCACAGAAATCATTTTGTGCTAGAGTTCAAAACTCATCGTCATGATGTGTTTATTAGCTCTATGAACTGCATGCCAGAGCCATACAGTACAATACCTTGCTGAGTGAACAAAATACCTAAGTGATGGATACCTACTCTGCTGTAGAACATACAAACGTGGGTCTTGGTCCTATTCATTACACAGTCTGAAGACAGTTTGTGTTTTTTTGGGGGAAAAGAACTGACTTGTTCATGTCAAAGGGAAATTCTAGAAATAACTTATAGGAGAAGTTTGATCAAAACTTGGCCCTTTTGATTATTATTACAAACAATGTAAACATTTTTAAATGTTTTCTTATGGGGGCATTTACTTATGGTAACCCAAATTTAATTATTTAATTTTCTCCTTCCTAACAAAACTATGTCTTTGGGAATCTCATTTGTCAAGGAGGAATAAGACTCACTTTTATGTACTAAAATTGATCTCTGTATCCCCCTACTACCCCAAATGAAAGTGATGGCCAAACATACCATCCCAAAATTAGGAATTTGAACAATAAATTTCAAAAATGTTTTTCAGATATCAGACTTTTTGAAAATGAACTAAATAAGGTTGTCCACATTGTTACTCACAATTCACATTATTGGTTTGCATGCAGAGTGGAGGCACAGTGCCCTGACTGAGGCTGAATTCAATGGAAGGCACACCACAAAGCACAATACAAGATCTGACATTTCCAGGTGTCTGGGTCCTAATAAAAAACAACCCTCAATTACAAAATTTAAAATGCAATCATTAAAAATTTCACGCATGTATATTTAAGACTTAACCAGGATTCATTGTAGGTCAGTAAATATACAGTTTAGGCAAAGGACTTGGCTTATTCTGACATGCTTTGTTATATGTGCTGACTGTCTAGTCCCTCTTGGCTTCTGAGTTGTAGTGTTCATGTATCTGTTATGGTATGACCAAGATTCTTTGATTGGCCATCCATACTTATAAACTAAGCTTTAGCTTCTTTCTGGGAAGAGATGGAGGATGAAAAAAGACAAATGGATGGATGGATGAACAAAGACAGATAGATAAATAGCCAAAATGGATTTTAATCCACACTTAGATGTGCAGGATCTACAAATTATTTATGTTTTTATGTCTGAATTACTACTGAATTACTTCTTTGAGCTTGCAATGAGACCATAGAGAGGGAAACAAGCTCAGTCAATTTAAGATTTCTTCCCCTTTTCTGTAGAGCTGTGGCTTAATTCTGGGAAATTTATATAGATCCCAACTTTGGGTTGCAGGAAAACATCATTTGTCCCCACAAGTTTTCCCTGAGATTCCACGATTCAGCCTGGTCCTCGGTTATTAGCCTATTCAAGTGGCTGCCAATTCTCTTTGAAGATTCTGGGCCCCATTATGAGTTATTGGAACCATGTCTCTTATCCTGGGACATGGTGGGCTTGTTGATTGTGGGTGGAGCTCTCTGGTCAGGCTCTACCACATGTTGGTACGCCTCCCTGGCTCTGCTCCTTCTTCACAGGGTGGAGACTCTCTCCACTCCCCTAAATCTCTAGGGGTCTTGCCACCTCTCTGGGACTCATCCCAGAAAGCAAGATGTCAGATTCTCTCTGGACCTGCTTAACTGCTTTCATCATATCTGTTCTTTCTCTCCATCTCCCCAGCCTGGCAAAACTTTTTCTAATATAGAGGAATGTTCTCATACACTTTTGTTCTTCATACATTTTAGATGAACCCAGAACTGCCTCTTGTCCCCACAAAGCTGAGGATTTCAGAATAAAAACAAAGAAATAGCTCTCAGGAGATTTTGACTTTGTACCCTGTTACATTCCTCCAGCAAGGCAGTAAACCCACAGAAAAAGAAGGGGTTCAGGTGTGAGGAGACAGGCATGGGATAGGGCAGTAGGATGGAGAGACAGAAAGAAATGTTGTAGAACATAAGGAAAAGAAATGTGAGAACCACTCTCCCAGGAGATAGTATTTAAAAATTACTCCAGATGTGTCCATGTCTGGGCTATTGTAACTAATGCTGCAATGAATATAGGGTGCCTGTATCTTTTCAAATTAGTGCTTTCATTTTCTTCGGCTTTAATACCCAAAAGTGGAATTGCTCGGTGGTATGTTTCTATTTCTATTTCTAGTTTTCTGAGGAACCTCCAGATGATTTGAATAATTAACCAGTCAATGGGTGGATCTGCTAAATATTTGTGTGATGATCCACATAATCTTTTCTGGAATCTCTGTCTGCATACCTGAGCTGGACTCAGCCTGCAGCATTGTTATAATGAAACGCAAAAGGTGCAAATACCCTCATTCATGACTTGTCTTCCTTGAAAACTGGTCCGTGCTTTTTCAGTAGATTTGTCATTCAGTTCCCAGCTCACATCCTTAGCCTGTGCTGAGATGTCTCAGGGAAATGAACTCTTTGCAGTTAATTTCTTTCCACTGCCAGGTTTATGTTGAACTGTTTCCCTGCCAGGTTTGAGTTACTTCCACTCTGTGCAAGGAGGTGGGGATACAAGTAAAGAAAGACTATTGTCTGCCTCCAAAGCATTCAGTTTATTGAGGATGGCAGAGCTCAATACATAGGTCAGTTACAGTGCATTGACAGTTACAATACAATGTGACAAGGGCCCTAATTGAAACTGGCAGAATTTTAGGGAATCTCTGAGGAGCTGCACCGTGCTTTGCCTTCCCTATTCCAAAGATATTGGAAGAGTTCAATAGCCAGGTTATCTCTAGAGCCACCACCAGAACCCTTTCCCAGGAAATTGCAGCCGTCCTAGAGATCTTTGTCAAATACCTAGTACCTTTTCTTTTCCTTTATTTAGTTACTTTTGAGCTTCAGACTTATGGGATTGAGATCATGACAGATCATTGAGCAGTTCATCCATAACGGGCTGGCCACTTGTGAGGCTGGGCCCATCAGGCCACCAGGAGCCAGGAACACAGAGATGCTGGAAAGGTCACTCTACATGAGAAGGTTGGTCTCTTCTGTAGCACATTGTTTACTTGCTTGGTCCATCATTTTGCCACTTTATTCCATACCCATCAGAGGCAGTAAGTTAGATGCTGCACTTAGCCACAGTTGGTAGTCATCCTTCCTGGGTTGTCCCACTGCCTTGACTTGAAACAGTAGAAAAGAACACACACCTGACAAAGGCCAACAAGGTGTAACTGCTTTGACAGAAACTTTTGTTTTTGAAAATCTGTAGTGTTTCTAAACAGGAAAGGGTTATCAGCTAATTCAAAGCAATGTGGAGCAGAGTAGTTCTGCCTCTCCTTTTTTTTTTTTTTTTGCTAGGTTTCTATTCTCCCTATTTTCCTCCCTCCTTCCCTCCCTTCCTCCTTCAGCATCACTTCAGGCTCAGAGCATTTCCAGCTTATGCTGTGTGCCACATTCACGTTCTGTCACCGCTGTTTCCCATATGAGTTAATTTGGTGGCATCAGGAAATAAATATTTTCCAGAAGGCAATGTCACTTCCTTTTTGACATGTCATGAAAAGCATAACTAAACGAAAAGTGATGAACAGCCTTCAATTCACAAACATTTATTATATCATAGTTACTTGTTTACATGTCTATCAGCCTTGTGAACCTGGGCTCAGGGAAGGAATGTGGACTTTGGAATCATATCAAAGTCGCTTTACTCAGAGTCCCAGAATAGTAACGTATGACGTATAACCTGTGTGGTTTTAGAAACGTTATTTGGTCTGAGTTTTCTTATCTAAGACCAGCAGTGATAGTGGCCTTGAGCGTTCTGTTTCCCTGATACAGGGCATCTTCCTCTGCCCACCAAGCCCCTCTTTATCTCATGTTTTTATGTAACCTGAATCCTACCCATTTTTGAAGACCTAGTCCCAGTCACTATTTCCTCGGTTGCTGGAATGTACTGTGATCTCTGCCTCTTTTGAACTCTTTAGAGTAAATAGACGCTCTGTACCACTCATTTAGCACTTAGCACTTTGTGAAACATTATTCTCAGGGAGAAAGAAATGAGAGCTAAAGAGGTAGGTTTAGAACTAACCTGCTTTTCACCAATTCTCTGGTTCAGGCCTCCTTCTGCATTCTTGATCTCTCACCAATAAGATAGACTATCACTGCCCTAGTACTTTTTTGACATTCTGTTCTAAGTTCTCTGTCCATTTATCTAGTTCTAGTTTGAAAGGTAAAAAATGCTATCAAGACATGCTACTCCACCAAGGATGTGAGCCTTCTGACTCATGGCCACTTTTACCACCTTCCACTGCACCAGGGCAATTGAGAGCTTTCCCTCTAATGACTGAGATCAGTGTCATCATTGCTGCCAAATGATAAAACATTGGGCACAGTTCTCACCAGCAAGTTTGGGCTGTTTGGCCAACACAAGATCCAAGTTGAAAGTTTTTTCAGCCCTTCTTGCCTCCAGCCAAAACCTTCTCCAAACCACTCTTCACACAGAAGCCACTGCTGTTTTTGCTGCTCCCAACATTTTGACCAGGTCCTGGAGTGACTGAACACAGTCATCTGGGAGAATGCTCTACTCCAATGCAACCAACTTGTTCAAGCTGGTTCTGCATCTGGCACCGCTCCACTCTGTCTGGGACTGTTTCACACCATTAGCTGGAACTATTGTTCTTGTTGAATCAGCATCCCCAGGGTACCCAGTCCTGATTTACTGTCAGACAATGTCAACACTGTCTTTTGGATTGCATTCAAAAGGATGTCATTGTTCTGTTACCTCCAAATGTATAGTTATTTTAATCTGCATATCACCAATGAGCTCATCTTTTCTTTCTTTCATTCTTATAATTGGCCAGCATACTCTGCCTTTAGGTCATTTATATTTTTGTCTTGGGGTCTTTGCAGCCTGGGTCTAGTTTTTTCCTTCCTTGGGGATCTAGGAACCTACTAAGAACATGGCATTCGGCTACATGTATTTGCCATTTGCTACCAATGCAGCGTTTTCCAGGACAGTCTCTGATTCTAATATTCTGTCTGAGCTTTATATGCAAAATGTTGTTTATAGGTTCCACTTTGAGATTTGGAAAATAAGGTTATCAGAATCTGACCCCAGCTTTTAAGAAACTCTCATTCTGTGGTTCTAGACCAGCCATGGGCAAACTACGGCCCGCGGGCCGGATCCGGCCCGTTTGAAATGAATAAAACTAAAAAAAAAAAGACCGTACCCTTTTATGTAATGATGTTTACTTTGAATTTATATTAGTTCACACAAACACTCCATCCATGCTTTTGTTCCGGCCCTCCGGTCCAGTTTAAGAACCCATTGTGGCCCTCGAGTCAAAAAGTTTGCCCACCCCTGTTCTAGACAGAACCACAAAACAAAGGCAAAGGTTGTAAATAAAAAGTGTCAGAGTGAGCAATACAGGTCAGAGCACTATCTTAGATCAGAGCAATTCAGGGTCAGGAAGGCAGAGAAATCTCACTCTGAAGGAATATCCCAATCATGACCTTAGCAGGGTATCCTATCATTTGCATTTTTTAAAAATATATATTTTATTGATTTTTTTACAGAGAGGAAGGGAGAGGGATAGAGAGTTAGAAACATCAATGAGAGAGAAACATCGATCAGCTGCCTCCTGCACACTCCCTACTGGGGAGGTGCCCGCAACCAAGGTACATGCCCTTGACCAGAATCGAACCTGGGATCCTTGAGTCCGCAAGCTGATGCTCTATCCACTGAGCCAAACCGGTTAGGGCTCCATTTACATCTTTAAAGTGATAAAGTTAACATCTTGAAGGATCTGTTTGTTGTCTTAGGGCTGGGGGGTACTTGATGGGCCTAGAGCAGTAGTTCTCAACCTTCCTAATGCCGCGACCCTTTAATACAGTTCCTCATGTTGTGGTGACTCCCAACCATAAAATTATTTTCGTTGCTACTTCATAACTGTAATTTTGCTACTGTTATGAATCATAATGTAAATAGCTGATATGCAGCATGTATTTTCATTGTTACAAACGGAACATAATTAAAGCATAGTGATTAATCATAAAAACAATATGTAATTATATATGTGTTTTCCGATGGACTTAGACAACCCCTGTGAAAGGGTCGTTCGACCCCCACAGGGGTCGCGACCCACAGGTTGAGAACCGCTGGCCTAGAGGATGTCAACATAGTTTGCTTGCTGCAGGCCTGTGTCATGTCCATGCTGCTGGTGAGGCTCCATGTGGCCCATGTGGGGCTGCAGTATCCTCAGTAGGAGGTCAAGTGCTTTAAGTAGACATGGAGCTGAAGCAATGACAGATGCAGTAAAACCTCTAAGAGGTTTACTCATTGGAAGGGTGAAATCCAAGGTCAGTCGGCTTCCTTTATCGCAACACCCCATCCCCACTTCCTGTTGGCTAATAAATCACATAGCGTGCATGACTTGAGCAGGGAAAGGACTGGAAGCACACAAGGCCTAGGTTCTGGCCCTGCTTCTGATGTGCATGGCGTTTCCTGGGCATTCCATTTATTCCACTGGACCTTTGCTTAGCCACGTGCAAGAGAAGGTGATTGAAGTACATGGGTGGCTTTTCATGCTTTTAAAAAATAGTGGTAGCCTTTTATCAACAAAATCTTACACAAAGCCATGGCATATGAAAGAGTCAAAGCAGAACCAGGCTGGAGAAGTGGGCAGGGAAGTCTATTTTGCTTCCACTCCACAGAGCCCGAGTGTGGGGAGCCGATACAGGGTTAAGCCTCTGACTGACCTGTTGGCAAAGTCACAAACAAGTCTTCTTCCGAGTCTTAAACAACCCAATCCAAGAGGTGGCTGCTGATTTACATGTGCTGTCATTTAAAAAATAAAAATGGGGGAATTTGCTGGAAGCCAGTCCACCCTTGCTGCTTGACACAGTCGCTGCAGGGAAGAAACATCTGCACAGCTAATGTTTCAAGGGACCTGGCGTATATGGCATATGTTTGCTCCCCCTTTTAGCGCTATGTGTTTTAACCAAGGTCACCTCTCTGAGAAAGGTTGTTTCCCCAGGTGGGGATTTTTCCCTGAAGTTAGGGATTAACAGGACTAAGGAAGGGAATAATTCAGTAAAACCCCTTAACTAAGTGCCAGGCGGATAGTTAATCACTTTAACTCCAAACAATCATGCTTAAACTACATAATCTTTACTTAGGATAATCTCCTTCAGTTACTTCCTTGTAGCTTAACAGAACAATAGAGTAGTGACCTTGGAATGGAAATTACAAACGCTCTAACCTTTGGAATAGAATGGATAGGATTAAAATCAACTGGTATAAATACAGATGTAACAGGACAATAAAGAGAGAACCTGGCTATGCTGATCAACTGAACGCTGGCCTCCGTGTCATTCCTTCTTCGCCGACTCCATCCACACCTTTAGGAACCCCTGGACCTGCAGGGGCTGGACCCCAGCCGAGGACATGTATAACTTAAAACGCTGGCCTCCATAGCTCAGGGTGACTTCCGGCTCTGATGTTCTATGTGGAAAAAAACTGTTTACATTTTCATTGTTTTACAAGAAAATATAATTTCATTCTCCTTTTCTGATGTGAATTAAAGAAAAGAAAGTAATGCAGTGTCATGTGGTGAGTAGCTTCACTTTGTTCTTCTGGCTTCATGAGGTATGAGAGCGGATGAGAGGCAATGGGGGTGTACCTCAAAATGGTTGTCTTTGCACACCTCCGTTAAGCAGCAAAACAAATGAACATAAAGAAAGAAGATAGCCCGGCTGGAGTGGCTCAGTGGTTGGTCTTCGACCTATGAACCAAAGGTCATGGTTCCATTGCTGGTCAGGGCACTTGCCCAGGTTGTGGGCTGGATCCCCAGTGTGGGGTGTTCAGGAGGCAGCCTATCAATGATTCTGTCACATTGTTGATGTTTCTATCTCTATCTCCCTCTCCCTTCCTCTCTGAAATCAATAAAAATATATTTAAAAATAAGTAAGCAAATAAATAAATAAAGTTAACTTAAAAAAAATAAAGAAGATAACAGTACCTTGCCTGACAAAGCACCAGTCCCTCCTCCCCGACCCACACCTCCATGAAGAAGTCAAGGGGGTTCATGAGCTCCTCTTTAAGCCCCATCCCTTGGGAGGCTCAGGTAGGAGACAGAAGTATGGCCTGGAGGGAAGTGTATGAGGATACTGTGCTGTATGAGATGAGGCCCTAACCGGAAGGCAGGTGTGGATGTTGACTTTGGAGGGTCAGCCTCGGCATCCCTGCACACCTTACTTTGGCCCCGGTGGTGACTGGCCACTTTCCTTCTCCCCATTGTCAGGGCATGATATTAAAAGTAATGGCATCATTCCTGGGCTTACTCAGATTCTAGGCTGTTTGCTGCCACAAAGTATGTGATGTCCCAGAAATCACTAATTCTC
The DNA here is from genome assembly GCF_014108235.1 of Myotis myotis. NCBI lineage: Eukaryota > Metazoa > Chordata > Mammalia > Chiroptera > Vespertilionidae > Myotis > Myotis myotis. The sequence goes on along the minus strand of NW_023416322.1, from coordinate 25,133,509 downwards.
AAGGTCCCAAAGAGGAATTCTGTTACCCATTTCACAAGGAGACCACTTGTTTAAAAGTTACAGTACAGTAAAAATGTGCATATGCTCCATGGGATGCTCTCCCACCCCACCCCCTCTCCTCTCACCTTTTATGCACTTTTCATCTTCCTCCTCTTGTCTAGAGATGGGGTAAAAGAAAGGGATTTGATGAGTTTGTTTCTGGAAAAGAGGTAGTAAAAGAAGGGAAGAAGAAACATTCTTCTCTTTTAAACATGCCCACTGCCCTCCACTCAGGCCTGTTTCTCCCTGGTTGAAGTGAATGTTAGTGTTTTCTCTATTTCCTAGAGACCTACTGGAAAATAATTTTGTCTAGAGGTTTCTAAGCATTAGACAGTGTGCAAAGTGTAAGTGTTACTTTGTTCAGAGATGGGTCAACTTAGTTAAGGAAAACATGAAGAAGCCAAGATATGCTATGTTCATTCAGCTAAATTCCAAGGGATGCATATAGCCTCAACTATGCTGAATCCAACTTGAAAAGAAAGAAATGCTGTCTTACTCGGTGCTGAGCTACTTGTCTAATTTTGGAAGCTCTACCAGAAGGCTCTGATTATAACGAGGAATCTGTTGGAGAAATCAGGCCATGATGTGGGAATAACTAACAAGGATTGGCTCTCATCTTAAAACCAGGAAATTGGCCATTTAAAAAAAGAAAGTATAGACTCAGAAGAATTTTAGAAGGAAAGGAAGCTAAGATGTGTGACAAACTATGTCAAACCTAGTGGCTTAAAACTGTCGTTAATGTATATGAGTCTGCAATTTGGACAAGCCCTGATGGGAAGGCTAGTCTCTGCTGCATGTGGCATCAGCTGAAGCATTCCCTGGGGCTGGAGGATCACTTCCAAGATGAGTCACTCATGTTGGAGCCATGAAAATGGGTTCTTGTGGTGGTGTGAGAAAGGAATTTCAAAGGGGAAAGTTTAAGTGTCGTGGCAAGATTTATTGGGGTGAAGGGAAGTAATATGCCCTTGGGGATGTAGAGGGCAGGCAGGCTCTAGCAGCAACTGCCCCGAAATCCCTGATAATCCTCCATATATTTTCTTGGCTTTCAGAAACTAGCAGGCTTTTTTTCTGACTATCAAACTTACTTCCTGGGTTTACCCTGGCTTGTGCTGGGCTCTCCCCCTAACCAGTTCTTCCCCTGGATCTTCCAGGGTTTTGGGCCCTTATCCAATCTGGTTCTGTTCCCAGATTTTCCCAGGCGAGGCTCTGCCACTTTATGTCACCATTTTGGCTTCTACTGCGCATGCCTCAAAGTTCTGCTTCGTCATCTGGTTTTACTGCACATGGGCATGTACTTATTTCCCCCTACACCAACTTGACTTCTACTATACATGCACCCAGGAGAGAATTTCCCCTGCTGTTTATCCTTCCCTCAGTAATCCTGGGGGTTGTCCCTGAGGGAAACTGAAAAGTGATTTCTTCCTGCCCACTTTGGGAATATACGTCCCCTGGGGAGCCTGTGAATGCTGTGGCTTCATAGTGAATCAGGTTTAATGTCTGATTCCATTTGCTCCCTTCCTTAACTAACTGCTACCTGTGTTAGTAGCATGATTGACAAGTTGGTGCTGGCTATTGGTTGGCTATTAGTGGGGATTGAGGCTGGCAATCTCTGTTTCTTTCTATATGGGCCACTGTATGGGCTCCATAGTGCCTGGTTTCCAAAGTCAGAATCCCAAGGCATAAGATGTAGAAGCTGCCAGTTTCATGGGCCTGAATCTTGAAATAGCCACAGCATCACCTCTACTAAATATAGGTCAAGCTGTCTTAGAAATCATATTCATGGGGAGGACATAGACTCAGCCTCTCAATGGAAGGAATATCAAATAAATTTGGGACTATGCTTGCTTTAAAACTGCCACAACATAAGATACAGAGTTGGGGGAGGAGGGTGTGAGAGGATGAATAGTAAGATCTGAAAGCAATGGTGGGGAGACATGAGGACACATACCCCACCTCCATGCCCAGTGGTATGAAAGTTGCAAGACATAAGATAAGCCACCACTTGAGTGGCTGCAGGGGAAGCCGTGTCCTCAGGGTGAGTTACAAGGACATGAATGGAGTATTCAGAGAAGAGTTTAAAATGCAAGGAATTTTTTGGATCATGACCATGAATTGCATCACTGGAGAAGCGTAGAAGAAACAGATTCAGCGATATGTGGGACTTAATGGGGATTAGAGTACAGGAAAGTGGTGTGATGTCAGAGTCTGGTGTTTGTGTTAGCGGCCCCAAGAGTATAATGAGGTTGATCTTCATGTATTCAAGGCAAGTAGCAGTGGAAAGATATAGGATATTTGAACACCCTGCTTAACAAGCATTATCCATTAGATGTGTACACAGCATACGGGGACTAAAACCTATATTCAGAATATATAAAGGACTCCTATAAGTCAATGCAAAAGAAAACACTCAAGAAAAGAAAAGAAAAATAAAACCTGGCAAAAAATGGAAGAGACAGAGACAATTCACAGAGGAGAATGTGTCAATGACCAAGGAACATAAGCACTCAATTTTACCGGAAATCGGGAAAATACAAATTAAAATACACAGCAGGATATTGTCTTACTTCCATCAGATTGAGGGGAGAAATCTAAAAGGCCACCTATTAGGAAAAATGTGAAGCAAATAATAACTTTCATATATTGCTAGTGGAAGTGTAAATTAACACACCAATTTAACAATATGCTCTGTGATTGAGCAATTTTAATTCTAGGTATATGGCCCTAGTGAAAGATACAAAAATATTCTTTGACAATATTTTTTATGATAGTAAAAAATTATAAACCACCACAGGGTCAAGAACAGAAGAACAGATAAGTATAATGTAGAATAGCCACATAATGTAATATTGTGTGGCAGTTTAAATGAATGAATGAGAGTTATGCATAGTAGCATGAGTGTCAGAAATGCAAGTTACAAAGCAAATTTTGAAGGATGCATTGAACATGACACCATTTATGTAACTTTAAAAATCTGTAAAACATCACTGTATATAGTTTTAGAAATTATAAAGTGATGTTTTACAGTGGTTCTCCTACTTATGTGACCTTGGGGAAATTACTAACTTCTCTGAGCTTCAGTTTCCTCACCAATAAAGTGGGACTGATATCCACTTTGTAAAGTGATGAGGTCATATGAGCAAATACATAGAAAGCGCTAAGAATAGTGTTGGGCACATTGTACGCACTGCATGTGTTAGTTAGGATTATGATTTCTATTACTAATGTTAATATGTAGAAAAATGAGCACAGAAATTATAAAATTCTATTATCCATTTCATGATTGTGATTGCCATTGGAATGGGTTGCACAGAAGACTTCACTTCTATCTATAAAATTTTATTTCTTAAAAATAAAAAGGTTTGAATCTACCATGGTGAATCTCAGAAGTGAATACACAAGTGTTGTTAATCCGTATACTCCTAGCTGCTATGCTAATACTTGGGACACCTCCCAATGTTGGAAAAGACAGAAGCTCCAAGATTTGCCCTGTTTTCTTAAAACATGCCTTTTTTTATTGTTTAAAGTATTACAAATAGTAGTACATATGTCTCCTTTTTTTCCCCATTGACCTTCCCCCAGCCTCCCCTGCCCCCCAGCACATGCCCTCACTCCCCCACCCTGCCCCAGTGTCTTGTATCCATTGGTTATGCTTATATACATGCATACAGGTCCTTTGGCTGATCTCTTACCTCCCCCCCCACATCCCTCCCCAGCCTTCCCCCTGTAGTTTGACAGTCTGTTCGATGCTTCTTTGCCTCTGTATCTATTTTTGTTCATAAGTTTATAATGTTCTTTATATTCCACAAATGAGTGAGATCATGTGGTATTTTTCTTTCACTGACTGGCTTATTTCACTTAACATAATGCTCTCCAGTTCTATCGATGCTGTTGCAAATTGTAAGAATTCCTTCTTTTTTACAGTAGTGTAGTATTCCATTATAGTAAACCACAGTTTTCTAATCCACTCATCTGCTGATGGGCATTTAGGCTGTTTCCAAATCTTAGCTATTATAAATTGTGCTGCTATGAATATAAACATGCCTTTAGATGACATCATATCCCTCTTCTTACTTTCTAGGATTGGGAGGAGCAATTATTCACGTGTGACTTATCAGTGAATAAAGAATAAATCAGGGACTATTTTGAGTGACGGACTTCCAGTTTACTAGGAATTATAAAATTAATTTTTAAAAAGTTAGATTGTTAATTATAGGGACTTTGAGGACATAGGTTGCCCTATTACTAAAGGAACATTCTCTGAACTCCCTTTCTGGGCCTCATTCCCAGGGACAGATGTTAAACTCATGGTGATCTGGGTAGCACTGTTCAGAAGGGGACATTGTGAGGTAGCAAATTGACAGAGAGATGCTACTCCAAAGTAGGACGGCTGTCATACCTTTGCTATAATGAGAATTCTTTTAGTTAAGAGTATTAAAGTTCTTTGGTTGGGATTGAAACAATGGATTTTGGAAATCCCATCAAAGAAAGGGTGAACTTTTACAGTTTGATGAGAGAAATATGTCAAATACTAATATTTGAATTCATTCCCTCACCTGCTGATTTATTGACAGATATATTCCCCTTTCTCCTCACGGCTGTATAGAACCTGCCTCATATGTAAAGGACTATCTCAGTACTAAAGATATCCAGAGCTGAGGATCTGGCCAAAGCCTGGGAAGCAGGAGATTCAACAGGAACAGACTCCTCTTGTTTGTTGTAGGGCAGCTGTGGGCAAACTACGGCCCACGGGGGCCCGTTTGGCTGTTCTCTCCAGCCCGCGGAGCCGAAAGAGCGGAGAGTTCTCTTGCTCTCCCCTCCGCTGCTTCACCAGCAGCAGTGTTAACATGGGAAACACGGCCGCAGCTCCTTCTTTTGAGTGGGCGGATTTATATCCGCCCATTCAGTAGAAGGAATAACCTCTCAATCTTCCAGAGGCTCCTTGTAATGCCCGTGGACGCGTCTCCTGACATCACCCTGGGAATGCGTAGACACTATCGTGGTGATGTAGGGAGACACGCCCCTGGAGAGCACAGTATCAGAGCCTTTCTGAGGTAAGATTAAGAGCTCTACTCAAACACAATTTTTTCCTGTTCCCACATTCTGTACATCACAATGACTTGTTAATAAAACAACAAAGACTTTCAGCTGTAAAAATGTGTGCTATAGGGCATTTGTGTTAACATGCACCACTGCACATTAGCATCAATGCAAACATGATGGAAACCTGTGTACCCTGCATTAACCCTAGCTGCGCTGCATTGCAGTACTGCACCACACTGCAATGGCAGCATGGCTAGTGTGAACGAACCCTAATTCAGTGGTTTGAACAAAAAGATTGTATAGAAATGTGATGAACTAAAGATTTTATTACAAAATTGCTTAATTTCAGGGTTTCAGAAGTAATTGGACAAATGAAAAACCGAAAATCAAATGTTCATATCTAATACTTGGATGAAACCCTTTCCTGGTAATGACAGCTGATGTACTTATGGACATCACCAGATGCTGGGTTTTCTCCTTTGTAATGCTCTGCCAGGCTGTCACAGTAGGGGTATATATATAAATATCCTGCCATTTCCAGCTTTTAATAAGAAAAACTGTTGCAATGGGCATTTAAAAGTGGCACTTGGTTGTTTTTATAGAGTCCAGTGGATGCAATCTGACATTGATAATGGGCTCTTTCACACTATGTGCACTGCAGCTGTTTTTTGCCAGTAACGGAAGTGCTAGTGGTAACTACTGGTTACCCATGTTTTGCACTGCCCTAGCACCTCCCATACAAGTGTGTGTGGAAGACACAGCAATGTGCAGCTATGTGTGTTACCATAAACAAAGGGTGTGTGTGAAAGATACACAGGTTTCCCATGGAGGAAAGGGGTTGTTCTCTATGGTCAGGGTGTGCCTCTGTCCCATGTCTGAACTTTTTCAGATGATTTTGTTATATATATATTTTTTTAGAAGACCAAAAATGTTATAGTAGAGCAAATTTAATCACTTGTTTTTATACTTTGCTGTCTTATTTTAGTAAAGAATTTAATAAGAGAATGGTACTGTTGATTTTAGCCCAATATTAAACATGAGTGGACCAAAGAAAAGGAAAGTGGACAGTGAATGCCGAGTGTTTAAGAGGGAGTGGACAACAAAATATTTTTTCACTGAAGTCCAATCAATGCCGGTATGTCTGATATGCCAGGAAACACTTGCAGTCTTCAAAGAGTACAATCTCAGCCGTCACTTTGCCACAAAGCATGGCAACTATGCTAGCAAGCAGTCACCTCAAGAACGGGAGGCTACTGCACAGAGGTTGATGGCTAAATTACAGGCTCAGCAAAATGTCTTTCACAGACAAACTGCAATTCAAGAGACAACTACCAAAGCAAGTTTTATGCTATCATTCAAATTAGCAAAAGCTAGCAAACCTCTCTCTGAAGGCGAGATTTTGAAAGAATGTATGATAGAGACAGCAGGTCTCTTGTGTCCAGAGAGCAAAGGCAAGTTTGAAAAACTCAGCTTATCGCGCAGGACAGTGACTCGTCGAGTGGAACTGATTGATGAAGACTTGGCCAGCAAGTTAAATAGTAAGGCAGAGTTCTTTAAGTTTTATTCACTAGCATTGGATGAAAGTAATGACGTAAAGGACACTGCTCAGCTCTTAATTTTTATCCGAGGGATTAGTGACAATTTTGAAATTATGGAGGAGTTTTTAGCCATGGAGCCACTGAAAGGAAAAACACGGGGAGAGGACTTGTATGACCGGGTGTCTACTGTCATCGAGAAAATGAAGCTACCATGGAGTAAACTTGCTAATGTCACGACAGATGGATCTCCAAATTTAACTGGAAAAAATGTTGGACTGCTAAAAAGAATTCAGGATAAAGTGAAAGAGGAGAACCCTAACCAAGATGTTATTTTTCTTCACTGTATTATTCACCAGGAATCATTGTGCAAGTCTATATTACAACTTAATCATGTTGTTAATCCAGTCGTAAAGCTCGTTAATTTCATTCGAGCAAAGGGACTTCAGCACCGTCAGTTTATTAAGTTTCTGGAGGGAACTGATGTGGATCACTACGACTTACTTTACCACTCTCGTGTCCGCTGGTTGAGTTTGGGCAAAGTTTTCCAACGAGTGTGGGAGCTCAAAGAAGAGATTGGTGCATTTTTGAAATTAAAGGGGAAGTCTGACGAATTTACTGAGCTGAGTGACAAGAATTGACTGTGTGACTTTGCATTTGCTGTAGATATATTTTCACATTTGAATGAGCTAAATGTGAAGCTACAGGGAAAAGATCAGTATGTACATGACATGTACACTAATGTGAAAGCCTTTAAATCGAAGCTGATTTTCTTTTCCAGACAAATTTCAGACAAAGTCTTCACTCATTTTGCCACACTAGCCACACAGAAGGAGACCATCCAAAACGTGAAGAAATACATCAAATCACTGGATGACCTGAATGCAGAATTCTGTCGTCAGTTTTCTGATGTTGAAAAAATTGACCAGTCACTTCAACTGGTGGCCTGTCCTTTGTCACAAAACCCTGAAACAGCACCAGAAGAGGTGCAACTGGAACTCATCGATCTTCAGTCTGACTTTGTCCTAAAGGAGAAATTCAGCTCTCTTGAACTAAGAGACTTTTATGCTTCACTTAATGAAGCCACTTTTCCAAACATTTGGAGGATGGCACAGAAGATACTGGTGCTGTTTGGGTCAACCTATGTTTGTGAGCAGACATTTAGCGTCATGAACATCAACAAAGCCCCTCACAGATCCAGCTTAACTGACGAACACCTCAGATCTATCCTGAGAATAGCCACAACAAAACTAACTCCAGACTTTGATGCATTAGCTAAAAAAGGAGACCAACAACACAGTTCCCACTGAAGTTGATGTTTTAAAGACCAAAAACCTTTCAGCCCAGTCTACATTGCCATCTACATCTACGTCCCGGGCATAATTTGGAAGTTGCACTAAAGAAAATGTTTAATTTACTGTTTACACATTTTGTTCTTCTATTTGTTTTAGTTTTAAAATTATTTTATTATATTTAAGTTTAATTTGAAAGGCTTTTGTACCTTTCCTTTGTTAGGCAATTTTATTTTGCCTTTGCCATCTTCAATATAAGGTATGTTATTGTGCTATGATTCCTCCATTTTTTGAAGTTTCAAATTATAATAATTAGTGTTTACATTCTTCTTGTTAAAATGTTTGAAATGAATAAAACTATTGAAATAAAAAAAAAAGACCGTACCCTTTTATGTAATGATGTTTACTTTGAATTTATATTAGTTCACACAAACACTCCATCCATGCTTTTGTTCCAGCCCTCCGGTCCAGTTTAAGAACCCATTGTGGCCCTCGAGTCAAAAAGTTTGCCCACCCCTGTTGTAGGGCCTGCTCTGTGCTAACTGGGATGCCATTCAGCACAATCATTGATCCAGCATCAGTCATTGATCCAGTTCCCAGAGAGGATGACCACTGTCAACAGACATAGGCCTGGTGGTCAGTGGGTCAGCCTGTGACTGGCCCCCAAGCTCTTTCCAAAGGCCTCACAGATATCCAGCTATTATCACAATGCTAGGATCTGGACCAAGGCAGAGGGAGTCATGGCGCAACTTAGAGAAGCTTCCTACACGGCTTCCCCACCCACACCAGCTTGACTCTCTCTGGATGGCATGATTCACTTCCGTTCCTTCCACCTGAGGGAGTGGAAGAGACTCTGCCCGTCAGCAGTTACATAAAGGCAATCATCAGTTCACTCTGAGCAAAAGTGTCTTCTCTGTTCCCGGTATTGGTTTCTCCTCACCTGCAATGCTTTGTATCTGTCTCAAACCTCTTCATCCTCCAAAGAGTGTTGTAGAGTCAACCTTTACAGAGCATTTCAACATGTGCTTTATATGTTTTGGTTCTTAGTCCTTACAATAACCCTGTTTGGTAGGTATTCTTATTTCCATTTTAGAGGTAGAAAATTAAGTCTTAGATTAAGTGAAGTTCCAAAGTTCCACAGTGAGTGGCAGAATGAGCATTTGTAGTTGCGTCTTAGTGTAATTCTAAAACTTGGGATTTGATGACTATATAGCACTGTAGCCCTGGAAGCTTTTCCTGGTTACTTTGAGGAATTAAAATTACAAAAAGCATGGACAGAGAAGCATACTTTACAAGCACATAATTAGGCACATTCCATTTACTATCATGTGGAGAATCTACAGGAAAAACATTATTATCAGAAGCTATATATCTTGTCAGGGAGAGGGAAATAAGACAAGTGGGTAAGATTAAAGGGAGATAAAGCTAAGGTCTGCTTTACCTCCTCAGGGTTCCTAGGGAAGTTTTGTATCTTGTTTCCCAGTCTTTCCAACAGTATGTTACCACTTACTATGCCCTGACCATCTGTGACAACTGTCAGGATGGAACTTCCAAGCTCTGACATAGAAAAGTCCTGAAAAGCACTGAGGAATAGTCTTATTGGGGCAGAAGGGGTGGCACCAGTAACTGTGAAGATAAACACACGAGTTACACAGAAAGTGGGTCAAGAAGGTGTGAGAATTGATGATCCCCACACTGAGTCTTGAGAGATAATTAAGGGTAAGATAAAAAGTGAAGAGCCTTCTAGACTTGGTGAACAGTCTGAACAAAGATGGAAAGCAAGAAGAAGCATGAGGTTAGGACTAAACACAAGTAATTTGATTTTCCTACAGCATCAAGTACGGGGTGAGAAGTAAAAAATAATAAGGCTTAGCCATATAGGTTGGGTTAAGAAGATGGAGTCCCTTTGGACCATGTCAAGGAGTGGATAGTGGGAAACCATTAAATGGTTTTAAGCAGGTAAGAGATAGGATCACATTTACATTTTCAGGCAGCTGGCTATGATGGGCAAGACTTTTGGGTAGAAATCCAGCAAAGAGACTCTTGCAGTTGTCCAGGTAAGAGATGATGAGGGACTGACTCAAGTCAATGACAAGGAAATTAAAAGCAGGGAAAGGACCCAAGAGATATTTGGGAATTGGAATCAGGAGGACTTGATGTGTGACAGGATGTAAGAGTTCTGTAAGAAAATGAGAATGGTTTGGGACACACTCTTGGGGTTCCCATGTTGGCCACTTCAAGGATAGAAGTACCAGGGGTGATGCAGCACCAGGGCTAGCCCACTGCATCTTCTCTCTTCATGTCCATGGTAATGCTTTAGGGGCCTTGTCACTCTTCTTTGCCACAAGGCCTTGGTGGGGGCCCATTCTGATTTACCCTAGTAGACTTTTCTAACTCAGAATCTCAGGAGTAGGGGTTGGAGTTATGCACTCTTTTCCACGTGGAAAACCCTCATCTTTAGGCAAGTTGCCTAGTCTTTTACCCAGAGCTCTGCACCTGTTGAGGCTTGGTAGCTTCAATAAGTCAGTAAAAAGTGGTACGGCCCCTTTCACCAGTACAGGAAATGGCCTGTTCTCTATCTTTGCACCCAAGAAGAGACACAAGGTGACATTTTACTAGTAACACTGCCAGCACAAACTTTACATTACTTATGAAGGGGAAAAATACCTACATCAGCCTCTAAGTTCAAACCATAGAAGTGGATGAGATCATTCAGGGAAACATAGAATAAATGTGACCTGAAGCTAGGTCCCAGGGAAACACCAGCTTTTGAAACATGTGTGGACAAGAAAGCTGACACAGACTGAAATAACAGGAAAAGCAACAGAGCATTATACTGTAAAAATCCATGGGTAGAGCATTTTAAGAAGGAAATAGTACTGAATTGTCAAAATTCTACTAAGATAAGGTCAGTGTGACCCTTGCTCTTTAAGGGGATTAGAAGAGTTGTAAGGAGGGTCATATCCTGAGCCAAGTCCTGTGAGGCTCTGAGAAAGGGAGGGGAGAATGTGAGGACAGGGCTTGGTGACTGTTTAGGCATTCATTTCAGGTCTAGGGGGACTTTACCTCAATTTTCTGACAGCTACAGGAAGAAGCAGCAGGCCAAGGGCAGGGATGCCAGGTGTACTTTGTTAATGAACCAAGTATTTGTGGCACCAGTCTTAACTGGCATCTTTCTCTGTCCTCGTTTTCAATGTATACCTGCCTGGACTGGGCTGGTGTTAACTTGCTGACAATAGAGCTGAATCTGAAAGCAGATATCTTCAAGGTCTTTTCCAGCTCTGAGATTCCTCCTAGGATTTTCTGCCAGGGGAAACCACAGTCTGAGTGCTCAGATAATCTGGGTGTTTGCATAAACATACCATGGAGCATACTTTCCACCCAGCAGAATGGAATTTGAAGAATGTTGGAGAACTCACACATGAAGCTGGAAAGTTGCTTTGGTTCTGTGAGGGGAAAAATAGTTTAAGGTTTAGAATACCTAAAAGGGTACATGCCTGGGTGTCAGTTTAGGGGAAATCAGTTTCAGTGGAATTCAAATTGGGTCAGGTTTCTCCTGATGAAATGGAAAATGCTAAAAGCCATAGGAGGCTATGGGGCTGGTTTAGGAGTCAGTTTCCTGGCTTCCTGGTGGGAAGCTGTCTCCTCTTCTGGGATACAACCTGGCAGGTCTGCAGAACAGTGGTCTGAACCATTCCAGCAATGGGAACACAAAACTGCCTTTAAGACATCTGTGCTGACTGTCACTTTCCTCAAAGCAGCATCTTTTCACTCCGAATCCTCCACATGTCCATGGTAACGCTTTGGGGGTCTTGTCACTCTTCTTTGCCACAAGGCCTTGGTGGGGGACCATTCTGATTTACCCTAGTAGACTTTTCTAACTCAGAATCTCAGGAGTAGGGGTTGGAGTTATGCATTCTTTTCCACGTGGAAAACCCTCATCTTTAGGCAAGTTGCCTAGTCTTTTACCCAGAGCTCTGCACCTGGCAGTGTTAAAATGTCACCTTGTGTCTCTTCTTGGGTGCAAAGATAGAGAACACACCATTTCCTGTAGCTCCTTCTAATTCATTTTCACAGCCTGAACTCTCTGACTCCTCTCTCTCTCTCTCTCTCTCTCTCTCTCTCTCTCTCTCTCTCTCTCTCTCTCTCTCTCTCTCTCTCTCCTCTAGCTTTCTGTCTCCAGCAGACATTCAAACTATTTCTCTTGGGTCCATTCCCTCTGCCTCTTTGGAACATGACCTTGCCAAGGGGATACCCTAAGCAAATGCTTCTTTTATAGAAATATCCACTAGGTTGCTATTAATCAAGTAAAATATGCACTTATTAAACCATATCTTGCCATAACCGGTTTGGCTCAGTGGTCAGAGCGTCAGCCTTCGGACTGAAGGGTCCCAGGTTCGATTCCGGTCAAGGGCATGTACCTTGGTTGCGGGCACATCCCCAGTAGGAGGTGTGCAGGAGGCAGCTGATCGATGTTTCTCTCCCATCGATGTTTCTAACTCTCTCTCTCCCTTCTTCTCTGTAAAAATCAATAAAATATTAAAAAAAACCACCTAAACCCCCCCCCCCCAAACCATATCTTTGAAAATCTGGTTCGTCTCAACCGGATAAATGCCATGGAGATTTTTTTTCTTTCTTCAAAGTTAACTATTTATCTCTCTCTGACTTTCCTCTGATTGCAACAACCATGGCGAGTTTCCCTTGCCAAGTCCCCAGAGAGTGTGTGAGCGTCAACAAAGCCAACTGCTGACTTTTGATTTATATCATCTTCAGGGAAGATTGGAGAAATTGTTATTATTAAAAACAAGTTGGGGAGAATGATATGATTTCCTCCCAAATGTGAATGCATCTAAGCAGACCCTGGAATGAAGACAGCAAGAACCTGCTATCCTTCCCACTTGGATAAACAGGAACCTAAGTCCTTGAAGACAATAGGAGAAACCCTTTAACATTGCTTGTAGTATTGGTTTGGTGGTGATGAACTCCTTTAGCTTTTTTTTACTTGATAAATGGGCAGTTACAGAATAGTCACAGGTGATGTAAAGTACAGCATGGGAATATAGTCAATAATATTGTAATAACTAAGTCTGGTATCAGATGGGTACTAGATTTAGCAGGGTGAAAACTTAGTTATATGCTGTTTAATCACTGGATTATACGCCTGAAACTAATATATTTGTATGTCAACTATAATTGAAAAATATTTATAGTTAAAAAAAAAAAGACAATAGGAGAGAGAACCTACTCCCTTCAAAAGAGCTTCCTCTGACCTGACCAGTGTTGCTCAGTGGTTGAACCTCAACCCATGCACCAAGAGGTCACTGGTGCGATTCCCGGTCAGGGCTTATGCCCGGGTTGTGGGCTTGATCCCCAGGAGGGGGTGTTCAGGAGGCAGCTGATCGATCTTGTTATCTCTCTCTCCCTTTCTCTTATAAAAATCAATAAAAACATGTTTATTTTTAAAAAAAGGAGATTCCTCTGAACATTGATTTCATACTGGCTGTGGACTTATATAAATGATCATGAAGACCCACAAATCAATGAGGGCATAACCAATACACTTGAAATTCCTGGGTCTCTGGAAAGTTATGGTGATTTGCTCCCAGAGGAGGTTGCTACTCAGTTCACCAAAATAAATTCCAATTTTAGCCTTCCTTTGCTCTCTAAAACTTTACTTTTAAAAATGATATATTGTTGAAGAAAATTTAAAAAGCAAACATGGTTTTCAATCAGTTCTTTCACTCATAAGCATGGAAGACCTCTGTGAGTATAGAGCAGCAATCCAGTGAATTTTGGAATATTACTACTAATACCATTGTCATATTGGCATGGAGAAATATGGGCTATGTCAGTGTCCATAACTCGGTGACTAGCACTTAGTAAAACTTCATCAGCAGTAGTTTCTGTAAATTGGAACTAACACCAGTGAAATAAAGGTATGTACCTTTTTTTGTGGTGATGACCCGTGTGACTCTAGAAGCTAGGAAACTACTATTTTCCAAGCTACTCTATTTGTTCACCTTCAAAGTGGGCTTAGTTATAAGACCATGCTCTATGTTTGTTTGGATATTAATTTTTTGTATATTGTTAAATTTTTATTCTTTGGGGGATAAACCAAAGAATGAAAAGTAATTTCAAATATTGTATCATATTATAGGAAGGCATGATTTAAGATACTTTTGAGTCAGACACGTAAAATCTTGCAAAAGGATAAAATTTTAAGTTGGTTTAGAAGTGACCAGATGTGAATACTGAAGTGACTCCCAGACATTGTGTGGGCTTTAGAGGAAGCCACTAGGTTCAAATCCTGGCTCTAACTATATTAGCACTGTCACCACACACAAGTTACTCAACTTCTGTAAACCTTAATTTTCTTATTGGTCAAACTGAAAAATGCCAGGACTTGTCTCTTAAGGTTGTTGTGAGTCTCACTGTGAGTATGAAAAGTGGTATCTTAACAGACTACATGTTCATAAACAGTTAACTATGCGCAATTTTCCTCTCCTCATTTTTCTGGGAAATTCAGAGTTCTCCTGGTATCATTCTCAGGATTCCTTTGTAGATTCTTCATAGTAGGAGGTACAGAGATTATTTAAAACAACCCAAGACTTTTAGGTGGAGATGAGGGGCTTGGTTTAGACCAGCTGTTGGTCTTCTTGATGAAAGAAACTTCCATGGGAAAGAGCACTCTCTGGGGGTCTGGAAAAGTTGAGAATCGCAGCAACTACAGACCTTCCTTGAGGAGAGGATGCAGCACTTTGCTATGAGGAAGGCACCTCCATCAGGGCACACATGCCATCTTCCCAGCACCTCCCTGATCCCCATTTGTGTGAGTTACGGTGCTTGCCTCCTTCTTTCCATCACCTCTTGAACTCTGTTTCTCATTCCTTGCTGTATTATTCTTTTCTCCATAATACTTAGTATCTTCTATTCTATGCTTTTCTTTTCTGTAGGTTCATTATTTCAGGTCAGTCTGTCTTCGCTTCAAGTGAAGTTACACAAAGGCAGAGAAGTGTGTCTACTTTGTTCACTGATGTATCTCTAAAGCCTAGAATGGTGCCTGGCGCATAGTAGGCGTTCCCTAAATGTTTGTCGAACAAATGAAGGAATGACAGAAGGAGTGATTCATTGTATGAGTGGAACAGGGGGAAGTGGAATGGTCTAATGTGGTCCTTAACTTTTAATTATTCAGACCACTCATGTTCCTAAGGCCCACCCTGACACAGTAGCTCAGAGACTGAGAAAGGACAATATTGAAATAAACCGAAATTAAGGGTGAGTTGAATATCTGCTCTGTAATGCTGTTAGTCTCATTAGAAAGCTACTGGTTGAGTTTAGGGCCTCAAGGGAAATCTTTGCATCTCCACTTTCCTCTTCCCCAGACCCTGCACCAAGCAGTGTAAAAGGACTTTGGCCAATGTCTGTTTGCTGCTAGCACCCAAAGACCTGTTTGAGAATCTGTGGGAAGCAAACCTGAGGGCGAAATTCCTCTTGGCCACACCTCTTCCTCTGGGTGGGATTGGTGTCCATGGTATACTGTAAGGCTTTACACCACATTGAACAGAGATGTGTGGGAACCTCTATAGGACATGCTCAGCTTCTCAGAGTCCTGTTGTAGCATGCTTTATTCACTGATTCTATCAGCCTATCAGTGGGTTTTAGCTGTAGTTTCATTTGTGGTGAGTACTGATGAGAAAGCCTGGGATAGTTTAGTCTAGTTGTTTCCAGAAGTTAGTGGAAAACCAATAACCAGGAAAAGTCCTTTATAAGGTCCTTTTTAAGATATGTAACTCTAAAGTAACCAACTAGCTGACTAACGATTGCTTCATCTAGTTAAATGACTGATAAATAAACCACTTATGATAGCCAGAACAGAGTTATAGATGGTAACAATTCAAAACTATTTGTATTTTTTTAAATATTGTTAGGAGCCATATGCAAACTAGCCCCCGATTATCTCTGCTGCCTATGTTCTTCTAGTCTCAGGTCACAACCAGCCAGTTGTCCATGCCTTTCATTGTTTTAATCTCTTCTGAGAATGCCTTGCTTTCCCGTCAGTCTTTCTAACAATCCTTGGATCTCTTTATGGCCCAGCTTAATTCCTCCCTGATCCATGGTGTCATTCTGGGTAACTGGTTTCTTTTCCCTCACCCTCCTCTGAACAGCGTTGATGCCCACATCCTAGAGCAGTGATGGCGAACCTATAACACTCTGACACGCGAACTCATCAGGGCACACATGATTACCACTCATTTTTTTTGGTTGATTTTTCTTTGTTAAATTGCATTTAAATATATAAAATAAATATCAAAAATATAAGTCTTTGTTTAACTATGGTTGCAAATACCAAAAAATTTCTATATGTGACACGGCACCAGAGTTAAGTTAGGGTTTTTCAAAATGCTGGCACGCCGAGCTCAAAAGGTTCGCCATCACTGTCCTAGAGCCTTGAACTCAATATTCTCGCCCTGCTCCAGGTTGGCAGTGATGGTATGATGAGTTGCCAGCACTGTGATGTTGGACAAGTCACTGTATCTCTCTCCGTTTCTTTTGTCTTCTTAGTTTCTCCTCCCTGACACCAGTTTCCTCCATTTCAGTTCTATACTAGAATATTTATGCTGAAAAACAAAAGTGAGCATATCATTCCTTATCTTAAAAAGCTTCTGTTTTCATCCTCTTGCCTATGGGATTGAATCCAAACAGTTTTAGCTCAACAGTCAATACTTGAAAGTCTAATCCCAACCTACCTTAATACATTCTCCCCTGATAACCTCTCCCTGCTTTGTTCTCTGGAAACTGTAGGCCTCCTGACATGCAGTCCCCACTCCTTGTGATAGCCTTCCCCCGTCCTTACCTACTCATTTTTTAGAACTCCATTTTCTCAATATCTCTACACCACTTTGTTCATATCTCTATAATTATAGTTATGTCCATTCTAATAACACTTCATTCATTTGTCAGACATTTATTGGGCATCTGTTATATTCCAAGGGTCAATGCTAGATGTCCAAGACACTGACATGAAAAATATCTAAAAAACCCCAAAACTCAAGGAACTCTCAGTTTAGTGGAGAAAAGAGACAAGTTCTGAATAATCACAGCACCATGAGATAAACACAGTGCTGAACATGTGTATAGAATGCTATAGGAACATGGAGGAAGACAGCAAGTTTATTTAGATGCAAAAAAAGGAAGTTAGGAAAGTTTTCATGGATGAAGTGGTAATTATTAATATGTTTCCCAGTTCGACTTTGAATTCAACAAGACCAACAACTATATCTTAATTCATTTTTCTGTCCCTGTGACTAGCGGTGTACCTGGAATATAGGTCTATTGATTTAATTAATTGATATGTAAATAAAGGCCTAAAGGGATTAAAGTAACTTTCAAACTCTAACACCATCAATACCACCTTTGTGGATGTCATTGATATATTCCAGTGACAATCCTTTAAATGTTAGGGATTAACATCAAAGACTAGTTAATGAAAATAAGGCTTGTAGAATATGTTTTCTGGCCTATATCAAAGCCGCCTGAAAATAAAGGTTATAAGGCTTTAACACAAAGGCTACAGAATTGAAGGGCAAAGAGACTTGGAGGAAAAGAGACCAGGAAGTGGCTTGGTAAGCAAGGAAAAGGAGAGAAAGAGGAGAGAAAGATGCCATGTAGTAAAACTAATTGTGATTTCCTCCACTTCTCTAAAGAAGCAGATGGGGTGTCATGAGATCTCAAAATTGTATAGTACCAACTTTCCATTTACAGGAAATACAGGATTAGAGCCACAAGTTGAAACATTAACACAAGGAAATATTTGCCAGACATTCTACCCATCAACTACCTGGTCCCATCTAAAAGCCAATTTCTTAAAAGTAAAACCAAACTAAAATGGTGGAAGACTGTTCTAAATGAAAAGAAATTGAATTCTAGTCAAAAGATATTTCAGAGACAACTAGGAACAATTTGAATGTTACTTCGATATAAAAAGATACCAGGATATTACTGTTAATGTTATAAGTGTGCTTATGCTATCATTGTTTATGTAGGAGAATATTCTTATTTGAGGGAATCTCAGAAGAATAAATCACAATGGATTTTCTTTCAAATGGCTTCAGGAGAGAGAGAGAGAGAGAGAGAGAGAGAGAGAGAGAGAGAAGGGGGAGGGGAGGGGAGGGGAGGGGAGGGGAGGGGAGGGGAGGGGAGGGGAGGGGAGGGGAGGGGAGAGGGAGAAATTGAGAAGCGAATTTTTTAAAATGTGAACAATTGTATCTTGATTGTATATCTCATAGTGTTTACCAAACTTATCTACTGTCTTCATCATTTCATAATATTTCATAATTAAAATGAGGTAAAAAAAATGAAATTTCTTAGTACACAAAAAGAAGAAAAGAAGGAAGCACCAAACCAAGTATCCAACGCACAGTCCTAGAATAGTCCGTTGAGTTTTAGAGCCCAGTAACCATGAGAATCCTCTGGCACTGAGTAGAAAAGATCATTTTTTGGTGAGCACTAATTATCTTAATCAAGTTCTATGGAGTTTCAAAGAGGTATACTGTGAGCCTGAATTACACACATCTCCAATTCTGATTATGGGAAAGGCACACAGCATTTATAGGCTAAAGTAACAAAGGAACTCCCAGTGTGCGTGTCCAGTTTTACACCAACTGCGTGCTCAATATATGTGTTAAACCATGGTTTCTATTCATTAGACTTTTAACACAACTTTGTGCAAGGGTGCCTATCCAAAACTTTAGAAACTCCTAAAAGTCTGGAAAAATTATGGAAGCAAGATAAGCCAGCAGCAGCATTCTCAAGGAAACAGTTACCTTGGGAAAGTTACAGAATATGTTTGAATGCGGTTTAATCTGTGCTGCTAGAAGCTAAGAAATATTAAGCGTACCGAATGGGAATTAAGTGGTAGCCCTAAAATTACTTTCCAATATTCTTTGATTTGTTTTGTGTTTTTCTGTGTATAGTGGTGAAGTGTGTGTGCCCCCGTGATTTCTGGTCCTGGGAATGAAGACACATAAATGTGGACTTCCCAGTGCTCCCTGTTGCAAACTAGGAGATGTCTGCCTCTGGAATGCTCCTCCAGCTGGTCCTGGAACTGGCTTTGCTAAAAGGAGCGTTGGAACCTATACCCGTACAGGAAGGCATCCAGACTCCCTGCTCACTGGACATCTCTTCTAGAACTGAGGCTTTCTAGGCCTGCCCAGCTCAGTCAGTGTTTCATTTCAAGCCAGGGAATACGGTCCCCATTTGGAAAGATTCAGGGAAATTACCAAGGAGGCTTTTCTCCCACCAGAAATACATGTGTCCTTCATTACCATTCTGTCTTGAGACAGTACAAGGTCAGTGTATCCCTTTGAAGTTGGAATGTTCAAAAAAAAGAGGCTAATCCTTACACAAGCCAAGCCTACCCAGGAAGTCAGTTCCTTCCTGTGCAAGATAATCTTCCTTCCATTTTTAATTCCCTGTGAAGGTCAAATGTTCGGGATTCTGCACATATATGAGTACTAGAGGCCCGATGCACGAAATTTGTGCAAGAGTAGGCCTTCCTTCCCCTGGCTTCTGGCACTGGCTTCCTTCTGGCACCTGGGACCTGGGCTTCACTCCAACCTGGCTTCATCTGGAATGATGTCTGGACTAATTAGCATATCACCCTTTTATTATTATCTATATATGGGAAAGTCAAATACACAAGCTTCTGGTGGTCAGGGATTTTTGTCTCTTCAGGCTCTTTGTAACTAGTGGACAGGTATGGTTGCTGCACAAACAATTCATTTGTCTTTAGTCCCTAGAATAAGGAATAGATCCCATGGAGAGACTGCATGTCCTGCACGTAAGCACAATGGTTATTAGCCTGGCCTGCCATTTGTCTCTGACAGCCAGCTCCCTAATTCGAAATTTGAGAGCTTGCCAGACTTCTAAGAACTTCCCTGGCACCCAGGGCAGGGGAACAAAATTCCTATTTTCCAAATAGCTTTATTTGATTACATGGTGGCCAGGTTGGAGGCTCCTCAGCTTCGCTGTGATCAGAAAAGAAAAAGTGAATAACCATACTGAAGTCACTGAGAGTTTGTCCTCCATAGCAAAATGTCTTTTAATTCTGCCTCTTGTCCAAGCCTCTGCCAGATCCCAATTCACCACCCAGACAGTTCGTCCTTCATTTTCATAGCTTCCTCTAATTCCTTTATTCTCCTTTCTTGCTTCCCAAGGGATAGATGGAGTATTCCTCTGCTATTTTAAATCTGGTATATTCTATTTTTTTCTTCTAAAATCCATATTTGTGTTCATCTACCCTTATTGGTTGCTTAATGTATTAATACTTTATCTTGTCCTAAAAATACTGTTTTGTCTCCATACTCATATATTCATGTTGTATAAATTTTAGTTCTGGGTTAGATATTTCCCTTTTTGCTTTTCTTTGGTTCTGGTATCCTAATACAGTACCTGCAAGTTTTATACATTCAACTAATATTTATTTAATAATAAAAAAAAGAACAGTAAACTTCACCAAATAGTTAGTTGGTCACCCTTATTTTCTCATCTCTTACAACAGTTCCTGGATATGCTTTTTCTTATTTAGAACTTCTCAATGCAGCTTCTTTATAGGGTAAACCTGAGACTGTGTATGCCCAAGAATATTGTCTATTAAGCCATTTTCAATGAAAATATAACTAGAAATATAATTATTTGTTCAATGTTCTTTCCCCTCAATGCTTTAAAAATAGAATTTCATTATCTTTTTGCATCTACTATTGCTATTGACAAGTCTGACCACTTCCTCAGGTAAGATTCATGCTCTTCTCTTGGAGCACAATATGTACAGGGACCCCTTATACCCTCTGTCAGACTGGGCTTCCAGGATCATCCATGTCATGAGCTACTTAGGCCAAAGCTTTGCTCTGACACAAACCCCTCTACACATGTTTTATACCTACTTAGACTTCAATTGAGTACTGTACTGTCTTAGGCTATTGGTATGTGAAAGTTTAAGCATGTCTAAACAAGCTCCAGTGAGAGAAATTGATGGGCAGAGCCTGCTAATATGATGCCAGGAAGCAGTATATATGGTTCATGTCCAATTCACATGGCAAAGCCAGTGTGTACATGCTAACAGAGAGAGTCATAGCTGATTTCTAGTTCAGTTTTCTCCCTCAAGCCAATCTCAAGACTCGGACTGTGGTGATACATGAGACACACCTACTTTTCAGAGTTTCTTGTTTTCTTTCAAGGGATATGGATGGTGTGCTGCAAGTGAGTGGCTACTGTCAACAACCTAAATAGTAAGAAGTCCTAGCAGTATAGCAAAACTACCATTCATTCATTCATTCATTCATTCATTCATTCATTCATTCATTCATATATTTATCCACTTACCACTCAGTAAAAGCATTCTTGAGCCCTTGCTGCATGTTAAGCTTTGTGCCAACTGAATACCAGGGACAGAAAGGAGAATTTGCCCATGTAGTTGACCAAATGGTGGGGAAGTAGGTTTTAGTCAAGGAGGCTCACAGATAAATGCAAGATCATATGTAGGAGGAGAACTCTGAAGGAGACAGTATTGTGCTCTTCAAATACGTAAAAGAGTGGTATGACCTGGTCAGGGATCAGTCTCACAGAGGTGATGATTTGAAGGATGAGTAGGAATTAAGTAGACAAGAAGGAGAGAGTGTTTTAGGCAGAGGGCACAGCCTGTGAACAGAGGCTGTGGCAGGAGGGATGGTAGGAGTCCATGAAAGAAGACCTCTGTGGCCAAAACACAGGAGTCACCAGGGAATATCATGTGACACAAGGATGGAGAAGTGGGCAGGTATCAGCCTATGTGGGGCCACTTAAACCATGGTGGGGATTTTGGTCTTTAGCCTGGAGGCAAGGGAAAGCCTGGAGGCTTCTAAGCTTGCATGCAGATGTCCTAGGGTCAGCATCAGCATGTGGAAATTTTCCTGTGGCCCTACTGCCATGGACTCTGTGGTTTTCCTGTGGGAAAGGCTCATTAATTGCAAAAACTTAATACCATCTCCAGGAATTGGGAACATGTGATCACATGTTGAAGTCAAAGCAAAATGTGTCAGTGTCTGCTTTGGAAAATTACCATCTACATGTCCCAGCACCAAGAATTTTTCCCTACTTAATTTTTAAAATGTTGGAAACTTATAATTATGCTTACTTCTATAATTGATCAATCCATCTACTATCAGGTAGAGTTCTGAGCAGGCCTTTTAAAAATAGGTTGGTCCCCTGTGATTGGTCACCTAAAACTCTAACAATACCCCAGACCAAATTAATCAGAATATTTCTGGAGATTCTAACATCTACACACTCGACTGAGAAGCACTGATTTGGTGCTTCACACATTTAATGTTAACCCTTAAGTTTCATTACTTTGTCTCTTCCCTTTATTTCCAATTGAATCCTTAAAGCTTAGCCATAAAGAAATTTGAAGTTTTTCAACAGAAATAATTTTGACATGCTATTAATTTTATGCTATTTATAAAAAGTCTATCTGGGCTGTTTTCTATGTGTATGCAACTGTTTACACATCTGTTTACAAAATAGAATAATGCTCTTCACACTGTATTTTAATATGTTCTCTAATATATTTTTCCCACTCATCAGTATACCTTGAACACATTTTCACATTTCCCTATCAATGAATCTACTTTTAAAAGCATAATTTCTAATGCTAATATAGTATTCCTTTGTGTAAATAGCACAATCTCTGAAAACAGATCTAATTATAGCCTTCAAAAAATTCCTAGAATTAGAATTGTTTAAAATATTTTTAAAAGGTTATCTGAGTTCATCTTTAAAAAACTGACTAGCCAATGCCCATTCACTTCTCAGTCAGCATAGGTAATAACAACCTACAATGTCAGCTGCATGGGAGCATGATTTTGACCAAGTTACTACTTCTGTTCATACATTGTTGCACTGGTTGGTGTTGAAGGCCAATGAGAAGTCATTGTCTCTATCAACCTCCCATCTTCTCATATCAGAATGAGTGTCTTGAAATTCTTAGTCCCCAAAAGCTATTATTATCTAGATTGGAGTGTGTGTGTGTGTGTGTGTGTGTGTGTGTGTGTGTGTGTTTTCAGTTATGACTCATGGCTAGGAGATGAACAACACCGGCTTCTGTAACCTAGGTGCTGATGAAACCCCAATTACATAATTTCCTACAGCACAGATTGTAGTCAGTGGGGCAGGGTTTCCTTGACTCTCCTCTCCACTCCCTGCCTCAACTTCTTCTTACAAAATGAACCCTTGTTTACCCCACCCCCCTCATGCCAGCTACTCCCACAGCCAGTATCCACCCTCTTTGAATTTGTTATCTGATGCAAGGAAGGGAAGACTACCCTTCCCCCATACCTTGGTGCACCCAAGAGAGAAGGCAGGAAGAAGAGTCCCTCTCACCCAGCAACCTCCTTCTCTTTCTTTGTGAGCTCCAGTCCACACTGCTGTCACTACACAGCACTGTTGATGATCACCCAAGGACACTTTATGTGGCTCAGTGTGTGTTTTTTTCAACGAAGGATGTAGCTCTGGAAGTTGACTTGGCTTCAAGGACAGAAGACTTGGTTGATGATATGTCATTGGCTTTTTGCAGATCAACACAAAGGGAAAGGCTGCTCTCTGGGACAAGCTGAACTGCAGCCTCAGAACCAGTCGAGTGGTTCCGTTGGGCATAGTACAGCATGATGTTAAGCGTTCCTGTGTGTGTTCTTGTTATACCAGCTTGCCTCACAACATCTAACTGACGCCATTCAAGCTATAAATCTTTTTATATTTCTTTCATAAACAGAGAAACTCTCAGGTTGGAATAATCCAGGATTGGCATTGGCACATCCCCTGCCTTCTACCAAAAATATACCTTCTCAACTCAGAAATGGTGCTTCTCTTCATGAAATATCAGGGAGGAGTTGGTTCCAGTTTCCCATCTCCATGTGGAACACATGTTTCAGGGTCTTTGATCTTTAAGGGAATCATTCCTTGAATTTATCCGAAATTTTCTTTTGCTGTACTTTGTCCATGGCAGCCACACTACCATAATAAGAAGAGCCAACCAAAATAGTATGCTGACACCTAGAAAAGTAATTCACACTGAGAGGCACATTTCCAAACTGCAGTGTGCAGAAAAGCATCCTGCCTCCTAGAAGGCCATAGGTGAGAGATACAGGCCCAGGTCAGGTCAATAACAAGGTAGAAGGCACACAGTGTTTGGTGGCATTGAATATTCATTTTGGTTTCTGAGATCTACCATGAAGGAGTTTCTTGAAATCCTTTTCCACTCTAAGATTCTGTGCTTAGAAGTTCATGTTAGTGTTGAGGGAGGACATGAAAAAGTTGTCCTTGCTCTCTTTGCCCAATTCTTCTTCTAAATTATTTTTTATTAATGTATGACTTACGTGCAATGAAGTTCACAAATCTTAAGTGTATAGCACATAAGCATGACTCTGATCAAAATTAGAATAATACCAATTCTCAAGAGAAGTTCCCTCCTGTCCCTTCCCAGTCACTATCTCCCCAAAGGGAATATCTATTTTCTATTCTATCACCATAGATTAATTCTGCCTGCTTTTGAATGTTATGTCAGTGGAATCATGCCCTATATACTCTTGTGTCTAACTTTTTTTCATGCAGCATTATTTCTGTGAGATTCGCTATGTCATTGAGCATAGAAGCAGTTTATTCTTTTTTATTTCTTATGTTCCATTGCATGAACATACCACAGTTCGTTCTATGCATGGATACTTGGATTATGTTCATTTTTTTGCTATTGTGAAAAAGCTGCCATGAACATTCTTATCTGTGTTTTGTTGCACATATATACTCTTTTTTATTGGGTATGTAGCTGAGAGTGGAATTTTTGTGTTACAGGGTTGTGTTTACCTTAGAAGATACTGGCAGTTAACTTTACAAAGTGGTTTTACCAGTTTATATGGCCACCAGTAATGCAAATGTCCATAGACTCACCAGCACCTGATGTTATTGTCCTTTTAATTTAATCCAGTCTGCTGGGATGTACTAGTACATTATGGTGTTAATTTGGATTTTCTTAAAGACTAATGAGGTTGGACCTTTTCGTATGCTTCTTCCATTATTTCTTAAATACTCCAATAAGACTTTTATCTCCATCACTCCAGCAGAACTTATGTTGTCAAGTAACAAGTGGCCTCTATGTTGACAATCAGTTCTCAGTTCTCATCTCATCCTCTTGAGCTCCAAAACCACACATCCCTTGGTTTTACTGCTACCTCATTAGCCATTCTTTCTCAATATTTTCTTTTGCCCAGTTCTTTCTAATCTGTCAGCATTTTAACATAGAAGTGTTCTATTCAACTCTATACCCCCTCTTATCTCTTTCAGCTACTTTATTTTTCTTTATTCCAATTGACCATTAATAATAACATATAGAATGCCAATATATTTATTATTTCACCCTTACTATAATAAGCTCCATGAAGGCAGAAATTTTTGTCGCTTGTGTTGATGTCCCTCATTATTTGCGATACCTAGAATAGTCCCTGTCACAGAGCAACAATTCAATAAGTATTTGTTGAATAATTGAATGATTGGCTGAATGAAACAATATGAGAAACAATGGAAAGAAGCCATGGAAAAATATATTCTCCCAAGAAATATTTAATGAATGGCTATGACAGACAAAGCCCTCTTTGGTCCTAGACGCAACTTTATATGACTTGCATCACCAGAGTTCACATTTCAAAGGCAGGTGCCTTTGATTTGATGAGTGGCACATGAATGAGTGGAGAGGAATCAAATCCTTAAAAAAACATCTCTTTGTTTTTTGTGACAAGTATCATGAGCCCTCGAAGCAAAGCCCCTGGAAATAACTTTGTAATCAGTTTACACTGCAATGTAAACTGAGGATGGGTGTGACTTGGCAGCGCTGATGTCAAGTCACTTCATACAGTTCTACTGGAAGCATTTTTAACAGTCAACAGCTATTGAATTAGTAGCTAAGATGTAGCTGGAGTCAGCTACTAATCTGGACTAACCTCTAAGTTATATAAAAAGTAGTTGGTAAGCTAGACTAAAATGTCTATGGCCAGAGCGAATATTCAAACTGGAAAATTAGCACAGGGAACGGCCAAAGTCAGCAAGTTTGGAAGTTTCTGTCTAAAAAGAGCAAAGATCTCTGGGCTTTGGCTCAGAAAAGACCACGGGAGTGGGCCATAGGTGAGAGATAGAGGCCGAGGTCAGGTCAATAACAAGGTGGAAGGAACACAGTGTTTGGTGACATTGAATATTCATTTTGATTTCTGAGATCTACAACCTGGATCTCCTAAAGGCATTTGTGGTATCAGGTGCCGTGTTGGCTGGATGCTGTCTACAGAAACATATTTCTAACTTCTCACTGGAGACCCAAAGCTGAAGACCAAGAACAGAATGAAGTGATGTGGAAATCTTTGCTGTCAGAACTGGAGACTATTTCCAAAATAGTTTATTCCTTGGATTTATCTCCACTGGGCAAGTTTTTCAAAGGCAAGAGTTATCAACTGGCTGCTTCAACCCTCTTCCTCTGAAGTACAAAAAGACATTTGGGGATGGGGGGAGGGGAGAAAGGGAGCAAAACACACTATATATAAATGTTTCTATTCTTGATTTACTGGCTATATTTTGCCTCGTATGATGGCTTAGGAATGTACCGCTTTACTCCTCCCTTCTAGATTATAATTACCAGAAGAATAGAGGCTATAGTTTACCCATCTCTAAATTTTCCCTCCTACATCTACCTTCACCTACCACAGAGCCTCAAATGTGTGAGCAGTCACATTAACCTTAGGGTGTATTGCAGTGATGGCGAACCTTTTGAGCTCGGCGTGTCAGCATTTTGAAAAACCCTAACTTAACTCTGGTGCCGTGTCACATATAGAAATGTTTTGATATTTTCAATCATAGTAAAACAAAGACTTATATTTTTGATATTTATTTTATATATTTAAATGCCATTTAACAAAGAAAAACCAACCAAAAAAATGAGTTCGCATGTCATAGATTTGCCATCACTGGTGTATTGGAACTCTCCAGCTGAGGGATTTTCTCCTCCCACCCCCAATACAACTGGACCAAACTGGTTTGCCCACCACTTCCTGCCTGGGTAACTAGAGGTGAACCTTTTGCCGACCTTAAATGTTCGTCACAATCTCTTAAGATTCTTGCATTCCCCACAGGATTAACGGAAGTAAATAAACTTGCGTTTCTTAAGGTAAACATGGCCAGAGTATGTCCTCTAAACTTCAAACATCTCTCTAAGTCATTACAAATATTCTGCTTTAAAAACAAATCAGGATTCAGGAAGATGGCGGCGGTATAGGCAGACGCGTCCCAGGTCGTGTCCCTGAGCAAATGGAGTGAGCAGCTGAAACTAGTAACATCCACCCCGAATTGGCGAAATTCCTCAGCTGGCGAGGCAGTTTACAGCCGGGAAGAGCAGAACTCCCCTGGAAAGGTAAAAAAACCAGGGATTTGGGCAGGAAAGTTTGCCAGACCTCTGAGCCCAGAGAGTCGGAGGGAGACCGCGTGGCAGACAGCCGCGTCCCTTGGGACAGGCACAGCCCCTAACAGGGGAAAGGAGAACCGCGGGATTCCTGGCGCTGCCGGGGGAATTGAGAGCTCGGTCTGTGATCACAGAGGACTGAGCCTAAAGGGGGCAGCCTGAAGAGCTGATCAGACCATGCAGTCCCGGTAAGAGAAGAAGCTTACAGAAACCAAGCCTTCCCCGTTTCCGCGGCCGGC
The DNA here is from genome assembly GCF_014108235.1 of Myotis myotis. Taxonomy (NCBI): domain Eukaryota; kingdom Metazoa; phylum Chordata; class Mammalia; order Chiroptera; family Vespertilionidae; genus Myotis; species Myotis myotis. The sequence continues at coordinate 25,105,842 of NW_023416322.1, read as the reverse complement.
GTTTGTTTGTTTGTTTTCACTGAACCCTGTTCATGGGACATTTCGGATACAGACACTCACCTGTGCTGAAGAGAGGGAGAGTGTGCGGAGGAGTGGAATCTGGGGAGAGACTGAGGAGAGAAGGGGGGCCGGGAGAGGTGGCAGCGAATTGAGTGCTGAGACACCCCTGAGCCCACGTCTGAGGCAGCCATTCTCTCCGGAGAGTGAGACTCCTCCCCCCAGCCCCCAGGCAAGGAGCACAGCCACACCCAGATTCCACCCTGTAGGAGATCAAGGATTAAAATAACCTGATCAGTCCCTGGGAGTTAACAGGGTCTGGCCTATAGAGGGATTTTCAATCCCAGCAACAACACAGCACTGGTAACTCTTACGCAGCCAGCTCTGGGCAGTGAACTTCCACTGGACAGAGAGACCCTGTAGCCTCAGAGGCCAACCCCAGAACACTGCCACCCAGAGGCTGACCCACAAACTGACTCTTTGCTAAACACAAAATAAGGCAGTCTGGGAAACAAATGCGGCTTGCTTTAAAATAAGGACTGTGGTTTACAACACAGAGGAACAGTGTATCGCAGGGAAACTCAACACTCTCCTGAATACCTGGCAGGTCTAAGGCGAGCCACACTGAAGAATAGAAGAACCGAAGGACCTTCACTACTGCAATATTTTTTTTTTTTTCTTTTTTCACCTTTTAACTAAGAAACCAATTTTTTTTCTTTTTTTTTCTTTTTTTTCTTTTCCTCTTCTTCTTCTTTTTTTTTTTTTCTTCTTTTTTCCATCACCTGATTTTACCCTTTTAATTACTACCTTCTTATTTTTAACCAGTATTATTACTGCTACCATTTTACCATTTTTTTTTAAAGTGCCATTTTATTTTCTCTTTATTTTATTTTGGGATTAGTGTTCTCCATTCTATTTTCATCGTTATATTATTGGTTGTTCCTAGTTTGCATTTATCTCCAGGGAGCTGTTGCTGGAATTTGTTGGGATTAATGGCTGTTCTATAGGAGTATTCTCCTCATATAAAAAGTCTCTTCCCCTCTTCCACTTCATTCTCTCTTTTCGCTCTTTTTTTTCTTTTCCTTTCTTTTCTCGCTTTTACTTTCCCCCCTCCTTTTTCCCAATTTCATTTTTGCACTCCTTTTTTTGGTCCCTAATTTTCTTTTCTTTTTTCTCTTTTCTCTTTTTCTCTTCCTTCTTCCTTATCCCCTAATTCTCTTAATTCAGGTGGTCACCTTTATTTGGGGTTATTAATATCGTGAATATATTTGTGTATAGTGCCTGGTACGTGGTGCCTTGTTGTGTTGTATTTTGTGCCTTTAAATCAACACAGCAGATCCAAGCAACAGCAACCTCCTGAGCACCACACCCTCTGCTGAGGAACAGCAGCTGTACGTGAAACCTCGCCCCACCAGCCAGAAGAGCCACCACAGCTGTGAACAGCACCCACCAGAGGAGTTGCTGCCAACTGAAGAGCAGCTGCTACCGCAACCGCCCGAAGAGGAACCGCAGACCAAGGAGTCACTGCCACCAAGGGAGCAGCCACTGAACGACTCAACGTCTAGATATGTCAGTGAGATCAAACATGGGTAGACAAAGAAACCCCCAAAGGAAAGAGAAGGAGGACTCTCCAGAAAAGCAGCTAAGTAATACAGAGGCATGCAACATGACAGAAAAAGAATTCAGAATAAGGGTCCTAGAGTGCATAAACCGGATGGAGGAAAAAATCGACAACCTCAGCAAGAAGCAATAAGAAACAGATGAAAAAATCGATAACATATGGAAGAAGCTAGAAGAAACAGATGAAAAAATCGATAACATATGGAAGAAGCTAGAAGAAACAGATGAAAAAATCAACAACTTAAGTAAGACCCAAGAAGATATGAAGAGTGATATAGCTGCAATGAAAAACTCCATTGAAAGTATCAACAGTAGACTAGGAGAAGCGGAGGACCGAATTAGTGATTTAGAAGACAAGGAAGCAAAACACACCCAAAATGTACTGCAATTGGAGAAAAAAATGAAAAGACAGGAGGAGAGCCTAAGGGAGCTTTGGGACAACATGAAACGAAACAACATACGAATAATAGGGGTACCAGAACAACAGAAGGATGAACAAGGATTAGAAAACCTATTAGAAGAAATAATATCAGAAAACTTCCCTGAGGTGGGGAAGAAAAAAGTCACACAAGCCCAGAGAGTCCCAAACAAGGTGAACCCAAAAAGACCCACACCAAGACACATCATAATTACCATGGCAAATGTTCAGGACAAAGAGAGAAGCTTACAGGCTGCAAGAGAGAGACGGAAAGTTACATACAAGGGATCTCCCATTAGATTGTCAAATGATTTCTCAACAGAAACACATCAGGCCAGAAAAGAATGGACGGAAATTTACAAAGTGATGCAAAGCAAAGGACTGAATCCAAGAATACTCTATCCAGCAAGGCTATCATTCAAACTTGAAGGGGAAATAAGAAGCTTCACAGACAAAAAAAGGCTAAGGGAGTTTATCACCACCAAGCCAGCAATGCAAGGAATGCTAAAGGGACTGGTATAAAAATAAGAAATAAAAAGCTCAGAAAGAAAACAGCCACACAAAAACAGAAATGCCTACAAACAAGTACCTTTCAATAATAACTTTAAACGTAAACGGACTAAATGCTCCAAACAAAAGACATCGAGTGGCTGAATGGATAAAAAAACATGACCCATACATCTGCTGTCTACAAGAAACCCACCTCATTAGAAGGGACTCACACAGACTGAAAGTGAAAGGATGGAAAAATATCTTTCAGGCAAATGGAAAGGAAAAGAAAGCTGGGGTAGCAATACTTATATCGGACAAAATAGACCTCAAAGTGAAGGCCATAACAAGAGATAAGGAAGGCCACTTCATAATACTAAAGGGATCAATACAACAAGAAGATATAATCCTGGTAAACATATATGCACCCAATGCAGGAGCGCCCAAATTCATAAAAAAACTCCTGGAAGATATCAAAGGAGACATCGACAACAATACAATCATAGTGGGGGACTTTAATACACCACTGACAGCACTGGATAAGTCCTCTAGACAAATAATCAGCAAAGATACAGCAATCCTAAATGACTCACTAGATCAGATGGACTTAATAGACATCTTCAGAACACTTCACCCGAAAGCCAGGGAATATACATTCTACTCAAATGCTCATAGGACATATTCAAAAATAGACCATATATTGGGTCACAAGCAAAGTATCCCCAAATTCAAGAAAATTGAAATCATAAAAAGCGTCTTCGCAGACCACGATGGCATAATATTAGAAATAAACTACAATAAAAACAACCCAAAATACTCAAACACCTGGAAGCTGAATAGCATGCTATTAAATATTGATTGGGTTACCAATGAAATCAAAGAAGAAATTCGAAACATCCTGGAAACTAATGACAATGAAAACACAACAATCCAAAACCTATGGGACACAATGAAAGCAGTCCTGAGAGGGAAGTTTAGAGCTCTACAGGCCTATCTCAACAAACAAGAAAAAATGGTAGTAAATCATCTAACTCTACAACTCAAAGAATTAGAAAGAGAGCAACAAGAAAACCCCAGAGTGAGCAGAAGGAAGGAGATAATAAAGATTAGAGCAGAAATAAATGACATAGAGACCAAAAAAACAATACAGAAAATCAATGAAACCAAGAGCTGGTTCTTTGAAAGGATAAACAAGATTGACAAACCTCTAGCCAGACTCACCAAGAAGCAAAGAGAGAGGACCCAAATAAACAAAATCAGAAACGATAGAGGCGAAATAACAACAGACCCCACAGAAATACAAATGATTGTTAAAAAATACTATGGACAGCTCTACTCCAACAAACTAGACAACCTGGAGGAAATGGACAAATTCCTAGAAAAATACAACATTCCAAAACTCAATCAGGAAGAATCTAAAAATCTCAACAGGCCAATAACTATGGAAGAAATTGAAGCAGTCATCAAAAAGCTTCCAGCAAACAAAAGCCCAGGACCAGACGGCTTCACAGGGGAGTTTTACCAAACATTCAAGGAAGAACTAAAACCTATCCTCCTCAGACTACTACAAAAAATTCAAGAGGAAGGAACACTTCCAAGCTCATTCTATGAAGCCAGCATCACCCTAATACCAAAACCAGGTAAAGACAACACAATGAAAGAGAATTACAGGCCAATATCCCTCATGAACATAGATGCCAAAATCCTCAACAAAATCTTAGCAAATCGGATCCAGCAGTACATCAGAAAGATCATACACCATGACCAAGTAGGATTTATCCCAGGGATGCAAGGATGGTACAATATCCGCAAATCAATAAACGTGATACATCACATAAACAAATTGAAAGAAAAAAACCACATGGTCATATCAATTGATGCAGAAAAAGCATTTGACAAAATTCAACACCCATTTTTGATAAAAGCTCTCAGCAAGGTGGGAGTAGAAGGATCATATCTCAACATAATAAAAGCCATATATGACAGGCCCACAGCCAACATCATACTCAATGGACAAAAACTAACACCATTTCCCCTAAGAACAGGAACAAGACAGGGATGCCCCCTCTCACCACTCCTGTTCAACATAGTACTGGAAGTGTTAGCCATTGCAATTCGGCAAGAAGAAGAAATAAAAGGCATCCAAATTGGAAAAGAGGAAGTAAAACTGTCCTTATTTGCAGACGACATGATATTATACATACAAAACCCTAGAGACTCCATCAAAAAGCTACTGGACTTAATACATGAATTTGGCAATGTAGCAGGATACAAAATTAACCCCAAGAAATCCGAGGCATTTCTATACACCAATAGTGAACTTTCAGAAAGAGAGATTATAAAAACAATCCCGTTTACCATCGCACCAAAAAAATTAAGCTACCTAGGAATAAACTTAACTAAAGAGGTAAAAGACCTCTACTCAGAAAACTACAGGACGTTGAAAAAAGATATAGAGGAAGACATAAACAGATGGAAGAACATACCGTGTTCATGGATTGGTAGAATCAACATCATTAAAATGTCCATACTACCCAAAGCAATCTATAAATTCAACGCACTTCCCATTAAAATACCAACGGCATACTTCAGAGATCTAGAACGAACTCTCCAAAAATTCATCTGGAATAAAAAAAGACCTCGAATAGCTGCAGCAATCCTGAGAAAGAACAAAGTAGGTGGGATCTCAATACCAGATATCAAGATGTATTACAAAGCCACTGTTCTCAAAACTGCCTGGTACTGGCACAAGAATAGGCATATAGATCAATGGAATAGAATAGAGAGCCCAGAAATCGGCCCGAACCAATATGCTCAATTAATATTTGACAAAGGAGGCAAGAACATACAATGGAGCCAAGATAGTCTCTTCAATAAATGGTGCTGGGAAAATTGGACAGATATATGCAAGAAAATGAAACTAGACCACCAACTTACACCATACACAAAAATAAACTCAAAATGGATAAAGGACTTAAATGTACGACAGGAAACTATAAAAATTCTAGAAGAATCCAAAGGCAACAAAATCTCAGACATATGCCGAAGCAATTTCTTCACTGATACAGCTCCTAGGGCACTTGAAACTAAAGAGAAAATGAACAAATGGGACTACATCAAAATAAAAAGCTTCTGCACAGCAAAAGAAACCATCAACAAAACAACGAGAAAACCCACTGTGTGGGAAAACATATTTGCCAATGTCATATCCGATAAGGGCCTAATCTCCAAAATTTATAGGGAACTCATACAACTTAACAAAAGGAAGATAAACAATCCAATCAAAAAATGGGCAAAGGACCTAAATAGACACCTTTCAAAAGAGGACATTCAGAAAGCCAAGAGACATATGAAAACATGCTCAAAGTCACTAATCATCCGAGAGATGCAAATCAAAACAACAATGAGGTACCATCTCACACCTGTCAGACTGGCTATCATCAACAAATCAACAAACGACAAGTGCTGGAGAGGATGTGGAGAAAAAGGAACACTTGTGCACTGCTGGTGGGAATGCAGACTGGTGCAGCCACTATGGAAGACAGTATGGAGTTTCCTTAAAAAACTGAAAATGGAACTCCCATTTGACCCTGTGATCCCACTTCTAGGAATATATCCCAAGAAACCAGAAACACCAATCAGAAAGGATATATGCACCCCTATGTTCATAGCAGCACAATTCACCATAGCTAAGATCTGGAAACAGCCTAAGTGCCCATCAGTAGATGAATGGATTAGAAAACTGTGGTACATCTACACGATGGAATACTATGCTGCTCTAAAAAGGAAGGAACTCTTACCATTTGCAACGTCATGGATGGAACTGGAGAGCATTATGCTAAGTGAAATAAGCCAGTCAATGAAGGAAAAATACCACATGATCTCACTCATTCATGGATAATAGAGACCATTATAAACTTTTGAACAATAATAGATACAGAGGCAGAGCTGCCTCAAACAGACTGTCAAACTGCAGCAGGAAGGCCGGGGAGGGTTGCGGGGCAGGAGGTAGGGGGGTAAGAGATCAACTAAAGGACTTGTATGCATGCATAGAAGCATAACCAGTGGACATAAGACATTGGGGGATAGGGGAGGCTAGGGGACTGTCTAGGGCGGGGGGATAAAAATGGACACATATGTAATACCCTTTGTAATACTTTAAGCAATAAAAAAAAAAAATAAAAAATTAAAAAAAAAAAATAAAAATAAAAACAAATCAACATGAGGATGCATTCTGGTGTTTGTTCATTGTTTACTACATTTAGTTCAAATTAGGTGATTCCTTTCAAAGTCATTGAGAAATACACCACTGTAAACATCTATGCCAGGAGATCTTGTTTCCCCCAATCATCTCTTGGCTGTGAGTCATGGGTGATGACTTGATGGCCTGTTTTAGAGGAAAACATTGGATAAAAACCTGAGTTTTATTGTTGCCCTTTTCTGTCCTACAGTAATCATCACCATGTGTGGGATGACTGACACTGTCCCCTAGAATATGGTCTCCTTTCTACTTATACTTTCTTTTCTTACTTAAAGACACATTTCTGTTTAAATTGCTCACTTTGTCAGGAAACTGATATGAAATGAGTTGGCCCTACTTTAAATTTTATTAATTAATTTATTTTCAATTATATTTTTACTGATTTCAGAGAGGAAGGGAGAGGGAAAGATAGAAACATCAATTATGAGAGAGAATCATTGATCAGCTACCTCCTGCATGCCCCCTACTGGGCATTGAGCCCTCAACCCGGGCATGTGCCCTTGACCGGAATCAAACCTGGGATCCTTCAATCCACAGGCTGCCGCTCTATCCACTGAGCCAGAGAGATCTGTTTACTTATGTCAGAAAGGTAAACAATTCTTTCCCATCTCTAGAAATCCCTTCTCTAGAATTTTAAATTCCTGAAAAGTCACCTTCCTTGGCTTGAGTACCAAAAATTGGAAAACAGAAGCAATTTACATTAGCAAAACATAAGATTACATTCTACTAGGAGTTTTCAAACCTTCTCCAAATGAATTGTGAATGAGACACACACCACAGCACTGTGAGGATATTTTGCCTAATGACAAAATATTCTAACTCAGTTGAAATTTTGGCTACCTTGCTATGTTTAGTCTCCACAATGATCATTAAAACATGTGAATACTTGGACTAAACTAATTGATATGCCTGGAAATTGTGTTGTTTTGTAGATATGGTAAATTTATTATTTAATCTTGTATTTGATTTTATTGTTTTTCCTTTTGTAACTGAGGTTCTCTTACTCAACAGTTTTAATTACATCAAAAGGAAGGGATTGGTTTGGCAAGAACTTGTTTACATTTGCAGATCTAGCGTTGCTCTATACAATTACTAGTCACCTAGGGGAGGTGGGCAGGTGCCATTTTCTATTTCCGCCACTGGTACACAGTTCTCCACTTGCTGAATTGCCCACTTTTTCATACAGGGTCTCTTCCTTGTATTTTTATTGTTATGTAAAACTTGCTTTTATTTTAATATTGATGTCAGTATTTCAACTGCTGTAAAATGTTAAACTTTTATACTTCTATGAGTCCCTGAGGAGCTAGTTCCCTTTGCTCGCGGTGCAGGCATGCTTCCCCTGTGAGAGCTGTACTACCCTCCAGCTGGCTGTATGAAAAGGAAATAGCCAGTCCCCTTCCCTCGCACCTCTGTCCTTCTCTCCGCAGAACCCGGGTTGTGTTGCTATGGGCATCAGATCCAAAGTCAGCCAGCCTCTTGTTTTTGCATCACTTTCTTTGTGTTTATATGGTGTTTTGTCTGTGTTGCTGTTTAGAGTAAATAAACTGTTTATATTAAAAACAAAAACAAAAAAACTCAGCCATAAGTTTTTTTAGCATCCATTTATGGAGCTCCATGCATGTGTAGTCTCCTATTGTTTTCACTAGTCCTTCCTGGTGGTAACTCTTCACTTCCTTTTTGTTTATTTTTTAAATTTTTATTACTTTATTTTGTTTTTTAACCTTTATTTTTAGAGGTATTACAGATGTCTCCCCTTTTTTCCCCCATTGATCCCCTACACACTGTACCCGACCTCCTAGGCCTTCACCACACTATTGTCCGTGTCCATGGGCGGTACATATATGTATATGTATATGTATATGTATATGTATATGTATATGTATATGTATATATGGGGTCCCTTTTTTCCCTAGAATGGCACACTCCCAGTTCCCCAGTTGAACTTTTCACTTTCAACTATCTTTCCACCAGGATTAGACACTAGTATTGCCTCTAATTTTCACCACCTGAAGCAACACTGTGATGAGCTTCCTTGAAATGTTTTTTTATGGAACTCTGTGTCTTTGGGTGGATTATCCACGAGTACAATTGCTGGGTCATAAATATGGGGATCTTTATTTGGACTATTCCATATTCTCTGCCAGTTTAACAAATGTAAAGTGATGTCTCATTGATTAATTTGTGTTTCTCTGATTACTAACGAGTTTGAAGAGCTTTTCATATGCTTGTTAGCCTTTTGGATTTCCTCTTCTGTAAATTACCCAATCATGTCCTTAGCCCATCTTTTGTTTGGGGATCCCAGTCTTGTGTTCCTTCTCCTACTATCAGTCTCTTGTGTTCTTTATATTGCATATCAGTCTCTTATGGCTTTATAAATTTAAGGAGCTTCTCCTAATTTGTAAGATTTCTGTAAACTTTATCTATGATGTCCTTCATTGGACATTGGACAGAAAGACCTAATTATGATGTAATCAAATTCATCAATTACCATGCTGATGATTTGTGAGATAATATTAGGCGGAAGCATTGTTTAAGAATATTTTCTACCACCTCTAGGTCACAAGGATATTTTTTAACATTTTCCGGTATAAACTTTATAGATTTGGTTTTAACATTTGGTTCTAAATCCATCTGCAACCCACCATTTGCATTTACTATTGAAAAAGGGATCCAGTTTTAATATTCCACATATTGCAGGCCTATTTTCTTGACACCATTCACTAACCACATGTCCTTCACACTACTGAGTACACCTCCACCCTTTCCTCTGGTACTTCTACCCTCCAGGTAACGCCATTTATGCCATAAAGGAAATGTGAAAGGGAGGGGTGAGGCTAAAGAGTTTCTTTAGGTCATTGCCACCCTTGCTGATTCAGTAATTAGGTGTAGGTTTCTTAATCCCCAAGGAACCTGATCATGCCAGTTGCCTACACTTGTCTCAGGTGTCTGTGGATGGAAACTAGCATCATTCCTTGAAATACGTCATGGTGTTTCATGAGCAAGAGAGAGAGAGAGGGTGATCAGTAGAGGAGATCAGTCCTATTGGAAAGGGGAAAAACAACCTCCTGTATGTTTAAATATTGTGTCTATAAAATTCCCATAATCTCTTGTTTCAATGAGCCTCAATGAGTGGGTGCACATAAAAGAACTTAGAAAATATTAAGCCTACTTATGGAAAGTAATATTACCTTTATCTTGTGTTTACTTTGTAATCTCCTGTAGTCCCAAATTTTCAGTATAAAACTGGTCTTTCTTCCACATCACAGGTGGGAAAACAGAGAGAAAAGTTCAAATTAACAACATTTTAAAGGTCAAGTGTGTGACAGTTTTCTTCATGATCCCTATCTCTGATTCCCATGCTCAGTCATGTACTCAATAAATATTTAGTATCCCTGATTCTGTGCAAAGCACTAGTATCTTGAAAATAATGTAATATTTACCAGTTGAATTTGATCTTATGGTTACATGCTAAGTTTTTTCCTTTCCTTTCCCCATGGAACACCCTCAGACACTTCAAAATAGAAACCTAAGAAATGTTTTCCCACGGTCTCAGAGCAAGTCAGAAAAGACTTAGAATTTGAACCCTGCCCCCTGCCTCCTCTCTTAACCAGGTCTTGCTGCTGCTAATTGTGATCTTAGATCATCAAAACTCTAGCTTTTCTAACAAGTGCATCCACATTAACAAACTTAGCTAGATTTTGCTGCGTTTTCCTCTTCCATTCCGTTCTTTTATTCTCCTTTTATTTTCCTTCAGATAAAACAGATTTGTATGTTGTCAGCCAAATTAAGACAAATCCTCATATATCCCATTTACAAGCTCAGCAGAGAAATGTCATAAAGGTATTCACAACCTTATTCTTGCACCTTTAAAACCTAATTATTGCAAAGGAATGTACAGCAAAAACTTAAAATGAAACTTCAAAACTGGCAGCTTGTATTGACTATGACCTTCTATGGAAAAGGTATAACTATTCTCTAATATTAAAGACTCATTGTTGTACGTATTACATTTAACACATTGCAAAATACTTAGACACATCTCACTGGAGAACCTCACATAACCCTTTGAGGATGAAATCCAAGGATTAGTGCTCCCTATTTTGCAGATTAAATAGATGGGGAGAGTTTAGTGACTGATGAGCTAATACGATCACACAAGTTCCATTTGGAAAATCCACATCTTCCTGTACTACTAATATATTTTCTGAGAATAACACTTCTTTGAAAGAAATTTCAATTTATTAAAGCAAAACTAAACTTGCTTACAGATTACACAGTGCAAAACCTTGTAATGCATGGGGAAGTAGTTTCTTACACCCTTTTCTCATCAATGAAATGAACTTGGCCAATCATGAGCAAAAGTGATACATTCAGGAAGTTTGTCATCTGGATCTTATCATTCTCCTTCATTCTTCTCCCTCCATCTCACCTAACCCCCCCCCCCCCCCCCCCCGCCAAACACCCTCTGGGCTTCTGTTTGCTTCTCACCTCTTCATCCATCCAAAAAGAATAAAGCATTTCAAAGATCAATGTGTTACCCTTCTGGCTGTCTACAGGGCATAAAGAAACAGTCAGTAAGGACAAACCCCTGTGTATCTCTAAGAAGGTAGTTCTCTTTTACCTTTTGGAGAATTGTTGTGTGTGTGTGTGTGTATGTGTGTGTGTGTGTGTGTGTGTGTGTGTGTGTGTGTGTGTGTGAGAGAGAGAGAGAGAGAGAGAGAGAGAGAGAGAGAGAGTTGAGATGTAGGTTGAAGCAGCAGAGAGATGAGTTGAAGGATGTTCCTGCCATCCAGGAAAAAATTATAAGCTCTTTGTATTATTTCTACCACTGAAAAACTCAGCCATTCATGTATTCATTCACTCAACATTTATTAACACAATAATTTATCAAATACACACTCTGCATCTGTTCTGTATTTTAGGGGTCCAGTTATACTCTCCCAGGCTCTTGGGCTAGATAGATAAATAAATGAATAAGTGAGCATAGAGTGAAAGAAGCATAATAGACACTAAGTATAACAGAGTACAAAGGAGGAAGTAATTGACGTGTGAGATGGAGGTCAGCAAAGATCTCTCAGAAGAATATATTTCAGGTAGAGTTGTAAAGAGAAGTACAGCTTAGTCTGCCAGATGTTCCATATGGCATGAAGGCCTGAAATGGACTGGTACATTCATGAGACAATAAGTAGTCCAGTGATGAACACTGATAGTACCAAGATCATGGAGAGATGTGTATGTCACGGGGAGTGTACTTAAGTTGTTTTCATCTGACCGATATCTCTTCCCCCTCAAATGATAATAACACCCTGATTTTCTGTGGGGAACCACATTTCCCTACTCCTTGTCATCTTAGTTGGGCTTTCTTTCATGTCAATCTCCTAGGGGCAGACAGTACTCAAGCTATCCAATCTAAGACTCCATCTTCCTTGGCTACACAGATTAGTTCAAGGTCCAAGATCCAATCTAAGCCAACAAGAACTTTTCTAAGATTTGGTGTATGGACAATGAGTTGGGGAGTCCTTCTTCCTTTGGAATCTTGAACTGTATGGATTGTACAAGCCTGAGAGTTATAAGTAGCTACCTTCTTCAGCCTCCTACAGGTTGTCCACCAAATGAGACAGACATAGAGGGAGGTAGAATCCAGAGTAGAATGAGAGAGAACAAGTGATAGAGGGCAGCGCCCCAACCGCCCCCCACGGGCCCTGCTCTGTGTGTGACGGAGTGCGGCGCCCCAACCGCCCCCCACGGGCCCTGCCCTACGTGTGACAGGGTGCGGCGCCCCAACCCCCTGATCCGCCCTACTCTGTGAGTGACTGGGGGAGCTCCTCAACCCCCTGATGGGCCCTGCTCTGTGCATGACAGGGGGGAGCTCCCCATCCCCCTGATCGACCCTGATCTGTGCGTGACAGTGTACGGAGCCCCAACCCCCCTGATGGGCCCTGCTCTGTGAGTGACAGGGGGCAGCGCCCCAACCTCCTGATTGGCCCTGCTCTGTGCGTGACAGGGGGTGGTGCCGCAACCTCCCCATCGACCCTGCCTTGAGTGTGACAGGGGGCGGTGCCCCAACCCCCCAATCGGCCCTACCCTGAGCGTGACTGAGGGTGGCATCGCAACCTCCCAATCTGCCCTGCTCTGTGCATGGCAGGGGGTGGCGCCCCAACTCCCCAATCAGCCCTGCTCTGAGCCCGACCAGGGGCTGCACCTAGGGATTGGGCCTGCCCTCTGCCACCCGGGAGCAGGCCTAAGCCAGCAGGTCGTTATCTCCCGAGGGGTCCCAGACTGCGAGAGGACACCGAGCCTCTAGTATATATATAAACATTGAGAAACTACCCAATATGCCTGCACAGCTTTCTCTGACAGAGCCATTACCTTCTTTTTCTTTTCCTTTCTATTTTCTTTTTTTAGAGGACGCAAAGCAAGACTTTGATTTCTAAGTTATTGGAATATTTCCTAGTATTTGTGCTGTGTTTTCTAAATTAGAGGATGGGTTCTCATCTCATAAAGTGTTCCCATCATTTCTTGCAAGAGGCACCTACATTATTGTGCCCACTAAGCATTATGGGTAAGCTAAATAAAGGTTATGTCACAAACACATCTGAAGAAGCCACACCAAAAAGCATATCACTAATTCATTTAAGAGGCCCCTTTTATCACTTTTATAATCAACAAATATTAAGTGTCTTTTTCCAGGTATAAGTGACATATAACATTGTTATAGTTTCAAGTGTATAACATAATGATTTGATATTTATCTATATTGAAAAACTATCACCACAATAAGCCTAGTTAACAGCTGTCACCACACATAGCTACTTTTTTTCCCTTGTGATAGCACTTTTAAGATCTACTCTCTTAGCAACTTTCAAGTATACTTACTTTATTTGAAACTTGGTACCTTTTATCACCAACTTGGAAGCTAACAAAAATTAATTTATCTTGTCCAAATTTGTCCCAGTATTTAAATGGACATCTAGTGACATTGCATTTAGATCGATTGCCAGTTCTGTCAAGAAAAGAGCAGAGAGGTGGAATTGCATCATCACAGATGTCTCCTTTGGCTAACCCTAACCCTAACTGTAACCCTAACCCTAACCACCCCAGACACACACAGATACTCATAAAATCCCTTTATACATTCTCATCTCTACTTCCTCTGGCAACGTTCCATGGCTACTCGGCTCTCACTCATCTCCCTTTCTGTAATCTAGATAACAATACCCACTTTGCATTTTCTTATCGGGGTCTTTCAGTGTTTCATATAAGTACTTTTTGTCTCTAACTAAACTGCAAAGTCCTTGAAAATCATGGACTGTGCTTATATAGTCTCTCTCCTGGGGCTCTTGCCTGGTCTTTGCATTATGTTGAACTTGTCCCTAGCATTTAGAAAGCAATGGCGATGGATGGTTGTAGATGGAGTCTTTATCCTCCCGTAGGTCTGTTTAGCATTCCTATTTTAAGTGAAAGTTATTCAAGCATAATGTCTTCGTGAATCCCTAAGAGAAAAGAGTAGAATTTGCCATAACTTTCCCTACCATAGCCCTAAAAAATGTGACAAAGCAAATTATATGCAGGGGCAATTTTCCCAGGTTTTCTCATTTGGTTTTATTTTTCTTACTGGAATATATTTCCTATGTCATGGAATGACTGCGTCATTGACACCCAACAAAAAGCCAAGAAGTTATTCTAGAGCTTCAGAAAGAAACCAGAAGCCCAATTTTTTCTTCTCCAAACTCTGGTGTTACTCCCATAGGGAGAAGCCTCAGTGTCAGAAATCATGTGGAAACCTCATTTCCTGGTGATTATAGACATGCTTCATCAGTGGCAGATTTCCCAAGGATGTATTTGCTTCCATGCTATCCCATGGATTGGTTCAGATTCTCAGCTCCTTTTGGCCAAGGTTCAGTTCCAATTATTCCTTTACCATTCCCTCAGAGATCAGTTATGTATTATTCAAAAAATGCCTGACTGAAAGATACTTTCAGCCCAACCGGTATGGCTCACTTGGTTGGGGCTTGATCCCCAGTAGAGGGCAGGCAGGAGGTGACCACCACCATAGATGTTACTTTTGTTGTTGTTGTTAATCCTTTTTTCCATTGATTTTAGTGAAAGGGAGTGGGTGGGGAGAGAGGAAAGAAAGAGAGAGAGAGAGAGAGAGAGAGAGAGAGAGAGAGAGAGAGAGAGAGAGAGAGAGAGAAAGAAAGAAAGAAACAGCAATGTGAGAGAGCTACATTAATTTGTTTCCACATGGCCCCAACTGGAGCAGGGAACCTGCAGTCCAGGTATGTGCCCTTAACTGGAATCGACCCCGAAACCCTTTGGTTCATGGGATGATGCTGCAACCACTGAGTAACACTGGCCAGGGATGATATTTCTATCTCTCTTTCCCTCTACTTTCCTCTCTCTAAAGTCAATTAAAACACATTTTTAAAAAGAGACAACTTCATTTCTTTGTTTATGATCCAAATTATGTGTATTTTTTTTATTTTTCAATTACAGTTTACATTCAGTGTCTCAGGTGTACAGTCATACACTTTACAAAGTGACATCTTCATTTTTGGTTTTTATTTAAACCACCAGCAGGCATCATAATAGTTATTCTCAGTCTAAGCAACAACTGTCCTCCCACTATCATGGTATCTTGAAAGGATTTTATGCCTTACCTGAGGCATATAATCTACATTGACGAGTGACCTGATACAGCAGAAGGATGAAGAGGTCAGTCTCAGAGTCAAACTACCTGAGCTTGTAGCCTGGCTTTGCTACTTATTTTTTGGGTCACCTTGGGCAAGTTTTATATCTCTTCTCCATCTTGGTTTCCTTATTTGGCATGGATTTGTTGTGAAAATTCAACTAGATGATTCACATAAAGTACTTAAAACAGTGCCTAGTACACTCAATGTTCAGTAGATATTAGTGATTATTAGTTATTCTTGTCTAGCTGCAGAAGGTGTGTCAGCCACCTAGAGTTCTAGACACACTCTGTACCCTGAATATTGGGCCTCTACTCTGAAACAGAGACTCTTACTCCACCTTATGGGCCTACAGAAGGTAAACACTGCTTCCTTCTGTGTGGCCATATGTGGAAGGACAGTGACCATCCTGCTGTGCTATGAAGCTGGAGCATGAAGCAGGTGTGGGCCAGGGCTGCTAACTTGCCCAAGTTCAAATGAACATCAGTCATCCAAGATAAAGTCCACGACATGACTTCAGTCTACATTTGTTTCCTCTTTCTTTGCTATTTCCTTTTTAATGAAACAATAGTACAAACCAGTTATCTGACCCAGCCAAAGTCCAGTACAAATACTTGGAACTGGAATGTGTTGTGATCACCATAACCTGTGAGAACAGCTTAGTGATGAACTCCTTGAAGTAGATGTCAAGAAATTACCTTGTTCCTAAATCTGAGACAGCACTGTCTGGAGAACTTCTGGAAAATTACTTCCTTCCTGGATTTGGATGTTCTCAACTTAAACTCTGAAAAATAGCATTCATTTCTATTCTACTGTCAGTGAATGGAATATCTAAGAGCACTCCAAGAGTAACCCCCAAACAGTAGATGAATGTAAGGGAATAAAACTCTTCCTGATTTGGTAACTTCTCAAACCTGTCATTCTGTTTCCATGGTAAACTAATTATCAAAGAAATTGGATGAGTTTCTGGCATCAAAAACAAAGAATTCAGAAAGAGGATCCTATAGTATGAGGGAAGACATTATTGAATATGGGATCACTTTCAGAGTAGGATAACTTTAAATAGGAATTATTTTGTTAAAAATTCCTGTGACTTGACTTAAGATTACAAAATGAAAAACTCAGATTATCCTGAGAACCCTCCATAAGAATATCAGTGATTTTACAACTTTCATCCAAGTCCTCTTGGATTTTTGGTTAATCAGAATAACACAGATTTGTTTACTCTCAGAAGTCCATGAAAATTCTAATACAAATATTTCTTTTTAAATTGAAATATATTTAACATAAAACATTGGGCAAATTTTAGGTTGTTAGCATACTAATTTGGTAGATTTACTAATATATGTTGTAATATACTTGTCATTGTAACAATAATTATCACCTCTGCCTATCATGTTACATTATTATCCTTTCTGCTTAGTGGTTGAAATAATTAAGTTCTAGTTTCTTAGCAAGTTTAAAGATTATAATTCAGTGTTGTCTATATTCACTGTACTGTGCATTAGATCTCTAGGGCTCATTGCACTCTTAAACATCTGTCCTAATAGAAATATTTCTGAAGGCATTTTTTATCACAGATGAGGGACTAACTCTTGTTAATGAGGGAATGAAAATAATAGTAAGCGATAGACTAGCATATCTCTTTATAATTTATAAGTAAGTCCTTTTATATACATTACCTCATTTAATTTTCACAACACTGTGAAATAGTTATGACAGATATAATCATTCCAATTTTTATACATGAGAATTCAGAAAGAAGAGGAATCAGTAGACATGACAGAGAATGAATGGCTACTCATTCATTTCTCCATCCATCCATTCAACAACTGCTAGCAAATAATTACATACACCAAGCTCTGAGAGGATATAGCAATAAACCAATTCTTTACAAAACCTATAGCTTAATTAACATGACTGACACTTAAAGAGATAATAACAATAAAATAGATGCTGTGATATGGATCTCTGAAGTCCAAGAGCAGAGAACCCTACTTTAAAGGTTGGAGAAGGCCTCCTTAAGGAACTTACATTTCAGCTAAGAGGAGTAAGGCGTTAGCTAGATGAAGTGGAAGTGGGGATGAGTACTCCTGGGACAGGGAGCATCATGTTCCAATGACCAGAGGTGAGTGAAGACTTATCACGAAACCAAGAGGATTTGGGCATGATGAGTATAAAATGCAAGATGGAAAAGTGTGTATTCCTTTTTTGAGACACCTTGTATATTGGAGGTCAAGGACCAGGGAGAGTTTCAGGAATATAGTCAGTCACAATCCTACAAAGACATTAAAGATTAAGATAACTGAGAATAGGCCGCTGGAGATGTCATGGATGACTTTACCATTTTCAGTTTGGTGATAGAGGTGGAACACAAGCTCCATACATGATTGAAAGACAAGGAAGTAGAAGCAAAGGGTGTCCAGACTATGATTTGAAAAGTTCAGTTCTCTGATTGCTAGAGTTGATAGACAGGTCAAAGGAAGGTTTTTCAAGATAGAAAAATTTAAGCATGTTTGAAGGCACAGAAGAAAGGTTGAGTATAAAAGCAGAAATTAAAGATGTCATGAAGTCATTAAGATTAAGGAAGTGGTAATACACAGCATGGTGACTGACTTTATATATAAAAGCCTAAGCAACTGGTCAACCCGTTGCTATGATGCGCACTGACCACCAAGGGGGTTGACCAGTTGCTATGACGTGCACTGACCACCAAGGGGGCAGACGCTCAATGCAGGAGCATGCCCCCTGGTGGTCAGTGCGCTCCCACAGCAGGAGTATCACTCAGCTGACCAATAGGCACCAGATGCCGGGCTCACAGCTGGCGAGCGCTGCTGCAGTGGCATGAGCCTCTCCTAATCGGGACTAACTGGGCGTGAGCCCACAGCAGGCGCAGCGGGGCCAGGATGAGCAGGAGTGGTGTGGTACCAGGCCCGGGCTCAAGCTCCTTCCTGGCCACCTGCCTTGGCCTGATCCCTGCAGGCCACACTGAGGGACCCCACCAGTGCACAAATCAGTGCACCGGGCCTCCAGTAGTTAATAATGCTGTATTGTGTATTAGAAAGTTACTAAGAGAATAGATCTTAAAAGTTCTCATCAGAAGGAAAAAATTTGTATTTATGTGTGGTGATAGGTGTTAACTAGACTTACTGTGGTGATCATTTTTCAATATATACAAATATCAAGTCATTATGTTGCATGCCTTAAACTAATATAATATGTCAATTATATCTCAATAAAAAAGAGTAAGGAAGCAGGATACTTTGGAAGAATTATAATGAAATGCTAAGGTGAACAAAAAAGCTGAGAAAAAGATCCATATGCATATTTTTAAAGCCCAAGTACCAAGGCCAATCCTACTCATTGTTCCCTACCTGGCTCTTTAATCTATATTAACACTCCTGAAAAGCGTTGTTATTTTATCACTTAATCTATCTGTAGTAGGACACTTTTATTTTAGACCCAATTCATGCATCTTCATCTTTTAGATGATGTTAAGAATTGTTGTCATATAGCCTTAAGACAACAAAGAATATAAATTCTGGCAAATGAATATATTTTTCTCCATTCCCGTGAAAAGGGAAACTGCTCACATGCAATAAATGGGTGTGGAAAGGCCTTCAAAATCTCAAGTGAGATGAGTCAGGCTGTTTTATTTCATCATCGTATCAACCATAATAGAAAGTTCTCAGCTCTTTCATAATAGAAAGTTCTCAGCTCTTTCACAGAGGGCATTATCAATCTTTCTTCAAAAATTATCAGTAGAGACCTGTCATAAGCATTGGCAAGGAAAATAAGCTACCTCACACAGCCTCTCCATGTCACCAACCCAACAACAACAAAATATGCCAGCAGTAGTGCCTTTAAAGTATTATGCAGTTAGATGCCCTGGAAGATCCCATCTCAAACTATTTCAGAACTTCCTAGATCCCTAGACACAGATTCTTTTAGTCCTGCCATGGAAAAGTAGACGATGAACCCATGACTTATACAAGCCATAGGCAAAGGATATTGGAAATAAAATTGGTCTATTTTCAGATGCTGCAAAGCTGGGGAGTAAAACTCATTCTGAAGATTCACCCAATATTCTAAATATCTTAAACATACTCAAACATTGGGCCAAGACTCAACAATGTGAAATTTAACTGGCACAAAGATTAATGCCCACTTCTAAGGTAAATAACATGAGTGGAAACTACCTGAGGAAAAGTTTAAGATGAGCCAGGATAGGTACTAGCAAAATTAATGCCACTTTAGATATACTAAAGAAGAATAGTGTTTTTATTGGGAGAGCAGCTTATCTCCATGTACCCTTTATTGATGAGCCCCATTCTGAAATCCTTTATTTCAGGTAACTATAACAACTGAAGTGTGAGCAGGGACAGGGTAGCCATGATCACATTTACACACCCATTTGCAGTGTACAAGTCTTTGACAAACTCTCTGATACTGATTTTGATCCTCATCCATAACCATCCTATGAGGTAAAATTATTATATTGATATTTATGGATGGTAATGCTGAAATTGAGTTACATTGAGTGCCTTGACCAAGGTAGCATGGTTAATAAGTGGCAGAGTCAGGTCATTGACTCTTAGACTTTCATCTGTACAAGTATAGTGTTTGGCCTAGTGAGGGAAGACATAGAAGTTCATTGTAACACTCTTCAAATATCAGAAGGACCATTACAGGAGGAAGGAATTAGACTAATCAGACGTGACAACAGTTAGATGTTAAGAGAACTGGATACCAGCAAAGGCTGGATGACTGTCCTTTGAAGGAATAGACAGCTTAAGGAGACAAAGCCAATAAACCAATATAACTAAAAGGGATCAGTAAACTAAACTGTATTTTCTATAAACCTTGGATTTTAAAAATAAATTCAGAGAAAATCCGTGATCAGGAGTTTGTGCAAATTTTTCCCTTGCTCTTGTTTTTCCTATAAGTCTTTCGATTTTCATTATAAAAGCAGAAGTGGAAAAAAGTGACAGGGAAAATCCTCTAACAGCAACTCCTGAAAAGGAACTACTGACTTTGCTATCTGCCTACAACTTCAGGATTGCATCAACAGAACCTTCAATGGAACACACCAGTTATTCCCACTCCCACTCCGTGTGAATGAAGACAGGGAGTAAAGGTTGAGAGGCCAAACTTTTTCCAAGATACTGTTTCAATTCAGTGGTGCTATATCTTTCCACACTCTTAAAATTTATTCTAATCCTTCAAAATATCATATAAGAAACTAAGTCAGGGCTGGCTCTTTCTACCTAAGCCCATAATGGAGACATAGTAGAAATAGGATCAAACCAGCTGTTAGGAACTTTGCTTCAAATACCTGTCCTTGCTGGGTACTGGCTGCCTGGCTTATAGAGCAAGCTTGCATGTAGGTTTACATTAAGCAGTGGGGCTCCTGAGGACTGAGGCTCATCAATTAAGATTTAAGAGCATACATTGTGCAACACGGATTAAGAGCACATACTTTAACATCACTCAGACCTGGTTTTATACAATTTCCTGCCACTAAGATGTCTCACCTTGAGCATTTTACTAAATTCCTCCAACTTTAGTTCCTTCACATGCTAATTTAAAGTTATGGATATGAAAATGCACAGCAGATAATCATGTAATGTTACCAGCTAAGAGAGTCACTAGTCATAATCCCTATATTTTGAGAAGGCAGATTTCAAAAATGTCAAAAAAAATTAGATAGATTTCAATTAGATAGATTTCAACGAAGAACAATCGGAAGATGGACAGTGGATGGGTCAAGAAAGATGGGACTATTAAAAAGAAATTCCTAACACTACAATAGCATATAACCCCGATGAGGAAATAATGGCTTTGCTGATGGACTGAGACCCAAAAGCATAGACTGGGCACATAACCAAGACAACTTCAAGACAGTGGCACAAACCTCCCAGAATAGAACCAGAAAAACTATAGCCCAGAAAGAACTAAAAAAAAAAAAAAAAAAAAAAAAAAAGATTGCTTCATTTGTGTTTTTGTATCTTGTTTGTTTGTTTAAAGACCTACAAGAGAGGAATAAGCCTGTATCTTGGGGATAACAGTATCACCTTGACTTTTATGACAGAGAAACCTGAGTTTGTCAGAATCTGTTTTGCTTTTCTCCAGTTTTTGTCAGTAATATTTATTGAGCACCTGCTATGTCAGGCACTGTACTTAATGATGGGCCTTTTTATTGAGGAGATGTGATCTTTTCTATCAAGGTGTTGATAGTCCAGTAGGAATATGAGCATGCAAACAAATAACTATAAAATATATAAGAAAATATACCTAAAATAATTATAGTTCTAGAGGTGAGTATGAAATCCAGGGAACACATAACTTTAAAAATACCCAAGTCTGCCTAGAGGTTGGGGGGCTAGAGGAGGAGTCACAGTAAGAGTAACATTTAGACTGAACCATCGCAGTCAATGAAATGCTGTGTAAATTGGAAAGGGTAATACAAGAGAACAAGAACATGCCATAACTTACTTAGATAACTTACTTCTTGCCATAACTTACAAGAACATGCAATTTTGAATGCTTTTAGCTCTATTGACTCTGGTGAAGTCTGTTAATTTCTAAAAAAAAAACGTTAATATGATTTCATAATGCCTGGCAAATTTTGCCTACAGTGGAGAACTAGAAAAATTCTAGAAGACTAAACATTGATAAATGTTATTTAGATTTTCAATTTTAAGAGGAAGGATTCAATAAAAGACAGTATTGTGGACTGTTTGAAAGAATTGGCTTGGATTTAGACTGCTAAGGTAAAATTCTGGCTTTGCTCCTTTGTGTCATGTGACCTTAACCAAGTTATTGAACATCTTTGTTCTTTAGTTTCCCCATCTATAAAATCTTACCTAATGACAAACATGCAAATTGACCGTACCTTCACTATGCCCACCAGCCAATCGGATGAGTATGCAAATTAACCAAACAAAGATGGCGGTTAATTTGCATACATAGGTGCCCAGCAGCAATCGGAGCCTGCAATCAGAGCTGAAGGGTCCCCTGCCCAGGCCTAACGCCTCGGCCACAGGCATTAGGCCTGGGCAGGGGCAGAGCTGGTGATAGCAGGGAGCAGGGGCGGATCTGGCAATGGTGGGGAGCTGGGGGTCCCCTGCTCAGGCAGTGGTGGAGCCGGCAATGGCGGGGAGCAGGGGCGGATCCGACGATTGCGGGAGCTGCGGGTCCTCTGCCCAGACCTAATGACTTGGCCAGAGGCGTTAGACCTGGGCAGGGGCCAAGCTGGCAATTGGTGCGAACTACAGAGGAAACACCTTTTCTGACTGCTGATTGGCTAAGGTCCCTGTATGCCACTGGTAATATTCTTAGTAACTTGGGTAATAAGAATACAATAAGGTGATCTAGGGTTTTTTACCACACTCCTGGAGAAAAAAAGGAAGATCCGCTGCTAGAGGGCTAAGAAATGTCATATCCTGCCCTAGCTGGTTTTGCTCAGTGGATAATGCCTCGGCCTGCCCACCGCAGGGTCTGGGTTCAATTCTGACTAAGGGCATACCTAGGTTGCAGGCTTCTCCCTGGCCTGGGCCCAGGTCAGGGCTTATGCAGGAGGCAACCAATCAAAGTGTTTCTCTCACTTTGATGTTTCTCTCTGTCTTTCCCTTTCTCTTCCACATTCTCTAAAAATCAATGGAAATATATCCTCAGGTGAGGATACAAAAAGAAAGAAAGAAAGAAATGTCATATCCTATGAAAGACACATCTTGAAAATGCCTAAAGAAAGTTGTCATTTTTTCATGGTGAAGGGACTTGAGTTTGTGTTGATGAAAACACCTTGGTGGCTGTGGTGACTGGCAGTGGCTGCAGCAGCGGGGTGATGGGGCTGGTGCCTTCCCCTGATCAGCCTGGTCGCCTCCCAAAAAGGGAGGCCAGACTGTGGCTTAGGCCCGCTCCCCAAAGGGAGCAGGGAGCGGGCCTAAGCCGTCAGTAGGACATCCCTGAGGGCTCCTGGTATGTGATAGGGGGCAGGCTGGGCTGAGGGACCCCCCACTCCCTCCAGTGCACAAATTTTTGTGCACTGGGCCTCTAGTGGGAGAATAAGGATATTCTTATATCTATGTAGTGAGGGTTACATAGAAAGTGCTTAGAAGATCTGTAGCACCTGGAGAGTTCTCAATAACTATGAGCTGCTTTATAATTCTACAAACTACAGACCAAAGTGGTTGGTCAGAAAATAGAAAGTTTCAAAGAGTCTTAACACAGAAAAGGAAGTGGTGATATTTAGGACCAGGATGGGTTCATCTATAAATCATTTTAGAGCCTCATGCATTTCTTGTTTGGCATACGTGTTTTGCTAGTACAGAAAGGGAATTCTGAGATCTAATGTGGATTTTACTAAGGAATTTTGCCATTCTTGTAAAAAAAAAAAAATGGAGAAATGCATACAGGTGTACTGCTTGATGTTCTGAGTAGGCATGCTCGTAACTGTGTTGATTGAAGAATCTTGCGGAGTTACCCAGGAAGAAAAGGAATGCTCACAGAAGGCTGTGGTAATACACAGATAAGGAACTAAGCTAGATACGAGGGAAACAAAGCAAAGGCATATTCCTGTTCTCAAGGAGGTTACGGTAGGTTAGAAAAAACAGATGTTAATACAAATACTTATGATTCTAACAAGTATATATCCAATACCCTAGTGGCACACAGGACAGTTGTCAATTCTTTTTAGGGGACTGTAGAAGGCAGAGGTCCCAGGGAGGAAGATATGTGGACTAGTTTTGAGGCTGCTTTCTTGACCTCATTAAATGATTTTGTAAACACCCTCTTATGTTATTTCAATGAGGAAACCTTTAAAGTACACCTTATTGTTTTAATGAAAATAATTGAATCCATGTGTTACTAAAACAAATCAATCCAAAATATTAAAAAATGTGTTTAGTTACAACTAAAACCATTATTATGACCGCCACGTGTCATTACTCGACATCCATGTTTCCTCCCTACTGCGCCTCTGGTGGGGCCTCCTTGCTCACTTTTGCTGTGACCACTCCTCACCTGGCCAGCTCAGTAGCCTTCAAGGTGGTCTCGCTCTGCCTCGCCCAACCTTGTTCTCCATGCCACCTGAGCTACCTCCTCTGAAACAGATCCCATCAAGTCATAAACTTCTAAAATAAAAAATTAAAAGCCCCTAATAGGAAAACACAGATGCCTTGGAGTATTACTGTAGCAGCCTGGAATTTGGTCCGATGTCAGTTCTCACCTCTTATCTCCACATGGCACTTTCTCCAGGTCATAGGGCCATCCATGTTCTCGTCCACACTTCAGTGTCTTTGCTTACATCTGGCCCTCTGCTTGGAGGTCTACCTCCTACTTTTCATCACACATGAATTCAAACACTTCCCTGTCTCTCATTTGTTATTCCTTTATTACAGCCCAATGCTTATCAGGGCATTTGCTTTGTTCTGTATTGTATTAAATGATTTGGAACAAGGACAGGGCTAGGATTGGGACAATCCCGATTCTGATCCCTGCATTACTCTTTCACCTCCCTGTGTCTCAGTTTCCCCATTTGGAAATGAGAGGTTTGGGATGACTTATCTTTGCTCTATAATTCTGTGATATGAATCCATGTCTCTTACTAGATGTAGCTTCTTAAATCACGATGTCTTATACATCTCCACATTATCTGTGGCACCTAACTGCACATGGTACCTAGGAAAACCTTGAGAAATATTTGGGGAGTATATAGATGAATGAATGAATGATTAGATATTTTCTTTATATAAAATAAAGTGAGTCACCATTATGTTTATATTTTAAAGTACATTTAACCCCTAGAGTGCCGGGGAGCGTGATCGGATCGCGCTCCTCCTGTCTTTTGCCAAAAGTGCTGGGAGCGCTATAAAAGCTTCGAAATGGCGTCCAGTTCTAAGTCTGCTTTTATTAGTGATGATGATATTGCTAAATATGTAAATGTAGTAAAGGTTTCCTTAAGTTTTTGAATATGTAACTTCATTTACTTGCGATTTATAATTTTTTTCCTAAACTGCTGTAAAATCAGCAAAAAATGCCTTAGCAATTTTAGCATAGTTCCTAGGATATTCGTTGGCACTCAAAGGGTTAAACAAAAGTATATCCTCCATTTAACTATGTTTCTAGAGAAGATCTATTTTAAAAAGGCAACCAGCCAGACATATAGATTAAAGCTTTTCAATATTCATTATTCCAAGCACCATGAAAACATCAGTATGCAAATATATAAAGTGTGAAGAGGCTGAATATGTACTTAGTTGCTAGAAGGAACTCATTGATGCTAAAAACAAAACAAAACAAACAAACAGACATTTAAGATAGAGAAAAGACTATCTAACATAGTTACAAAAATAATTGGCGGCTATTGAACTTTCTGTTACCAAACACGGAGCTGAACTCTTTTTATGCATTCTTATTTTAAGCCTTAAACTATTCTGTGCAGTAGAAGTAATTATCCTTATTTTACTGATGAAAATAAATTGCTCAAACTCACACAGTGTAAGTAGCAGAATCAGGATTTAAATTTAGGTTTAAATCCAAACCCATCTCCTAACCACAGCACTCAGTGGTCTCTCCTGAGATCATACAACTTGGAAAATAGCAGATGGTTAAAATATCTTGAAAAAACATCTGAGAGAATTGATGGACCTCATTTTGTTAAAAGGAGAGATCCATCCATCTACACTAACTCAAGGAGAAAGGGTGTTTGTTAAAATTATTTCCAAGGCCCAGAACAGGAACTGAAATTACACCAGAAACGAAAGCATCCCTTGGCATTGACCATTTCCAACTTTTCTTTCCATCAAGTTCATGGCCTTTTCCTTCCCCTCTTCTCTTCATTCAGCAGCACTTGCTTTTTCTCTCACATCAGCTTTAATCTTCCTGCCTATCAACAGCTCCGTGGGACTGACTTCCTCTCCACTGCTAGATGGTAGTTTCCTTTATTCTAGATCAAAGTCCTTAAAAAGGGAACTGGATTTGCACAGCTCATTTTATGCACAAGGTTAGCTCATGTGTGTGTCTTCAGCACTCTGCGGGGAAGAGGGTACCTCAACATTAATATCCCGTCTGACTGCCCAGTAGATGCCTCTTTCTCTCCCTTAGCCCTGAGATTACCCACTCTCCACCATTCCACACCTCTTTTTTCTTTTCACAACCAATTTCTACAAAGAGTATAACTTGTTGTCTCACCTTTCACTTACTGTTCATCTGGCAGCTCTATTTCCCTTTTGTTCCTCAGTCCTTGAAAGCTGGATTCCACCCCCCTCCATTATGCCCTAAAAATGATCCAGCTGGCATCATCAACAATTATCTGCCAGCAAAATCCAATGAGAAATTTTCAGTCCTCATAGTATTTGACTTGGAGCCTCTAACATTATTGATCATCCCCTCATTTTTAGTCTCTCATAGCCTATTGCTACAGACCACTCTTCCAGCTGACCTCATTGGTCTGAGCTGCCTCTCCATAGGATTCCTTTCCTATGCCTGTCCTCAGATGTTGGTGTTTCCCAGGGCTCAGTCCTTTGTTCCCTTTGCACTCCAAACCCTTTCAGGTGATTTCATCCACATCAGTGACATCACCCTAATGACTGCCGACTTTCAAATATTTGTCCCATCTTATGTGACACCTGAATTCCAACTACTTATTAGTCATGCCCACTGAGATATTCTACAAACATCTCAAACTATGCATTTATAAAACTTAACTCATTATCTCATCCAACCCAAACTTTCTCTCCTTCCCTATCCCCTACCATGAAAACACCACCACCATCCTCCTCAGTGTACCAAATAGGTCCTTTCTTTTTCTTCATACCTCACCTCAACTCAATCACTGTACTGTATTAGTTAAGACTCTGATTTCAAGCCCTACTTGATTTGGCTCAGTGGATAGAGTGTCAGCCTGTGGACTGAAGGGTCCTGGGTTCGATTCCGCTCAAGGGCACATGCTTGGGTTTCAGGCTTGATCCCCAGTGGCAGGCATGCAGGAGGCAGCGGATCAATGATTCTCTCTCATCATTGATGTTTCTATCTCTCTCCCTCTCCCTTCCTCTCTGAAATCAATAAAAAAATAAAAAAAAAGACTGATTTCAATTAATAGAAACCAATTGAAGCTAGCTGAGTGGGGGAAGAAGAAGGTGGGATTTGTCATAAAGGTCTAGTGGTTCTCATAAAATCCAAAGACAGGAACATAGCTGGACCCTTATGGGTCAAGAACTGTTCAGTGGGTTTCTTCCCATCTTTCACTTCTCCTTTTCTCAGCGTATCCCTCTCATTCTTCTGTCTCAGCCAGATTGACTTTCCTCTGCTTCTCCGACCACTTTACAGGAGGAATATAAGCTACCATAGCTCCCAAATTTTTATCTTTTCCAGTCAAGAGACCACCTCAGGGTAGTTAATCCTGGACAAGTCAATTCTGGCTAAGAAAATGGTCTTACATGGTGAAAATAAGGCTGCTCAACCCACCCCTGTGGATAAGGAAGTCTGATAAGGAAACTATTATGAGCTTGGCAGAAACCCCAATGGTACCTACCACAATCACTGAAGTCTGATGATTCTATGTCATAAATTTTTTTCTCAATCTGTTCCTTATCCTCATCACCAAAGCCATTGTCTTTGGTCAGGTTCTCCTTCTTTTCTTTCATGGACTAATATACTTCCATTAGAGCAATTATCATATACACAATCCTCTGATCATTGGTTTACCTATCTGTTTCTCTGATGAACTATAAACTGCTTAAGAACAGGCATTATATCTCTGCATTTTTATATCCCCTCTGGGTACCTAGTATAATCTCTGGGATATAATTGGCCCCAGGAAATATTTGTTCAGTGTTTGGTATTCTGGCCATTATTCATTTGGATCCTCTACCTAACCATTCTGGTTTAGACTCCATGGCTACCAAAAACTGCCTGGTTAGAATTAAAATTCCCAGACAATGATATTCATAACTCTCTGTCTTCTGCATTTGGTTATGCAGTTCCTGAAAGATTTATAAACTCTAAGACTGATAAAATTTAGTTTTTGGCCCTATAACCTGAAGACTAGACTTCAGATACGATAATTTCACCATTCTGAAAATAATCTCTCTGAAAAGCCGTGTTGAAGAAGCAAGTCACAATGTAAGGCAGCATCTGACAACACCTATGATTGAAAACACAGTTCGTATTCCCAAAAATATTCATTTGAAATAATAACAAATTCAAAGTTCTAGACACTTAATAATGCCTTTGCCAAGGGATAGTGTGTGCATTCCAAAATCTCACATATTACTAAATTCTTTATTGCTCTATAGAAATATGTGAGGGAAAATCCCCATAGAGATATGACTTCAAGTTCATGAGAAATCAGTTTTCTTTAATGTGTCTGCCATAAAGGGTGACACATAACACAATAACATTGTTCTAAGAACCATTTTTGGAGAAGATGCACATAGTGTTTCTAATACAAATCCTATCTAATAAAAGACAAATAGGGTAATTAACCATACCTCCGATACGCTTCCCATTGGCTAATCAGGACAACATGCAAATTAACTGCCAACCAAGATGGCGGTTAACTGCCAACAAAGACGGTGGCTAATTTGCATACTGCAGGCAGGGCAGGACAGCACCATCCCGCCTGCCCCGCTGCCATCCGGGCCTGCTATCTGCGATCCAGCGGCAGGCAGCCCATATGGGATCTGCCACAGCGATCCGCCACCGGCCACGCCCACAAACCGCCCTCCCACGGGGATCCCAGGTTGGCGGGTGCTAATGCACCGATCTGCCACCAACCACGCCCACAAAAGGCCCCCCCGCAGGGATCCGGGGTTGGCGGGTGCTAATGCACCGATCTGCCACCGACCATGCCCACAAACGGCCCTCCCATGGGGATCCCAGGCTGGCGGGTGCTAAGCACAGATCCGCCAACGGCCACGCCCACAAACGGCCCTCACGTGGGGATCCGAGGCTGGCAGGTGCTAATGCATGGATCTGCCAATATGCACACCCGGGCCGCCTTTGCCCTGCACAAACTATGCAGCCAGGAGAGGGGCGAGGGGCCGCTGAGAGCAGGGCAGGAACTTCCCAGGGATTGCGTCAGGCAGCTGAGAGTGGAGTGCAAACTATGCAGCCAGGAGAGGGGTGAGGGGCCACTGAGAGCAGGATGGGAACTTCCTGGGGTTTGCGTCAGGCAGCCCAGAGCGAGTGCGAACTATCCCGACCAGTAGCTGCTTGCTCATTCACTTACTTGCTCATTCATTCACTCATTCACTCGCTCATTCATTCACTCATTCACTCACTCAGCAAACCCTCTCAGATCCCTGGCACCAGGCCAGGCACTGAAGTTGAAGCAGGATAAGACAGAGCCATGTCCTCAAGATGTTAGTAATTCAGTAGGATGAAGCAGGCACATGAACGAGGCAGTTGTATGCACAGATGCAGTGTACTGGGTTCGGTGAGGGCTGTAACTAACGCCGACTTTGTTCTCTTGATAAAATGAGGCCTCGGGAGCCAGGCTGCCCCAAGCCTGTAGGCCTGTGCCTCGGCCAGGAGTGGCTGGGGTCCTGGAACATGACAGAAGGTGCAGGTCGGGCTGAGGGGTCTGGCCCCACCCCTCACCCTCACCCCCGAGTGCACAAATTTTTGTGTACTGGGCTACTAGTCTATAATAATAAAAGGCCAGGCATCACGACCAGAATAACCAATGACCAGTTGCTATAGGTGCATTGACCACCTCTTGGTCCCTCCTCCCGACCTGCAGGCTCCCATCGCTGAATGGCCAATGGGGAACCATGGGAACAACCAGGCTGGGTGTCAGCAGAGCGGGACTGGGGACTGGACTCGCATGGCAGCGGCAGCGTCACGGAGGGTCGCGGGGCGGTGGCAGTGTGGTGGAGCATCCCAGGGCTTCGCGTCGCAGGGCTCGCGGGGCAGCAGCAGTGGCAAGCAGCGTCGCAGACTGTCCCGGGGCAGTGGCAGTGTTGCAGAGCATCCCAGGGCGGCAGCAAGCAGCGTTGTGGAACGGCGTGGGGCAGCGGACATGGCCCTGATTGCAGGGTAGGCCTAGGGACCTTACAAGCGCACGATTTCTTGCACTGGGCCTCTAATCTACACTAACAAAAGAGAAACATGCAAATTGGTGTCACTCCGCTACGCCCATGGTGTCACTCCACTCCGCTACTCAGCCAATCGGATGAGTATGCAAATTAACCAAACAAAGGCGGTTAATTTGCATATGCAGGCACAGAGCCGGGACTGAAGGCTCTGGCTGGAGTGAAGACTGAAGACTGAAGACTGAAGAGGCTTGGCTTCTCCGCTGCGGCCAGACCAAAGGCCTGGATCCCGGGTGCCAGAGGAAAACTGGTGCCAGCAGCCAGGGGAAGGAAGGCATATTGCATGTTGTTCTCTCCCTTGAGTGGTGGCCACGGAGCTGGAGGCTTGGGTTGCCCCTGGTGATGGAGAAAGCCAAGCTTCCAGCCCGCCCTGGCCGCTGCTCAAGGGAGAGAACAACACGCAGGTGCAGCCAGGAGCCTGAGAGGTCAACACAGAGGGGCACACACACACACACACACAAATACACACAAACACATGGGGCGGCTGCTCCAAGCCTCTGCTGCCAGACTGTGGCTTAGGCCCGCTCTCCATGGGGAGCGGGCCTAAGCTGTCAGTAGGACATCCACTGAGGGCTCCCGGACTGTGAGAGGGGGCAGGCTGAGCTGAGGGACCCCCACCCCCCAGTGCACGAATTTCGTGCACCAGGCCTTTAGTATATAATAAGAGCCACAGGCACTTAAAATTTGGTGAAAGCATTCCTATGGTAAAGCAAGTTAATGGGCTCTAGGATGCCACTTCCTAGGGAAGCAAGGATAATGAAAAGATGGCCATCATGATGGTATGGTGGTATGGGTACAACGGGGATAGCAGCCAACTTTCACGGAGCACTTTTGATATAGGTACCTAGGATGTTTCATGTATTACTGTACTTTGTTTTAAAAAACCTAGAGGAATGGAAGTGAGCACACCATTTTGAGAGGCTATTTGCAACATATGTCTTGCTGATCATTCTAACCAAGAACCAGGGTCACATCTTTTTTGTTCATTCCCTTCAATATTTGTTGAATTATTTCAGTGATCCAAGTATGATTTTGGTTGCTAATGATAGAGCATTGAATAAATAAAATACTTTTATCTTGGGCCTTACCTTTTCTTGAGAAGGAGATAGAACAAAAGAGATGTTAAATAAACATCTCTATGGGAAAAACAACAAAGTTCAAAAACATAGGAATAAATCCAAATTTTTAATAAAAAGAAAATCAATAGCTGCCACCATTTTAATGTCTACTATGTATCAGGAACTTTACATATATTGGTTGGTATTTTAAATCTGTTCTAAAATTATTATTTGGTTTAGCAAATATTTAAATTTCAACTATATGTCAGGCATTGAATAAACAAAACAAACAATAAATTGAGTCTCAGGGTAGATATTTTCTCCAAGATCCAAATAAGTAGTAAATGGTAAAACTTGGGATTTGAAAACAAGTTTGTTTGATCACAAAGGTAGAAGCAGAGTAACCAGTTAGGAAGTTACTGAAATAATCTTGGTGGCATTGAACAAGAGTCATAGCAGAAAAGAGGTTGATTCTCTTTGTAGGTAACGACCATTTGACTTCTTCACAGGATAAATGGGTGAATGGCAGGAGTCCAGAGTGACTATATGACTCAGATGTTTTTAGTCCAGGTAATATAATTAAAATGGGGGCGGGAGCTCCAAGAAGAGCTGGTTTGGGGAAACTAAGAGATTCATTTTGGACATGTTGAACTTGAGATGTTCATTATACCTCAAATGTGAGATTGTTGAGCAGACATTTGGATATGTAAGTCTGGGGGAAAGGAGAGCAACTTGGATTAGAGATAAATATTTGAGGGTTGATAGGTAGATAATGTGGTATTGGTTGTGGCAAGGCTTGTATGCCTTAGATGGCCAAGGTTCAAGTGACAAGGATGCCATTAAGTTATGAAAAGTGAAGAGCCTGACCTTTGTTCAGATTCCAATAGAGGATAGAAGGCCATTTGCTTTTGTGATGAGAGATGAGTTATGGTGAGTCTCATGGGCATGACCAACTTTGTTTTTGTTGTTTTGCTTTTTATTTTGTTTATTTGTTTAGAAGCTTTGACTTTTTAAATATTTGGAGAAATAAAGTTGCATGCCATAAAGCAGTGATTCTTAAACTGTAGTGTGCATAAGAATAACTGTGAGTCAGAGTTGGTTACAAAGTTGATTCCTAGGCCTCATTTCTAACTAAACATGTTTATGCAGTAGACTGTAAAGGGGGCATAGGAATCACCTTTTCTTTCAAGCATGCTGGGTAAATATGTTCTTAAGTCTAACTTTTTTGAATAATAATTTTTTCTCCCTCTGTCTTTGCATTACGCCTTTATTTTATTGCTCCTGTGATGATGGTTGGGGCTTTTGTACTTCTACATTTTATTAGAGGTCTCCCAGATCCCTTTTAGACCTAGATATTAGAGTGGGACTCTTCCTGACTCAGTTTTACTCGGGCATAATATGATGGCTACCTGTATATAAAAATGAAAGTAAGACATTTGCCCCCACCAGTGTGCAGAATTCACAAAAGGAATGAGGCTCCCTTCCCCACGGCTCTTAGGATACTTCAGCTGGACCAAGATCCTAAAAGGAGTGGGGAGAAGGAGAGGTTGTGATAACATTTATAAAAAGAGAGCTGTGGCCATGTGTGAGTTCTCACCCATGCCCTTTGCAAGGGAGATGAAAAGCAGTGAAACTTTCTACCTTAAGCCTGATAGGAGGACTTCAAGGGAGACCTAAAAAGAGCTTTGAAATATATTTTTTACAATAGAGATATAGAGAACTGGTGCCTGTATCAGCAGTTTAGAGTCTGACTCCACCTGGAAATCTGGGGAGAGAGGCCAACTCCTTGGCAGTAGAGGTAGGAGAATCTTGCCACATTGAGCTCATATTCTCTGAGTTTATAGGGCCAAGGCATGTGCACAGATTTCCTGTGGGTAGATGTGGGACTCACAGGAGAGTCATGACCAGTGGAGTGACCCCAAAATATAGAATGTCCTTTCAGATCAGGAAAAGTGTACTTGTCAGGGCATCATTTATAACTTCTACTTAAAGCCAGTCCTCAGACCCCTCACCATAAGTCAGTCAGGTTTTTGCTTCTACATAAAAAATGTCCTCCCACCCCTACAAATGAAATTGATTTTTTGATATAGAACACACAAATACAGGAATTTCTTCTTCAAGATACAGATATACTTCCTCTAAGGAGTTAGTCTTCTCCATCAAATGCCCAAGACTACATCACTTTTCAATTAACGGTTATCTTCAGAAGCAGACTTAACCCTGCAGGGATGTATCACACTATAGGTTAGTTTTGATGGGGCAAAATTGAAGGTAATAACAATTAGTGTGAGAAGGATTAATGATGAGATTGAGTGGGGTGGAGTTGAGGTGGGTGGAAGTCAGATAGTGAAATTGTCTCACTAACCCATTAGATATTGGGTTACAACCAAAAGCTAATTGCATCCAGCTCTTACTTCAGCCTAACACTTGCCAAGCAGTGTTACATATACACAAGGAATCTTAAGATGTGTCCTCCTGTTCTCTAGCTCACTAACTGTAGTCTGATAAGCCACAGATAAGTCAGTCACAGTCCACTTACCAAGATACATTTTATTATAAGTTTAAAAGATAAGTAACTATTTGAGGAAACAGTATGCATTGAAAACAAAAGCTTAAGTTACAACCCCAGGGCCATCCGGAGATCATCTGTTGGTAGTTACCTCTCTGGTTGTAGCTGAGGAGACCTCTCCTCACCCTGAGAAATCACTACCAAGTGAGGATTTTGCTGGGAATATAATTTCACTCTTTCCCTTGTCTGCCTTGATTTCCTCAGGAATGAGGCAGAAGCAAAGAGGAGTCATTAAGAAGGAGAGTTTTACAAACAGTGGTGTGCTGGTAAATGGGCTCTCAAAAACAAACAAACCACACACACACACACACAAATCTGATTGGTAGTGTTTGCCAATTCCCATGGTATAATTAACCCCACCATGGTTAATTTGGCAATATTTAATAACCAAATTGAAAAACTTCCAAAAAGTTAACCATCAGCTCTCACAAATGAGTGCCAACCCATTCCAGCAAACTGTTGCTTATAAATGAATAACGATCAACTCCACCAAGTTTCCATAAATAAATGTGATATAACTTTAATTTCCTGAGAAGATACACAAATGCAAGATGGACAAGGCATGGTGTTTAGAAAATTACTAAGAAACAACTTGGCCTCAGGTTCAACCTGTTCCCAGAGCAATTTTTGTTATACACAATACAAATATACTTAAGTTAGCTTTATATGTGACACTATTAATTAACATAATGCAGCTTTATATAAATATCCATAAATATTTTAAATTTGGTTAACATATAATCATATTATATAGCTATCAAAAAAACCCACAAATAGCATATTAATTGAACAGAGTTCCAAACTTTAGCAGGCTGGCATTGAGTTGAGTTTGTACACATTTGACTAAGACAGGCTCTTCAAAGTGAGGAAGGGGATTTGGTTGGAGTAAGCCCTGAGCAACACCCCTGTGCCCCCTGCTCCAAGTAGGGAAAGGAAAAGAAGATCATCAAGAAAGGAAAGACCTGTTACAGCTTTGCTCCACCCACTTTGGGCTGAACAGGAGTACACTTCCTGAAAATTGAACCTGCTAAACTTTATCATCTGTAACATGATGGCAGAAATACCAACTCTAAAGCTAAGGTGGTGATGCAGTGGGAAGCCCATTGGCCCCCTTAATCACTAGTTCTGTGTGTTGAGACAAGTTACTTATATGTCTTCGTCTATCTGTCTTCGTCTTCTCATTGTGCCCCAAATACCTGCCCCATTAACTTTATAGAGTTGCCATGTGATATGCGAAAGCACTTTATAAACCATGGAAAGCCAACTAAATACATGAAATCATTCCAGGACATTATCCAGCATTGGTAGTACCAATTTCTGGGTGAGATATTGTGATTACTAAAGCTTACTCTATCTTTACCATTGACAATGTTCAGACACACATACCAACGACTTCTCATGAAACCCTATGTGAAGGTTCAGAATGACCTCTTCAACCTACTGGCTTTGTAAAGTAGCCTGTATCCTGAGTATGATGAATGAAATCAAGGGAAATTCCCAAATAAAGTGCATTCCATTCCAAGCCAACTGTGTCCCTATCCCAGTATCTTTCTAGAGTGTTCTCTATCCTCTAATATCATTGCATTTAAAGAGGGGTGTTGTTGGCATATCTGAGGCCACCCTGCCAGTCTGACTGCTTTTTATTAGGAGGGTCTCAGAAGTTGGGAGCATGGGAAGAATAAAGTGAAACAGCCCAAGAATATGAGAACAAGGCCAGGCTACAGTGCTGGATCCTTTTAGCATACCAAGTAAGACTCCCATGAGAATAAGACTTCATTTTTCCACCCAGGAATTCAAAGGTTAAACAAAGACTCTTTGAGAAGCCTCTGCCCTTTAACCACCCATATTCATTTTACTATGGATTAGTACTGTCTTTGCCAACCCAATGCCAGGGATAACCAAATATCTTTGGTCCTTCCTCTGAGTCTCTTTCCGATGACCATGAGAGATGAAAATTCGTCTGCAGAGGAGTTCTGTTTGTTGTGTTGATTTGTGTACCCAAACTGTAGGCATTGAAAATCTGCCTCCTCCAACCCACCCACCAGATCTCTGCATGTGCTGAAAAGGATGGGAAGACCAAATCAAGACTCTAGGAGATGAATTGGGGATTGGCTAGCAGTATGACCCCCCAGTACGTATTATTCTTTAGAACCTGATGTTCTGCATTGAAGATCAAGTCTATTATATCTCCAGCATGCAACTCATAAGTCCCTCCTACATTCTGGATTGTAGCGTTGTTTGTTAGAACTTGCATGATGCCTTTGTTTTTACGCAGCCGCACTTCAAAAGGAGCTGGTTCCTTGTAGGTTTTATTGGGAGCCACTTCACCATAAATGGAATACAAGCCATCCCGAAGTATCTTCAGCTCCCAGTCAGCTATCTGACTCACGCAAGGAGGCTTAGGAGATGCCATTTGCCATCTTGAAGGCAATGGTCCTGTAAGAAATTTACAAGGGAGGGGGAAAATGGAAAGCATCATCATTTAATGATTCCATCATCTTCCTGGTTATATAGTTCTTTCCCCCTTATAGTTTGTTTCTTTACCTGGTCTGTACTGATCATCTCCAGCCACAATTTGAGTATATTAAGTATCTAGCTGTTCCTTGTTTTAGAAAAATTGCAAATCCTAAATGCTTCACGTACTTGGGGGAATTCTAAGGAAATGGATTTGGAACAGAGAAAGGGGGTTAAGTATTAGGTGGCATTATATCTCTCGTTGATCAGTAGGTGAAAGAAAGAAAAAAGGAGAGAGGGAGAGAGGAATTATGCACCAGGACTGATAACCAGGGACGGCAGTCCAGGAAGTGTGTTCATGCTTTTCTATGTAAGTACTATTTACTATGTGTCACTTTATCAAAGAGACCTTCCTCATGAATCTGTAGTTTATGGGTATATATCACTCAAGAACCCTTTGAGATATCACTAGCCAAACCCTCCAAAAATAGCTACTGGGTAAATTTGTCAGTTTAGAAATGGAAATAATTTGACTTTAAATATAAGTATCCCTAGCTTAATGTTATCACAGGGGGTGGGGAAAGGGTCAAGACTTAGTGATTTATTTTCATAGGTATATATGGAATTTACATATTTTACTATTGTTAATTGTTTGCATACAGAAGTGTGATTTCAGAGGCTCAGGAAATACTTATCTGGCCTGTTCACTAATTCTCCGTAATTTTTGCTATGGGGGCAAAGCCTTTATCTCATAAGTAGAAAGAACTTTGATAAGAAAATACCCTGGGCCCTAACCAGTTTGGCTCAGTGGATAGAGCGTCAGCTTGCAAACTCAAGGATCCCGGGTTCGATTCCAGTCAGGGACATGTACCTTGGTTGCGGGCACATCCCCAGTAGGGGGGTGTGCAGGAGGCAGCTGGTCGATGTTTCTCTCTCATCGATGTTTCTAACTCTCTATCCCTCTCCCTTCCTCTCTGTAAAAATCAATAAAATATATTTTTTACAAAAAGAAAATACCCTGGAAGAAATAATATATTGACTTAAATTCTTATTTATATGTATATGAATGATATACACCTTTGAGGATAGATTCTGAAGGATCATAAAGGAAAGATCATTAGAGCAAGAAGTAAAGTCTCCCTGTATGGGCAATCCCAAAGCCCAGTAAATTTCCTCTTGCTTGACATGTAGTACACCTAGTCAATGGGCAAGCAAGTCACCAGGAAGAAGTGTCACTGGTTCTCTTATTTAATTCTGTGACAGGGGCCACTCACAGACCACCACTTGAAGTCCTCAACTTTTACCACATCAAAAGGGAATTTCAAACATATCATGAGTTTTACTCCATTCGCTAGAAAAGCAAAATTAATCACAAAGACAGAGACCAGTGAAAAGGGATTTCCTAATTCCCAGGAGCCTGGGGAGCCTGGCAGTTTGCGCTGTACAGGAAGCAGGGGTTGTAGTTATCTCTAGAAATGTTCTCTCTCAGCTGAAAGTGCAGGTTTGGCCTGAAACATAAACAACCCAAAATGCATTTATTTTTATTTTTTTATGTCTTTTAAGACATACTCTAAGGTTCAATTTAATGTATATTTTAGTGTGTTTTCTAAGCAAATACCAGGGAATATAAGGGAAAATATAAGGGAAAGTGACTCAGGAACTAAGAGGAAAAGAGAAAGGAGCTGAGGAAGTGGCCACTCCTTCCCCCCAACACTCATTCCTCTTCTATACATTTAGAAACAAAAATAGCACCCCCACCCCCACCCCCCCCCACACACACACACACTGCTGAACACCGGCAATATGTGAAATGTGAGGAGGACTTTAGGTTTGTCAGAGAGAAAAATTGTAGAAATGTGAATAGTGTGTTTATTAAAACCTTGTATTAAAAGTAGGTTCCTGTATCTCAGATTCCCAGGCCTGTAAGAGTGATACGTGTTCCTGCCCAGAGATATGACCTTGATATTAGCCTCATGCTGGTCTAGCTGTGTGACCTCAGAATCCTCAGTTCCTAGACAACTGATTGGCACGTGATGAGCAGTTATAAATAGTAGCTGAAAAATGAATAAAATAGGATAAATGCTTCCTCAACAGCATTGGAATGTGCCTTCTTGCATCAAATACTAAGAAAAGTAAAAAGAAGGCATGCAAAACAGGTTACTTACCAAACTTAGCTACACAGGGCTCACTGACTGCCTGTAGGGGAAGAAAAAGAAAAATTGGTCAGGATAATGACAATGTCACACTTTCTTAATTGGTTTATTTAGAGCTTCATATTCCTGAAGGAAACTTCTTTTGCTAACCAAGTTCAAAAAAAAAAAAAAAATTCCTCCTTCCACCCTGTCTCGTCTCTCTCAGCTTCCCTTTACAGATGGCTGGCCTTTACCTTTTATTACCTAGTTACCCTTTTGAACCTTTTAGGCAAATATTAAGGTCTCATTCCATCCACCTAACCTCTACCCACAGGACAACTATTTGATCTTGAACTCTCTTCCTCTCAGGCTATAGAAATTTTCCATAAACAGTACTTTCCACACTCCAGTGTGTACACAAGGTGATCCCTTGGCATGTGAGAATAAAGTAATAGAATTTCTATTTATGTTTATTTTTATTTGAAATAGTTAGGAGTTATAGAAATATTTATAACTCAGGTCAATAAAGCCACCCTTGTTTAATATCCAGACAATCACATGTCATATATAATAACTGAAATACCCTGAGAAGACCTCAGTTTCAAACTGTTGCAACATACCACAGTTTACACGCTTTAAATACTTATAGTGAGATAAAGCATAATAAAAAAAATTGTACTATGTAAAGTATATTGGCTTCCATATGGCAAAGTACTTAAAAGACTTTTTGAACTTAAAGATGTTGCACATTTTTCTTTTATAAGATTTCTTTGTCTGCTAGGAATAAATGAAGGGAGGGAAGGGAAAAAGCAGTGAGACAAGCTAAGAGATCCTTGTAGTCATCTGGGCAAGAAATCACAGTGCCTCCAACCAGGGTTCTAGCAGAGGACATGGTGATAAGTGATTGGAAATAGAGCCAACAGAGGTCCTGACATGGATATGGGATGAGAAAATGAGAGGAGTCCAAGAAGACTCCAAGATTTGGGGCTTGAGTCATTGGAATCATTCAAATGAGCAAGACTTAAGAAGAGTAAATTATGGGAACAGAAAGAACCATGAGTTTGCTTTGGGACATGTCAAGTGTGTGAGGCTTATTAAATATCTAGGTAGGAGAATCAGGTAGGCAATTGGATCTGTGAAGATGGAATTTAAGGAGTTCTGATGGTATAAGTTTGGAGTCTTCAGCTACCATGTGATGCTTTAAGACTAGAGACTATGAAATCATCAAGTCAGTGAGTGTAGATAGGGAGGAGCCCTGGCACACTGCAATGTTTAGAGCTCAGGGAATGAGGAAGAACCAGCAAAGGAAGTTAAGAAGGAAAGGCCAGTAAGTCAGAAAGGAAACAAAGGTAGTGTGATATTTGGAAACCAAGAGAAGAAAGTGTTTTAGGAAAGAGGAGTGATCAGCTATGTCAAATGCTGTTGGTGGGTCAAGAAAGAAGAGGACAAAGAATTGACAGATGGGCGTGGCAGTCACTGGGGTCCTTGATGAAAGTAGGCTCCTCGATGTGATGAGGACAGAAGCTTCATTTGAATGAGTTGAAAAGTAAATGAGAAAAAAATAAATTGGAGGGATTTTGGTGTAAGGGAGAACAGAAAATTATATTCTGACAAATTTCCCATCCTGGAAAATTGTCAACATTAATTAAATCCAGTTGCTCTGTGTCTTTCACAGTTGAATACAACTGAGGAAAAAGACTTTGTTGAAAGGTCTTAATTTAAATTTATGGCCACTAACTTCAAGTGGGACTTCAGTGTTGCAAAAACCTGAAGAATATAATTAAGAAAGAGAGAGAAAAAAGTGAGTGGGTTAATGCAAGGTTAGGTTTATAATTGTAAACCATGGAATTTAAGTTGTGGAAGGAAGGAAGGAAAAGCATGAATGGAATAAGGACCAACTTTATTTAAATTTTTAAGAACATAAAAACTTTGTAACACTGAATAGGGATTAAAAAGTCAGTGTTAGCTCTGCCCTGGTGGCTCAGTTGGTGGAGCATTGTCCTGTAGACCAAAAGGTTGCAGGTTCAATTCCCAGTCAGGACACCTAGGTTTCAGGTTCGATCCCCAGTTGGGGCACATATGGAAGGCAACAAATCTATGTTTCTCTTCCACATCAATGTTTTTGTCTCTCCCTCACTCTACCTCTCTCCCCCTTCCTCTCTCTCTAAAAATCAATAAAAACATATCCTCAGGTGAGAATTAAAAAGAAATTTAGCATGATAAGCACACTAAACGCATTTTTTCCATTTTGATCTACTTTTCTTTGTGAGGTCATTTTTTTTAGTTATTGCAGGCAAAACCATGAATCAAGGTACATTAACTTAGAATAGAACCTTCAAATTATTGTATCATAAAATGGTAAACTAATATAAGAAAATAAAAGTAACATATTGAAAAAATTACTCTACTAAAATATTAGTTCAGTTATTTTAGAAGTATTTGTTATATATTAGCATATTCTATAAAATATAATACTTTGGTAAAAGCAAGATGGTTTTGCACTATGAATAAACTACATTAAACATATTATTTGGTTCACCCTTATAATTTCTATTTTGTGTATCTTTTTAATATACATAGTGTTAGTACTTGGATATAATGTATAATAGCATATATTTTGGGATTGAAATCAAAGTAAAAAACATTTTTATTTCAGTAGAGGGGTGCAATCAAAACATTTGAAAGCCACTATTTTATAATAAATCACTAGATTCCTGTGTTTGTTTTCGCTTTTGCAATTATCTCTTCTGCATCTTGGGATTTCTTAGAAGAGATGTTGAAATTCCATTTAGTTTAACTCATGATAGGCATGTGATAGGGAGTCCCTTAACTTTTATTTCCTCATTTATAAAATGAGAAATATAATAGCATCTAGCTCATTGAAATTGGTCATGATTTAAATGAGGCTATTCTTGTGAAGGGCTTTGCCCAGATATTCTGTGTCTAAATCCTGCTCATTCAATATTAGCTATATTGATAATGATGCTGATTATAATAAAGAACTGAATAAAACTTTAAGCAACTATATTCCCAACATTATACAGCATTATAAGCAGGAGGAACAAAAGTAATTTATGGCACTTGCTTCTTAAGAAGTTTATAATCTTTCTAGAAAGACGCCTGCATTCATGGAGCAATTGCGTAACAATCTAAATATAAATGGATGCTGATGTAAGAGCCGTAGATAGTATCTGTGCTCTGTACTTTCATGTCTAAAGAGTGTTGAGAAGCTTAAGGTCATAGACTAATGGCCAGAGACAGACATCCTAAAGACTCTCTCTTGTGCTGCTGTAATGTCTAGTATATAAGATACAGAAACCACCGTTGTGACATTCTCTAATTACTACCACCAGTGAAAATCTGTCCAGTCACAAAAATCATCTACTAGTATTTGGCAGAGGTAGTCTTTGATGGAGGGAGTGAAATAGATAAGCAAGGAATACCGACATTGTTAAAGTCCTTTGAAATTTATATTCACTGTACTGTCATTAATAGTAATGGTGCAAATATTAACCACTACAATGTGCTGAAAGGCTACTTATGGGTCAGGCATTGTTCTGTCTCATTAGTCCTTACCACGACTCTATAAAATGAGAATTGGCAGCATGCTCATTTGCAGGTGTGGAAATGTATGAAAGAGATTAAGTAACTAGCCCAAGGTTATGCAGCTGATAAGAGGCCAACCAGGCTGAGATCCAAACAGCCTGTCTGACTCACAGGTCTCTGTGGGGCAGTATCTATTTATAATTCTGGTCATATCTGGAAGAAGCAAATATCCACTTCTAAAGAAGCATATGGGGCTTTCAGCTTGGTTGAATTTAGTTCATTTTTGCTGAAGAGGGTCAGTTGCTCTTGTAACCCCATTTGATTTAAGCCAAGATTCACATAGTTGGGTTCAAATGGCCAAAGCTCAATAATTCTTTCTCCAAACCAACCCTCATCAGATCATCCTTTGGAAACAGAATCTACTCTGCTTTTAAGTAGAAGCACAACTTCCCCTTTTGGAAGTATCCTTCTTTTCATTAAAGCAGGGGACCCGCCTGAACATTTGGTTTCTTAGGGACAAATTCTGTGAGGCTATTTTCACTGAGGAGTTGTTGAAATTGCTTGGGCTCATAGCCAATCCTTTTCAGTTGACTGTCTTTTGAAAGAAGAAGGGGGGAAATGAAAATAATGTTCTCCCAAAGAAATTTCTGTTGGTCTAGAACAGTGGTTCTCAACCTTCCTAATGCCGCAACCCTTTAATACAATTCCTCATGTTGTGGTGACCCCCAATTTCTTTGTTACAAATTGAACATAATTAAAGCATAGTGATTAATCACAAAAACAATATGTAATTATATATGTGTTTTCCGATGGTCTTAGGCGACCCCTGTGAAAGGGTCGTTCGACCCCCAAAGCGGTCGCGACCCACAGGTTGAGAACCGCTGGTCTAGAAGGAGCCAATCTTCCTGTCTAAAGCTTGGTGAATTAGTGCCTGGGGAAGCTGGGAAGTGGAATGTTGTATATAAAAACAAGAGTGCAGATTAAAATAATCTAAACTCCAAGGTTCATGGGTCTTGTGAGAAGGTGGAAGCAGCCCCGTCATAATGACTCACCTTCCGCCAGCTACTCAGGCCTCTTTTCCAAGTATACTTGTTTGTGGTCAATAAGGAAAGGGCAGTGCAGTCAATGGAAAGTGGAGCACACAACCTGGTATTGTCAACCAGGCCCTTGGCTGTTGCCATAGGAAATACACCATGATGGCATCCTTTCAGAACAGTATGAAACATCTCCAAATTTGGAACAAACTCTGGGCTATTTCTTTAGGGGCAGAACTTTTCATTGAGAAGCTATGGGTTGTCTGGGAGAGAGAATCCAGAATCAGAGCTCAAGCATATGAGACTGGTCAAGTTCCATTCT